>NW_026623111.1:65631405-65934435 GCF_023065955.2 Ursus arctos | reverse complement strand
AGCCAGCCTGAAATCCTTGCAGAATACAAAAGAATATTTCTTAATTAAGTAAAGATAAATATTGTTGATGAAGCTACTTCTCTGTGTTCTATGGTCCCTCTGTTTGCAGACTCCAAAACTTTGTGGTTAAGATTTGATAAACTCTACTCACGATTGCTTATCCCATTAACCACCTTTAGTTGTTACGATCCAGAATGAGCACTCCTGTGAATGGAGAGCCTTACTCTGGTAAACTTTGATCGGCTCAGGCTATTTGATAAAATGGTCTCTGATCTGATTACAAGGTAAACCTCAGAGATCTAATCTGCTTACCACTTAAACATTCTCACTTTCTCTTCCTGTGGCAGGGGTAGGGTCTCACTGTATCATCAGGTGAGGAATCGGCAGGGTGTGGGTGGCCGTGGCTCTTCTGCTGACCATTGTGATTCATCTGTGTCCAACTACACAGGAACATTTATTACAATTAAAAACATGACAGGCCCTTCACTTTTCCCCAAATAGATACCAAACCAAATTCCTAAACACTGGTAGTCTTTTAAATGTTACTAAGTAGCCCACATTTTGTCATTTTAGACAAAACATGTCTTACCAGCAAAACAGTGAGATATTTGCTGCAACTGTGGTTTAGCTGTTGGTTTTCAAATCCCTAGAATAAGATCTTTGAGATGAACATAGAATTTAGATTTTAACTGCTCCTTTAAACCCTTTATCAGTACCACCTTGAAAATCAAAATAGAAAGAAGTGGTTTTTTTGAAATGGAGATTTTAATTTTAAATGAAGAACAGTAGTCTAAAGCCCACTCTGTAACATGGTCATAAACAGAGTCCCAGATCTGTCTGTTCAAGGAACTGCAAAGCATCAGTATTGTGCCTGTATGTAAAACCTACAGATCTCTTTTTAAGAAAAGTTTTATGTCAGTTTGTTGAATTGTTCAATATCCAAGTCTTACCAAAACCTGGCTAAAACCCTGGCATTTGAGGATGACAAAAGGATCTTTCCCACCTTTTATCTACTGGGCTGCCAGTGCTTTCTGCCCACCTCACAGGTTAGATACTTGACATTTATGCACCTGGGTTATTTTACCCTAATTACCAATAGAAATGTCATCTGAGGACTGTAGTTCAACTTTGTGCCGTATGCTTTTATTCAGGATAACTTTTAAAATCATCTTGGTACTGTATAAAACCCTTATCAAAGTTATTACCTATAGGGTTATTGTTGTCCTCTTTATAAAAACCCACAGAGAACATTCCTCCAAGAACAGTTTTAGGAAAACATCCTTGATGGCAATCTAGTGTGCTTTTTTTTAAAATTTATTTATTTATTTGACACAGAGAGACAGCCAGCGAGAGAGGGAACACAAGCAGGGGGAGTGGGAGAGGAAGAAGCAGGCTCCCAGCGGAGGATCCCGTTGTGGGACTCCATCCCGGAACGCCAGGATCACGCCCTGAGCCGAAGGCAGACGCCTAACAACTGCCCTACCCAGGCGTCCCCTAGTGTGCTTTTTTATAGACGATACGGTTTACAAAACTCTTTGTTATCTTTTTTTTTTCTCCTTCTTGATACCTAGGCAGTTCAGAGCTAAATTGTGTGCTTAGTTAACTTTTTAATATAAATATTCCCCTCCCCATTGACTTTACCCACTTGATTACTAGATTCCTGAAGTTTCGTATTTGTTTTAATGGCTTTATGATTTTATCAGCATCTCATAATAAATTGCCAGCTGTCTTTGGAAGTGAGGTATATTAGTAGATTATCAAATATTTATTAAATACTTATGCTGCTTAGAATTCTGTTTTTGGAGGACTGGATTCAAAAGACGATGATGTTTCACTTTTGCTTCTTTTTAATTCTGTGGTCAGAAAAATAAAAGAAAGCATGAGCATATCTACCATCTCTCATGTCATATTTTGTTATTTACCAATAGGTTTTTTTTTTTAATGTAACTATGTAAGTATGATAATATAACTGTGATGGAGCCCTTATCTTTGTTTAGTTGGTTCTGTTTCTAATTCTGAATTTCATTGATTAGGCTTCCCCTGAAAGATCTACAAGAACTCAGCAAAAAGAATTCCAGACTTACATTTTGGATAGTGTGATGGACCATTTGCTTGCAGCTGATGTCTTATTGGGTAATACTATGTTTTATTTTCACTTTATGAAAGTACCTAAAATCACTCTTCTCTGTCTAAACTCCAAGTATATCTCCTTTTTAACTTCATCTTTTCTGTGCATTTTGCCTTCATATTGGTATTTTTCTGTAATGAGGAAGAGGCCCGTCTAGCTCTTTCCTTTGAATCTGGGATAAAGAATCAACAACAGGAAGTACTTAAGTTGCTTGTCCACATCTGTACACTAAGGTGACAGGAAGAGGACAAGTAAAGAGAAACAATGTTTTAAAAACCATATTACGTAAACAGGTTACATTTCTATGAATGTCTAAAATACTTCTAGAAACTAACTTATTGTGCTATAAATAAACAAATTATAAACATAAAGCTCCATGAATTACCACCCAGACATCATGCCTATATAAGACCACTCAGACAGAAATGCATTACGGGCACCCCCACTTCCCTCCTGCCCTGACCAAGTTACTGCTCACTGAATCACTGTCTTAACTTCTAAAACAACAGATTCATTTTTCGTGCTTTTGAACTTTATAAATGGAATCATACAACATGTATTTGTTGTAGTCTAGCTTCTTGTACTCAACATGATATTTATGAGATTTGTCCATGTTGCTGCCGGTAGCAAGAGTCCATTCATCTTCATCACTATGTAGTGTTCTATTTTATGAATATATAAATGTGTCCATTTTGTTGTGGTTGGACAGTTAGTAGTTTCTAGGTTGAGACAATTAGAAATAAAGCTGCTGTAAATATTCATATGGGCCACATAGGTGTACAATATATATACATATCTCTTAGATATATACTCATGAGTAGAATTGTTGGGTCAGAAGTATGTATATGTGACTCCTTTTTTGTGAGGGGAGGCGCAGAGGGAAAGGGAGAGGGAGAACCTTAAGCAGGCTCCACACCCCGTGTGGAGCAGGACACAGAGCCCAAGGTGGAGCTCCATGTGGGGCTTGATCTCATGACCTGAGCCGAAATCAAGAGTCCGACGCTTAACCGACTGAGCCACCCAGGCGCCCCTATGTTATTCTTTAGGATGGCTTCCAGGAGATAAATTCAAAACACATTAAGATGTTTTTTCTGTATGTCTCTATCTAGTTACAATAAAAATACAAAACTTGATACATTTACAGTGAAGCTAACATTTATATATAAAATAATGATAGAATTTAAAGGAGAAGGAAAAGTAATGATTTACTTGAGTGCCAAATAATAATATTAATCAAAGAACTTCCATCCTATTAAATTATCATTTTTTTGCTAAGTAAGTCCGCCAAGAAATCTTTAGTATTGTCTTCACATGTAACTCTCAAAGCATGGTGTCAAGTCAGACTTTTGTTGGTTTTTATCACTTGCAAATCCTGCTTACACAGTATCAGTCTTACTATGTAAAGACACAAAGTGAAGAGTTTTACACAATGGAGTAATTTAGAGTTAGGTAGGAATAATAATTACACTCAGTGGGGCTCCGGAATTTCTAGGAAGGAGGGGCTTCCAGAGGGTATTTTTGGGTAGGAGGGTTAGTCTTGAAGCGGTGTGTGCACAGCAGACACACTGAAGGCACCTGGGTAGCTTTGTGATGAGAAACAGTACCGAAGGTGATCGGGGGTGGGGAGGGAGAGGAGCCTCCGGGCCCCACCAGCACTGATTGAAGTTTAGTTTTCACAGTTCTCAACCTCTCTTGTATGACTTCATATTCAGAACCAGAGCTTTGTTTGATGGTTTTACCCTTTATTAGTTACACGGAATCGATTCACAGCTAATAACCTGACAGTCTTTTTCTCAGAGATCCTCTGCACTGCCAGCTTAAGTTGAACTTATCCCACACAGTCTCAAGCAATAAGAGACGTCACACTCTCAATCCGTAACTCTTTTATCCTGCAGAAGTTTTTTCTTCCAACATTTGTCAGGATTTCCGGCCATGAACATCATTTTCTGAAAGTAGTCCGTGAGAGCCTCGTGGTCTGTTTCTAAATGTAGATGGGCTCATCTTGCCTTAGCTTCGTTTGCTGGAGGATCTGGTCTTGTGCTGGTTGATAGCAATTTTCTTAGATATTTTTTTTTCCTGCTCGAATTTAGGGGAAGACGCATCTCTGCCTATTACCAGTGGAGGGAGCTACCAGGTATTGGTGAACAATGTGTTTTATTTCACACAGCGTGTGGTGGACAAACTTTGGCAAGGCATGTTCAACAAAGAATCTAAACTTCTTATAGATTTTATAATTCAACTAATTGCACAGGTAATCTTTTGTCACTGTTAGTTTTAGAGTACATGTTTTCCTTGAAAAACATTTCCTAATGTGTCAAAATTGTTGGAAATAAACGTAACTAATAAGATAATGTTAACATTTAATATAAAGCTCATAAGATAATGTTAACATTTAATATAAAGCTCGGCTTATTGAAAGTGAATAAAGACTGTAGACTTGTAACCCTTCCCGTCTTACCCATAGCTTCGTGCCAGCGTGTCCCTTATAAAGTTGCCCGGTTCTCTCAAGCTGTGGGGTCTCTCTCTTCTCCCCACTGGTATTGCTCAGCTATCCAGATACCTGGATAGCTTCCTTTGGGTTTAAATACCTTAAGTTGATACACTTTGATAAGTTTTGTTGTTGTTGTTGTTGTTTTTTACAGTATGATACATTTGTGTGTAAAGGTTTACAGAGCAGGAAGAGTTGATATTGAAGGAGTAATTTCTTTTGTAATTAAATCTTCACAAAGTTCATTGTAGGTCTTTGAAAGTTTCATTTTAGTGAGTGTGTGTATGTGTGTGCGTGCGCGTGTGTGTGTGTGTGTGTGCGCGTGTGTGTGTGGTACCTTTGACTAAGGAATATTGGCCTGGTTTCCCACAAGTGATTCATCTTATTCAACACCTAATGCAGAAACTGGAACATACTATTATCATGTGTTACTAGCATACGGTACATAGGATTTTTCGTGTCATCTAAGAATTTTTTAAGAGATAAATTTGTATTTAAGCCAAAGAGAAAAGTTTACAAGCGAGGAAATGAAACTAGAATGTCAAAAGAAGTTGTTTTTTTTTTTAACTAACATTTTAGGTTTGTTTGTTTTTCCCAATAATTTTGAGTAGGGATCCTTCATCCGAACAAAATTTCTGTGGTAGGAATTCTCCCTGGACGGCACTGCCTCATATGCTCAGCAGGTGGCGCTGCTCTGCTCGGCTCTGTTCTGAGAGTGTTAGCCGCTCTCCTCGCTGGGGCATGAGCGCTCATCTCACTAAATTATATTTATGTGTCTCTTGGGTTCTGATCCTCATCATAGCAAGAGCTTTTTGGTTTTTAACTTAGCAGCCTGTACTGAGCATGGCACCTGGTACATAATAAACCTAATGTTGATGTATGAATGAGAAGCAGACCATTTATTTCTAGCCGTTTTACTAAGTAAAGTATCTTTCATATCTTTAGTCAAAAAGAAGATCACAGGGATTGTCACTCGATGCGGTTTATCACTGCCTCAATAGGACCATCTTGTACCAGTTCTCACGGGCACACAAAACCGTTCCGCAGCAAGTAGCTCTCCTAGATTCGCTCCGGGTGCTGACAGTAAACAGGAACTTGATCCTGGGACCTGGCAACCATGACCAAGAATTCATTAGCTGTCTTGCTCACTGCCTTATTAATCTACATGTTGGAAGGTAACTTTTTCACATTCAGTTTGCCGCCATGAATTTGTCTGTGAGAGTTTTCCACCAAGATTCTTTGTTCTACTTTTTGATAGTTACATTACTTTTTCTTTTTTTTTTTTAATTTTTTTTATTAACATATAATGTATTATTTTCTTCAGGGGTACAGGTCTGTAATTCATCAGTCTTACACAATTCACAGCGCTCACCATAGCATATACCCTCCCCAGTGTCCGTCACCCAGCCACCTCATCCCCCCCAACCGCCTCCAGTCCAGCAACCCTCAGTTTGTTTCCTAAGATTCAGAGTCTCTTATGGTTTGTCTTCCTCTCTGGTTTCATCTTGTTTCATTATTTTTCCTCTCTTCCCCTATGATCCTCTGCCTTCTTTCTCAAATTCCACATATCAATGAACTCATATGATAGTTGTCTTTCTCTGATTGACTTATTTCACTTAGCATAATACCCTCTAGTTCCATCCATGTCATTGCAAATGACAAGATTACATTTTTTGATGGCTACATAATATTCCATTATATATATATCACATCTTCTTTATCCATTCATCTGTCGATGGACATCTAGGTTCTTTCCATAGTTTGGCTGTTGTGGACATTGCTGCTATAAACATTGGGGTGCATGTGCCCCTTCGGATCACTACATTTGTATCATTGGGGTAAATAACCACTAGTGCAATTGCTGGGTCATAGGGCGGCTCTATTTTCAACTTTTTGAGGAACCACCATACTTTTTTCCAGAGTGGCTACACCAGCTCGCGTTCCCATCAACAGTGTAAGAGGGTTCCCCTTTCTCCGCATCCTCGCCAACATCTGTTGTTTCCTGACTTGTTAATTTTAGCCATTCTGGCTGGTGGGAGGTGGTATCACATTGTGGTTTTGATTTGTATCTCCCTGATGCCTAGTGATGTCGAGCAGTTTTTTGTGTGTCTGTGGGCCATTTGGATGTCTTTGCAGAAATGTCTGTTCATGTCTTCTGCCCATTTCGTGATTGGATTATTTGTTCTTTGGGTGTTGAGTTTGATAAGTTCTTTATAGATCTTGAATACTAGCCCTTTATCTGATACGTCATTTGTAAATAACTTCTCCCATTCTGTCGGTTGTCTTTTGGTTTTGTTGACTGCTTCTTTTGCTGTGCAAAAGTTTTTTATCTTGATGAAGTCCCAGTAGTTCATTTTTGCCCTTGCTTCCCTTGCCTTTGGAGATGTGTCTAGCAAGAAGTTGCTGTGGTGAGGTTGAAGGGATTGCTGCGTGTGTTCTCCTTAAGGATTTTGATGGATTCCTATCTCACATTTAGGTCTTTCTTCCATTTTGAGTCTATTTTTGTGTGTGGTGTAAGGAAATGGTCCAGTTTCATTCTTTTGCATGTGGTTGTCCAATTTTCCCAGCACCATTTGCTGAAGAGACTGTCTTTTTTCCATTGGACATTCTTTCCTGCTTTGTCGAAGATTAGTTGACCACAGAGTTGATGGTCCATTTCTGGGTTCTCTGTTCTGTTGCATTGATCTATGTGTCTCTTTTTATGCCAGTACCATACTCTCTTGATTACAACTTTGTAACAGAGCTTGAAGTCCAGAATTGTGATACCACCAGCTTTGGTTTTCTTTTTCAACATTCCTGGGGTCTTTTCTGGTCCATACAAATTTTAGGATTATTTGTTCCATTTCTGTGAAAAAAGTTGATGGTTATTTTGGTAGGAATTGCATTAAATGTGTAGATTGCTCTAGGTAGCATAGACTTTTTCACAGTATTTGTTCTTCCAATCCATGAGCATGGAATGTTGTTCCATTCCTTTGTGTGTGTCTTCCTCAATTGCTTTCATGAGTATTCTATAGTTTTCTGACTACAGATTCTTTGCCTCTTTGGTTAGATTTATTTGTAGGTATCTTATGGTTTTCAGTGCAGTTGTAAATGGGATCAACTCCTTAATTTCTCTTTCTTCTGTCTTGTTGTTGGTGTATAGAAATGCTACTGATTTCTGTGCATTGATTCATATCCTGCCACTTTACTGAATTCCTGTTTGAGTTCTAGCAATTTTGGGGTGGAGTCTTTTGGGTTTTCCACATAAAGTATCATATCATTTGCGAAGAATGAGAGTTTGACTTCTTTGCCAATTCAGATGCCTTTTATTTCTTTTTGTTGTCTGATTGCTGAGGCTAGGACTTCTAGTACTATTTTGAATAGCAGTGGTGATAATGGACATCCCTGTCATGTTCCTGACCTTAGGGGGAAAGCTGAAAGCTTTTGATGATATTTGCTGTGGGTTTTTCATAGATGGCTTTTATGATTTTGAGGTATGTTCCCTCTATCCTTCCACTGCGAAAAGTTTTAATCAAGAAAGGATGCTGTACTTTGTCAAATGCTTTTGGTTCTTGTCCTTTCTTTTATTAATGTAGTGTATCACATTGATTGATTTGTGGATGTTGAACCAGCCTTGCAGCCCAGGAATAAATCCCACTTGGTCATGGCGAATAATCCTTTTAATGTACTGTTGGATCCTATTAGCTAATATTTTGGTGAGAATTTCTGCATCCATGTTCATCAAGGATATTGGTCTGTAATTCTCGTCTTTGATGGGGTCTTTGGTTTTGGGATCAATGTAATGCTGGCCTCATAAAATGAGTTTGGAAGTTTTCCTTCCATTTCTATTTTTTGGAACAGTTTCAGAAGAATAGGTATTAATTCTTCTTTAAATGTTTAGTAGAATTCTCTTGTTTGTTGGGAGATTTTTGATTACTGCTTCATTTTCCTTGCCGGTTATGGGTCTATTCAGGTTTTCTATTTCTTCCCGTTTCAGTTTCGGTAGTTTATACGTCTCTAGGAATGCATCTGTTTCTTCCAGATTGTCTAATTTGTTGGCATGTAGCTGCTTATAATGTGTTCTTATAAATGTTTGTATTTCTTTGGTGTGGGTTGTGATCTCTCCTCTTTCATTCATTATTTATTTGGGTCCTTTCTTTTTCTTTTTGATAAGTCTGGCGAGGTGTTTATCAGTCTTATTTATTCTTTCAAGGAACCAGCTCCTAGTTTCATTGATCCGTTCTACTGTTCTTTTGGTTTCTGTTTCATTGATTTCTGCTCTCATCTTTATTATTTCTCTTCTCCTGCTTGGTTTAGGCTTTATTTGCTGTTCTTTCTCCAGCTCCTTTAGGTGTAGGGTTAGGTTGTGTATTTGAGACCTTTCTTGTTTCTTGAGAAAGGCTTGCATTGCTATATACTTCCCCTGTAGGACCACCTTCGCTGCATCCCAAAGATTTTGAACAGTTGTGTTTTCATTTTCATTTGTTTCCATGAATTTTTTAAATTTGTCTTTAATTTCCTGGTTAACCCATTCATTCTTTAGTACGAAGCTCTTTAGCCTCCATGTATTTGAGTTCTTTCCAACTTTCCTCTTATGATTGAGTTCGAGTTTCAAAGCATTGCAGTCTGAAGATATGCAGGGAATGATCCCTATTTTTTGGTACCGGTTGAAACCTGATTTGTGACCCAGGATGTGATCTATTCTGGAGAATGTTCCATGTGCACTAGAGAAGAATGTGTATTCTGTTGGTTTGGGATGGAATATTCTGAATATATCTGTGAAGCCCGTCTGGTCCATTGTCATTTAAAGCCCTTATTTCCTTGTTGATCTTTTGCTTAGATGATTTGTCATTTCAGTGAGGGGCGTGTTAAAGTCCCCCACTATTATTGTATTATTGTCAGTGTGTTTCTTTGATTTTTGTTATTAATTGGCTTATATAATTGGCTGCTCCCATGTTAGGGGCATAAATACTTAAAATTGTTGTTTTTTGTTTTGTTTTTTTTTAAGATTTTATTTATTTGACAGAGATAGAGACAGCCAGTGAGAGAGGGAACACAAGCAGGGGGAGTGGGAGAGGAAGAAGCAGGCTCATAGCAGAAGAGCCTGATGTGGGGCTCGATCCCAGATCGCCGGGATCACGCCCTGAGCCGAAGGCAGACGCTTAACTGCTGTGCCACCCAGGCGCCCAGTACTTAAAATTGTTAATCTTCTTGTTGGATAGATCCTTTAAGTATAATATAGTGTCCTTCCTCATCTGTTATTATAGTATTTGGTTTAAAATCTAATTTGATACAAGGATTGCCACTGCAGCTTTCTTTTGATGTCATTAGCATGATAAATGGTGTTCCACCCCCTCACTTTAAATCTGGAGGTGTCTTTGGGTCTAAAATGAGTCTTTTGCAGACAGCATATCGGTGGGTCTTGTTTTTTTATCCAATCTCATACCCTGTGTCTTTTGATTGGGGCATTTAGCCCATTCACATTCAGAGTAACTATTGAAAGATATGAATTTAGTACCATTGTATTGCCTGTAAGGTGGCTATTACTGTATATTGTCTCTGTTCCTTTCTGGTCTATGTTACTTTTAGGCTCTCTCTGTGCTTAGAGGACCCCTTTCAATATTTCTTGTAGGGCTAGTTTGGTGATCACAAATTCTTTTAGTTTCTGTTTGTCCTGGAAGCTTTTTATCTCTCCTTATATTTTCAGTGACAACCTAGCTAGATATAGTATTCTTGGTTGCATATTTTTCTTGTTTAGTGCCCTGAATATATCATACCAGCCCTTTCTGGCCTGCCAGGCCTCTGTGGATAGGTCTGCTGACAGTCTCATGTTTCTACCATTGTAGGTTACAGACCTCTTGTCCAGAGCTGCTTTCAGGATTTTCTCTTTGTCTCTGAGACTTGTAAGTTTTGCTATTAGATGTCGGGGTGTTAACCTATTTTTATTGATTTTGAAAGGGGTTCTCTGTGCCTCCTGGATTTTGATAGCTGTTTCCTTTCCCAGATTAGGGAAGTTCTCCACTATAATTTGCTCCAATATACTTTCTGCCCCCCTCTCTCTTTCTTCTTCTTCTGGGATCCCAATTATTCTAATACTGTTTCACTTTATGGTATCACTTATCTCTTGAATTCTCCCCTCGTGCTCCAGTAGTTGCTTATCTCTCTTTTTCTCAGCTACTTTATTCTCCATTGTTTGGTCTTCTATATCACTAATTCTCTCTTCTGCCCCATTTATCTTAGCAGCTAGAGCCTCCATTTTTTAATGCACCTCATTAATAGCCTTTTTGATTTCGACTTGGTTAGATTTTATTTCTCCAGAAAGGGATTCTCTAGTGTCTTCTATGCTTTTTTTCAAGCCCAGCTAGTATCCTTATAATCATCATTCTGAAGTCTAGTTCTGACATCTTACTAATGTCCATGTTGATTAGGTCCCTGGCAATCAGTATAGCCTCTTGCTCTTTTTTTTGAGGTGAGTTTTTCCGTTTTGTCTTTTGTCCAGAGAAGAATAGATGAATGAGAGAACAAAATGCTAAAAGTGTAGCAACGACCCCAGAAAAATAAACACTAAACAAATCAAAAGAGACCCAAAACCGGGGGGAAAAGGAAAAAAAAAGATTATGATCAGGCTGGTGAATAGAACACTAGATTTTGGGTGTATTTTGGTCTGTTAGAAGAAACTGCCTCCCAAAATGTTAAAGAAAGAAAAACTTATATATATATACAAAAAATAAGGTTAAATACAGTGAAGATTATGACTGTAAAAATGAAAATTAAAAAAGATTTCAAAAAGGAAAATTGATAAGTTGATTGAAAAAGGAAAGAAGAAAAATTCAAAAAAAAGAAATAGAAAAAGAAAAAATAAAGAAAGTTAAAAAAATTAAAGTTGAAAGACTGTTAAAGAATCGGGGGGAAAAGTTATGAATTCTATGCACTGTATTCCCCTAGCGCTGGAGTTTTGCAGTTCTCGTTGATCGGTAAACTTGGTCTTGCCTGGATGTTCTTGCAGATCTTCTGGGGGAGGGGCCTGTTGCGTTGATTCTCAAGTGTCTTTGCCCCAGGCCGACTTGCACAGATCTTGCCAGGGGACCAGGCTACATAAGTGGCTTTGGATTGCTCTATGTGGCTTTTGTTCCCTGAAAGCTTTTCTCACAGTTTTAGAGGACAAGAATGAAATGGCGGCCTCCCAATCTCTGGCCCCAGAGGAGCTGAGAGCTTGGAGCCCCCCTCCTCAGTGCACCCTCAGAGAAAAGCAGTCACTCACTCGGGTCTCCCTGCTCTCCGGCGGCACACCGTGCTCACCTGGCCTGGCTGTCTCTGGCACACGGCCTTGTTAGGAGTCTCCAAACCCAGCAGATTTCTGTGGCACGCTCCCGCACTGCTCCTTTCCAGGGGAGGAAGGGGAGTCTCCCCAGATCTGCCGCTTGTTGGGCCCCTGCTCAGAGAGCAGTCACCTGACTCTGCCGCAGATCCTGGTTTATGGCAACCCCAAGCTCAGAGCCCACTCCTCGGCTCACTCTTTGTGGTGGCTTCCCTGCTCTGATACCTGGGAGCTCTGCGGCACTCAGGCACCCTCGGTCTTCCTGTGACCCCGAGGGTTCTGAGACCACACTGTCCCAGCGAGGGTTCCACCTCCCCGGTTAGCCGCTAGAGCGACGTCCCTCACCAGAGCAGACTTGTGCAAGTTCCGATTTTGTGCTCTGCTGCTGTAGCACTTGCCAGTAGCTGGCTGGTGGAGGCTCCCTCCCCCCTCGGTCTGTCTTCCATGGATCACCTCTGATTCACTTCTCCACACATCCTCCCCTCCAGAAAGGGGTCGCTTTTCTGTTCATAGAGTTGCCGCTATTCTTTTCTTCGATCTCCTGTTGAGTTTGTAGGTATTCAGAATGGTTTGATAACTATCTAGCTGAATTCCTGGGGCCAGACGAAATTTAGGTCTCCTGCTTCTCCGCCATCTTGCTAAGCCCTCTCTTTTCCCTTTTAATCTCGGTTTTAGAATTTCATGGAAGATATAAAAGACAAGGGTTACATTTGTGCAATGAAATAATGAGTGTATTTTCCATTAATTTTCTGTGTCTTTAAATCGGTCATTCATCACCTTATGTCAAATTTAAATATAATTTTAAAAGGAAGTTTACTTTTAAAATAAACAAAATACACATTGTTGGAGGTTAAGAGGGATAAAAAGAAAAGAATGTAATGAATAAATACAGTGCTGTATGCTAAATGGGTTAAATTAGGATTTTTCTATCGATTGCTTAGACAGATCCTTATTTAGTGTCTGGAGGTTGAATTAGGCACTGGGATGAGATGTGAGCCAGAAAGACCCCACGGCAGGGTCTTGGAACATGCAGTCCAGGAGGGGAGACAGACCAGTCAGTCAGGTGTGCTGAGTGCTCTGCTAGAAGCATGGTGCTTTGGGAGCATGGAACGGGTGCCCCTAACTGGAAAGAGACACCGCTGAGTTACAGCTTGAACGTGCTTGAGGTGAGCCCTCCACAGAGGATGAGAAAGAGTGATTTGGGAACAAAAAGCCATCTGTGTGAGTGCCCAGGGGAAGGAAAGAATATGGCACTTTGGGGAAACCGCAAGTATTTCACTGCTACTGGAGCGAAGGGTGGTGGGATGAGAGACGGGGGGAGGTGGTGCATAGGCCTACGAGGAAAATGTTCTTAGGAACTCTTTGTAATTTTTAGGTAAAAATGTCAATAGTGATCAGAAAGCGCCTTAAATATTAAGATGCTCATCTTGATGCTGTTGTTTAGTTTAATTACATTTAGTCTGTGTATTTGTGAGATCACCCCTATAAATGGGCATGTTTATGATAAAGTAGTTCTGTTTTGTGCATCTGCTAAATATCTGTCTGCCGGTTATGGAACTTTGTGACAGAGCCAGCATTTACTTGTGTCTGCAGTTTACACTTAGCCATTATAGTTTTCAGCTACAGTCCTTTCCTTCATAGAGTTTAAACTGACTGGCATTTTGCAGCAACGTGGATGGGTTCGGACTGGAAGCAGAAGCCCGCATGACTACGTGGCACATTATGATCCCCTCTGACATTGAACCAGATGGTGGTTACAGCCAAGACATTAGTGAAGGTAATTACCTCGATTTGTTTTCTTCCTTTTCTCTCCCCATTCCTGTTTTTTTTTTTTTTTTTTTTTTGTTTTGTTTTGTTTTGTTTTTTTTGAGAGAGGGAGAGCATGAGTGTACGATCGGGGAGGGGCAGAGGAGGGAGAGAGGGAGAATCTTAAGCAGTCTCCACACCCAGCACAGAGCCCAACCCAGGGCTCAATCTCACGACCCTGAGATCATGACCCAAGCCAAAAGCAAGAGTTGGACGCTTAACCGAGTGAGCCACTCCCGTACCCCTCATTTCCAATTTTTAAGATAGACCCTGTCCTCTTCCAGAAAAACTCACCTCACATACTGCCGACATTGGCAACCAATGTCCAGTAGGTCATCCTTGAACACATACCAATATGCCCACCAACATAAACCAACCCACTAGCTGTAGCTCTCCATATGCCAAGATGGGTAAACCACTTAACCACTGATACTGCTAGCCCCTAACATTTCATGGTAACACTGGGAGATTTGATGATACTTACGTTTGTACGAATAGTAGCACCAATACTAACGTGGCATTTACCATTAAGAGAGCTGCCTATTGGTAGTGTTAGGTCTCATTAGGGGCGCAAGTATTGCTTGAGACAGGTTGTCACTACTACCATTTTTATTCTCTTTTATTCGTTTTCTCTTTTAATTTAGTTTTCCCAATGATTTTTATAAGTATTATGCATTAAAATCTTTGGAGTGGATTCATTTCTAATTTGCACATTGGTCAGTAGAAGGTCATAACTATAATAGTGTTTGTCTCCCTCGCCATACAGTGTGGTAGTTTTGCATATGATTTTATCTTCTGGAAGTCTAGGACTTATTGTTCCTTCATTTAAGCATTGATTTATTCTCTGTCCTTCACTAACACATCCTGAAGCCCAGACACTGAGAACACCCCCAAGGAGGTGACAGTCTAGAACATTGGTTCTGAAAGCAAGGTGCTCAGACTAACAACATCACCCTTGTTTGGGAACTTGTTAGAAAAGCAGATGCTTTGGCCCCACGCAGATCTACCGAATCAGAAACTCTATGGGTGGAGGCCAGCTATCTGCTTGAAGAGGCTATCCAGGTGACTCTCATGCTTACTAAAGATTGGTCTAGAACAGGAGTCAGACAAATTAGCAAGGAGTCCAAAACAAGATAGAATTTAATAGTAAATGTTCTTTTAAAATATTTGTTATTTCTTGCCTATTACAAAATATTGAAGAACAACTAACTTAATTTTGAACTTATTTTAAATATTCAGATATAAAACTTACTTTTAAGTGGGGGTAGGTTCTTACATACAAGAAGCTAGACAATGAAATGTGTATGTAATTTCCAGTTTTATAAATAAAAAAAGTGCAGTCTTCTGCATACATATGAAGTTTTTTTTTTTAAGTTCTCCAAGTAACAAACCACATTTTTGGTTACCTGAATAATCCTTTTTATTTGAGCTTAATATGATATGAAGCATTCTTTTTTTCCCACAGTTAAGTACTATAGATGAGATTCTTAGATGTAAGACATCAAGAAAATCACTACCTTTATATTGTGTTTTTGATAAATTGGTTGGGGTTTTGTTTTTTTTGTTTTGTTTGTTTGTTTCATTTCCTAGGGCGTCAGCTTCTAATAAAAGCTGTCAACAGAGTTTGGACTGAATTAATTCATAGTAAGAAACAAGTCTTGGAGGAGCTTTTCAAAGTCACTCTGCCTGTGAATGAAAGGGGTCACGTGGACATAGCTATAGCAAGGCCGCTCATTGAAGAAGCAGGTTTGAAGTGCTGGCAGAATCATTTGGGTAAGAGTCTCCTCAGAGATCATGTGACTGACAGATTTACATGCAACTGTGTATATGGGTGCACTCTAGGTATGTAATTAAAACTTTCCCAAAAGGATGTCATGATGGCAACAGAAGTGAAAAGCAAAACCCATTCTTATGACTGTGTTGAGGTTTGGCTTTTCTTCTCAGATTAAAAAAAACAAAAAAAAAAAAAAACAAAACAAAAAAAACTAAGATGTGTTACACATCTGGCATCTATGAATTTGAAAGATAATACATTGCTCGCAGATGTAATTATGGTCACCATCTTTGTTATAAATCTGTAATCCCTTCTCTGTAATTCTGAAATTCAAAAAGCCCTGAAAACCTAAGGTTTTTTCATGAATTTGGTGCCCAAAATTACTTGGTAGCAAAACCTAACCTGTTGTTATTTCTCCTACTTAGTGTAAATATTCACATATTTTGCTGCAGAAATAGTACTGTGTCCAATTATGGTTTACTGCCATTGAGCCTTGTATTACATAATATACAGTGTATGTACCATATCACCTTTTTAAAATCCAAAACCTTCTAAATTCCAGAGTATATGCAGCCCCAAATATTTTAGATGGGGAGTTGTGAATTGTTATTAACGTAGAAACTGAATACAGTTAAAATAAGTTTGCATATTACTGCAGAGCTGTGCAGTTTCAACCAAATGTAAATTCAGCTAGGACAGTAATTGTCAAGCAGCTATGAGTATACCAGATCACCAGCAAGTAAATCTGAAATATCTAAGAAAATGTCTGTGTCTATAATGTAAGCTGCTTTTGATAACTACAGAATTGTGACTTGCAGCCATGATGCAGAAGTGTTAAAAATAAGTCTGATAACTACATGGAGAAATTGTAAAGTAATCTAATTTTAATTTCATAGCCCATGAAAAGAAATGCATAAGTCGAGGAGAAGCTTTAGTGCCCACCACACAATCCAAATTGTCCCGTGTCAGCAGTGGCTTTGGTCTTTCCAAGTTAACAGGATCAAGAAGGAATCGAAAGGAAAGTGGTCTTAATAAACACAGTCTTTCCACCCAGGTACATTGTTTGATTTCGTCAATGGTATTATTAGAAATCTATATTTTAAGATTTAGTTGTAACGTTTTCTATAACACACTTAACATGTACAAGCACATGATTTGAAGTGGAACTTTTCCGCATTTTTGCTTTTAGAAGAGATAAAGAAATAACCCAGATTATGGAAACTTCTCCCAATTTATTATGATAAAATTGTATTGTGAGTGTTGTGTATGCAGACCCACTTCATAAATGGACATAAGATGAGATTCAGATTATTGATATGTGATCAAACCATGGGTAGTTTTTTCCCCAGTTTTCCAAACTTTCAGTAATTTTGTCCCTGATCATTATGTGAATTTTAAAGCAGTAGCAGAACAAAATGGTTTTTTTATTCTTTATAATCTTGTCATATATATTTGTGATGGATTTTTTGAAAACTCCTCTACCTCCATTAATTTTCTCCCCATCATACTTCCTTTGCCATCCTAGAATCTTAGTGGCAGTGGTGAAAAGGGTCTAAGAGAAACAGTGTGTATCTTTCATTCTCTGTGTCAGGTTGGGTTCTCCAGGAAGCACACCAAGAGGGTGTTTGGTGCAGGATGGTTTCAACAGGTACCCATATTTGTGGAAGGGTAAGAAAGGAAGCAGGATTGGTCAGAGGGAAATACCAGGTTACAAGGCAGGTCTAGGCTCAACTGACCTAAGTGGAATTTTGGGGCCGAAATGGCCTATCACAGTTGACCTGTACTGAGTGGAAATGGCTGAACCGGCTTATTTCCAAATCAGCCATTGGGTTTGGGGTTTCTCTACAGCTGAGGTGATCCCTGAAGGTGCTGATGGCACTCTCAGAGGCTGTGGGAGCCAGCCCGTCCTTGAAGGGGCATAGGGATCGGGGAAAGGGGACGTGGATCTGTGTCCATCACACAAGCCTCCACTAGATCCATCCTCCAGAGTTTTTGGTTTTGTTTGTTTTGGTTTATAGTTGTGTCTTGAAAGGAATTTTAATAAACCTACTTGACATTATTTTAAGGCTGGTTACAATTTTCCAGGAAAATCCATGAAATACTAAGGCTCTTTTTCCATCCGTTGTTAGGAGATTTCTCAGTGGATGTTTACACATATTGCTGTTGTCCGTGACTTAGTAGACACACAATATAAGGAATATCAGGAGGTAAGAATTCATAACCACAGTAAAGGTTTGTTTTGCATTCCTCGAGTGAGAAAGAACTCTGTTTCTCATGATACTTTTTTACGCCTTCTAAGAGTAAGTTGCTGAACTGCATTCATCATCAGATGATGTTTTTAATTATCCCTGCCAATGGCGACTTTGGTCATTGGTTTTTAAGATAGATAATTTTGAACTTTCTAGAGGCAGATGGCATTAAAAAGACAACAAACTAAAAATCACAACTGAATCCCGTTGGCATTGACTACTGACATATTGCATGTGTTGTTCCTATAAATATTAAAATACAATAAAATTCCTCTCAGACTTACGGAGACAGTGAAAATATGCATCAGAGTCTCTGAAAAGTCTCTTAAAATTAAAAAAAAATTTAAAGCTAAAATGATTTATTATAGGCACTTGATGTTTATGTTGATAAGAAATAAAATCAGTGAAATTCTCTTGGTGAATTCATAATTACTCAACAACTTATCCTAAATATTTCATTTCCAAAGTGGCTGATTTAGATCTATTTGAGGTTTCCGAATGATAAACTGCTAATATTTTATGGGCATACACTAGCTACTTGTTATAGGGGATTCACCCCTTCTTCCCCCTGGAACACATAAGTGCTGCTGTGATATCATGTAATTTCAAGATTGTTCATTCAGTAATCTTCACTATATAAAGAGATCTTTATTCTGAGATTGATATTATATACTTATATTCCATGAACCATTAGATAAAGTGGTTATAATTTATAATCATCTGCTAAATTGTTATACATCTTGACATTTGATAAATAGCAAAAAGTTATACCAGTTCATAAATTTTCATTTAAGTAAAATGGTTTAGATCTATCCCAGTGATCAGTGGAAAATGGTTTTCCTTTTATTTTTATATGAACATCAAGTTCTTTATCAGAGCTGCATGTTTATTTACCTAAAATCTTTGGAAATGTTACCAAGCTTGCCAGTAAGCCAATATGCTGGCAGTGTTTCGTGCTCTGATTTACTAGATCTTCTGTCCATGTTCTAGTACCCGTTTTATAACTTAGGGGTTCGAGGGAGAGTCGTCCTTAAATAACCACGATTATCTATTGACTTACACTGGACTAACCATTTCCGTGTATTTTCATAAGTAATACTACCATCCTTCCTGCTTCCGTGTTCCTTTGTTCAGATGCACCCTCTCCCTTGTATGTAGCTGTCATTTACTTGGTGTTAAAGTAAACACTTGGGCCCCCACAAAAATCATACCTTCTCACAAAATTAGCAGGCTACTGTAACCATAAATAAATACAAATTTACTTTTATAATATTGACTGAAATGATATGTACTGGTTTTGTTTCCAAATATTAACTTGGTTTTAAGTTATTCGTAGATTTTTGATTATTACTCCTGCTTTTGCTTGAAAACCAACCTGGACTTCCTCCCCTTAGCGTCAACAAAATGCCCTGAAGTACGTGACGGAAGAGTGGTGCCAGATTGAGTATGAACTGTTGCGGGAGCGAGGGTTGTGGGGCCCCCCCATCGGCTCCCATCTGGACAAATGGATGTTGGAGATGACAGAAGGGCCCTGCAGAATGAGGAAAAAAATGGTGCGAAATGATATGTTTTATAACCATTACCCTTATGTGCCAGAAACAGAGCAAGAGACAAATGTGGCGGTGAGTATGCAGATTGAATGTTTGTAACGGCTTTTTCCAGTTTCTCTTCCTCTTGGCAGGCATTTTTCTTTTAGGTCAATTACCTAAAATACCTAATTTAGGAAATACACTAAGCCGTATTAAGTTCATCATGCAGGGTGGCAGTGGTGGTGGGATGCTCGAGGCCCTAATGCATCAGGGAGACATGGAGTGAAGGGGTTTAGCGTACAGGCTCTGCAGCCACACTGCCACTAGCTGGGTGACCTAGGGCAGGCCGTCGGGCCACTTTAGGTTCCTGTTTGCTGATGCCTGACGTGGAGAAAAAGAATAGTTCCATCCCAAAAGCTGTTAGGATTAGATTGGTTAACATTAGTGAAGCACTTACATAGTGCTTATTTTGTGCCAGACCCTAGTCTACGTGACCGTTAATGCATAACTATTGGCATAAGCAATATTCTTTGAAGAAACACAGAAGAGAGCTAAAGAATAACAGCCTGAATATGTAGTATGTAGATCTCTCTGTGTATGTTAAGAAGCTTCATCACTGATTCCACAGGTTTAAAACACAGCATTTGCCCATAAGTTTGGTTTTTTTTGTTTTTTGTTTTGTTTTGTTTTTATTGCAGACAAGTCACCCTTCCCAAAGCCTTTATTCAGACTTTTGCACGTGACCAGAAAAATTCTATCTAAGCTGCTGATGGTCCAGGAATCATGTTTTTAAGTTTAGAAAAATATACTCTCCCAGTAAAGCCACTATAGGTTTAAAAGAGAAAACACAGGAGTATAAAAATCTGCTGAATTTAATTCTGAAAATCCACATAACACTTCTAAATAGTAATTCAGCGCTTTATTGTCCAATAATAATCCTTTGTCTCCAAAATGAAGAGTACTTTTATCCTTAGAAAACTCATACTCGTCATAGAATCACAGCTTTGGGAGTTGAGAGGGGGGTTTCACTGGTCATCTCATCCAGCCTCCTAATACTATCATTTTAATGTTTAATCAGTTACGGAGACATTATCGATGAAGCATTTTACCCGTTTTTTGTACCCTGGTGTTTGGAGTGCAATCTGCATTTCACACTTACAGCCCAGCTCAGTTCAGACTGGCCACGATTCACGTGGGCAGCAGCCGCTGTACAGGACCGGGGCAGCTCTAGACAATCCCTGATTCTTAGATCCCTGTTTTGTGACTTTTTAAAAATCTGTACTCCTTTTTGATAAACAAAATTCTTTCGTCTCCTTTAATATCATTTAAGTTTTTTTGAAAGTTAGTATTGTAACTTTTAAAAAATATGGTCTGGAAAAGCATGTTCTAAGATTCTCCCCCTTCCCAAGAATCTGACCATGCTATGCTTCATTAAGACAGAAAGGTGATTCTCTCTCAAGGGAATGTATCCCATGCTTTGTTTCACTTTAGTGTTTAGCTGCCTCTAAAATAAATCTAGTATAAACTCCTATACCCGGTTAGAAACCCAGATCCCAACAAAGAATCATCCACTGAAGAACATTTTCGGTTTATTGTTCTTAGATGTTTGGTTAATAGGACTTTAGAATCTGTGAGGTCATAAAGTCCAAACACTTGTCCAATTTACAAGTTTTATTATATTTTATTTAAAAACTTTATTTCAAGCCCTTCATTCATTTAAAATACTTTCACATTCTTGACTTTATATTTGATTCTGTCAACAGTGGAAGAAACTAAGATTTATAAAAGAGGCTTGGAACATGGATCTTCTAAGAAATAGTTTGGATGCTGTGATGTGAGGGCAGTTTGCAGTGTTCCCAAGTCTCTCTTTTTTCTGCCAAAACCCTGGCTCTATTTATTTTGTGGTCAGTGATTTCACTTCTGTCCCGGTACTTCTTCGAGTATAGGTCTTAGAGCTCTAATAGATAGTTATCTAAGATTTTTCAAGATAGCTTCCTAAAGTTCTCTTTTCTCCAAGCTATTCCGTTCCGTCAAGAATGTCATAGTTGGTACAGCTGTAACTTGAAGCACCATAATTTCTAGTACTGCTGCACCATGGGGAAAAAAATTAATCCACCCATACTTTGCAGCCTTTACTAGCACCTACTTTTGTCCAACCAAACCAGTAATACAGTCTCAAATTCTTAACCTTTCTTCCCCAAATAAATACTTTAAGCCTGTAACAATTTGATAAAATATTTCTTACTGAGTCAACAATCATATAAATGGAATCCATTCAAGAATACTAAAATATAAGATAAATATACTCTCCTAAAAATGTGACCACCTCACTATTTTTATTTAACTGAGGCATATGCTTTTGAGTTTTTTTAATTTAACTGAGGCATGTTTTTTACTTACATAACCATAATATTTTTATACTGTTTATTCCTTTCCTTCTTTATAACAGCGCCATTCACTTTATAAAAGTATATTTAAACTCCAGTATCAGATAAAAACAAAATAACCTATTGGGGGTTCACACTTACAACCTTAGTATTATTAGCACTTTACGTAAGCAAAAGCGTTCACCAGCCTGAAAAATCTAAACAGTCTCAGAAATAAGTCTGTACCATATGGAACTTATTTTTTAACCAGATGGGTTATATATTGGGAAATACAAGGCAGTCAAGAAATGTTGGAGATAGATTAACAAAAAAGGAAAGAGCGGGTGGGAAGGGGAGACAGTTACAGACTGTGGAATTTATGTGACTGAGTTCATGCGCAAGTCAAGGTTAATCTGCTATGATGAAATTTTCTGAATGACTAATTATTTTGGTCTTGCCAGTTCAAAATCCTTGTAAATTTGAAACACCATTTAGTGTCCACTTTTGTTTTATGGAATATGCAATCTGGCAATGTTGACAGCAAAGAAAATTCCCAAAAGTAGAAGCAACTGCTATCCTACTGACTCCTATCATGAAATCAAAAAAGAAGAGCAGATACAAAGCACAATGAGTGCGATGCTAATACTATTTCCCCAATTTTACAGGTGAGGAATCAAAACCTAGAGAAAGGTCTAGGCACAGCTCCTAAGTGGTAGAGTACGATATAATAAGTATATAGGATGATAGTTCCTTAGAAGTTGAATCACTTTTGAAAAAATCAGTTCCAACTTTTGATGGTTTTGTGACCTTATTCGTGGATAGTGAATTTCTTCCAGACAGAAACAATATACTAGGTTTTGTCTCTCTAATGCTACCAGAGTATCAGGAACTTAATTCTCTTTCTCCCAAAATTATAGACTTTCTCCATTGCTTTCCCATTCAGCATTCTGTAGAATTTTCCTAATTCTGAAATTTTTCCACTAAAAAGCCAAATTATAAAATTTGGGCCTAAAGTTTATATAACTTGACAGAGGGCTCTATAAAGAAAAGGTATAAACTTATGAATATGAAATTTTTCGGGCACTCTTTCCAGGGTTTTGAAAGGATCCCATGGGAAGTGAGGGCTGTTGAAGTTTAAGTTTTATTAACTTTATAGAAAATCCACCTCTGCCCTTAACAATATTCCAGATTGCCTCCCAGAGTTAGAGATCAATCACTTCTTCCATTTCTATTTCCATAAATGTGGTGCCTTCCTTGCCTGAGTGTTTATAAAATAGAGTCAGTACTTTTTGCGATGTAAGAGGTATGTGCCAACCTAAAAATTGCTTTGGAAGCCTCTTCTCGCTAGGTAAAGCAGGCTTTAGCTGAGCTAGGGCAATTGGTTAATCTTTTGTCTTCCTAAGAGTAATTACATTGTAAGTGGCATTTAAGTTTTTAGTTCTGTTGCTTAAAGCTGAAAAAATACAGTGATGATTAAAAGTTATTTTCTTGTTTTAAAATCTTTGATGTGTTAGAGATGAATCCAGTGATTTTTTTTTCTTTAGTCATTAAAGTTTTATTTTTTTTTTAAAGATTTTATTTATTTATTTGACAGAGATAGAGACAGCCAGCGAGAGAGGGAACACAGCAGGGGGAGTGGGAGAGGAAGAAGCAGACTCATAGTGGAGGAGCCTGATGTGGGGCTCGATCCCATAACGCCGGGATCACGCCCTGAGCCGAAGGCAGACGCTTAACCGCTGTGCCACCCAGGCGCCCCTAAAGTTTTATTTCTTAAACCTTGATACTGTTACACATTGTATATGGGATAGCTTACCTGTTCTAAGTTTTGAACTTTGTTTCTTGATTTTTAAATTGAATATTTGTTTATAGAATATAGAATATATTTTTAGTCTCATTTGCCTCAGACTTAAGAGCTTTCACAGTTTATCCACTAAACTTATTTTAATAAAAGCAAGAGTAATAATTTTTGTCATGAGAAAAATTAGGTACATGTGGAAACTTACCTATTCTCACATGAAAATAATTCCTCTGCACAGTGACTTTCCATGTGGGATAGTTTCCATAACTAAAACAGCTGTGCTAGATTGCACTGTAATTCTATATTTTAAGTGGCAATGTCAGTTGTAGATACTGTTAAGATGTGAGCCTGGGGTATGATGAAAATATAAAAGCCAGTGGCTTTTAAACACTTGTCTCATAACCTGAATCCTATGGAAGGAAAATGAAATTCTGTATTTTGCCATTAAAAAAAATCGTAATTAGATATGAAAACCCGGTTTTAATTTTGTGATCCCCTTATTTTCATGAATTTATTTTCATGGAATAATCTCAAACAAATATACTATTATTTGTAAATACCATTGGGGTGAGGACACCATTGTCTACCTATTAATTTGGGGCTGTTGGGGACAGAAGGGTAATTGGCTTACTTGAAGTTTCCTTTTCTAATTAAGGGAGTCTCCTGTGGCTGTCTCCACATATATTTTTTTATGTAATCCATAGATGTCACGGGACTCGTAGAAACTAAGCAACTCATTCAGGAAATTCCATTGCCAGCATTATAGAGAAATTTGAAAAAAATTTGACTATAGAGAATTATTTTCTAGAAATTCTGACTTTGAAAATTTAAGATTTCTGTGTAAACATAGTTACAATAATTAATTATAAAATTTTAAGTAAAAGAAAGCTGTGATAATACCAAAATTATTGGGATAGCGTATCTTTTTACTATGCGTTGAATGCTGTGTCTTGTAGCCAAAGAAGAGCCTCAGCCAGTGGATCCGTGAGTAAATGTGCACTAAACCAGCACCGGACCGTATGCTGCAGGGAAGATACAGTGTGCGTGTCAGACCCTGCCCACATTCTGGTTGGGGGTAAATAGTGGACATTAAAGTTGCCTTTGGCAATAGTGTGTGGGTCCATCTTGCTATATTGGTCTATCACACACCCAGCAATCTACCTTGGGTTTTTTTTTTTTTTTAATGAATTTCAGAGAAAGTTGCAGAAGCAGTACCCTTCACTCCTTAACACTTCCACCTGCATAACATTAATTAGAGTTGAGTTTTTGTTCATAATTCATTTTTTTATTGATGTTAATTTTACATACTTTGAAACATACAAATCTTAAGTGTACCATCGTGTGTTCACATGTGTATTTTATACTCATATAGCCAAAACCCCTACCAAGATAGGAAACATAGATGTATATTTTAAAGATTATTCTTCATTGCAAGGTATGTTTTTAAAAGTTTGCTTTTAAAGAGAAACATTTATTAAAACCCTGTGAAGTATTTGAAAGTATGCCCGGTAGTCCGGTGTTTGTTTCGCCTAGGGAGGAAGCAATTGTGAAATCATTTTGCCGATGCATGTTTACCATGGGGAAAAGTACTAGATGTCATCTCCAGATAAAACTGTGAGAAGGAAGAAAAATTGGAAGTAGTTCTTGGGTGTGTTATTGTCTGTATGTAGCTCTCTGTGTATGTTTACATGCGTAAGCCACACACGACAGCCCCACAGAAGTTGCCCTCTTGTTAACTGAGATTTTATTCTAAGAATAAAATATAAAGCAACCACCTAATATTTTTTAAAGTACTTTTTACAAAAACTTTTGGTCTGGAGGCTGATGACCCAGTCTCCCTTCTGCTTGCAGCCTTTCTGGGGTTATCGCTATGAAAGTAGTAAAGAAAGTAGGGCACTGGGCTTTTATGGGAGGATGTGTTTTCACTAATGAGCACCGTATGATTTCTGTGGTATGGGGTATTGGAGATAATGATATAAACCAGTTGCTCCTGTTACAAAACAGATATAGGAATAAGCACAGTGAAAGGTAGGTGGAAGGTAATAGCTGGCATTAGATTCTATTATCCAGTTTTCAGGTTTTTTTCCTTTGGAAGCCATACAGAGTTGTCTGTCAATCATCCATGACACCGGCTACCTGTGCTGAAGTCTTGTCTGTGATTTTTAAGTTAGCCTGTTCAGTAGCCTTGAGAATTCTAGTGTAGTTTCTACTTTAAATAAAACTACTTTTGATAACTAGAAAAAATAAATTACAAGATGCTAAGTGATTATTTCAAACAACTTAGGATATCATATTAATTTTCTTTGAGTGTGTGCATCTTCCATATTTCATACAATCCTCAAGAAAATTTTATTTTTGTGGTGTTCTTTATGTTGTTTTTTTTCTGATATATCTATACTTAATACCCTGTTTTCAGTCTGAGGTCCCAAGTAAACAGCCCGAGACACCTGATGATACCATTCCTCAAAAGGTAAAACACAAATTACCATAAGAGAATGCAAATACTTGCAGTTTTCTTTGTTTTGTTTTTGTTTTTTAGTGCATGGTAGACTAGACTAACGTAAAAGATTGACTTTCAATCTGTTCTTCCTGTAAGTTCCTTAGAGTTGAAAAGTTGGTGTCATCCGTGCTGAGAGATGTTCTGGTCTTTCTCGGCTTTGTTCTCATGAGCTTTCCAGGGCCTGTCCGCTGCTCACTAACGGGCTGAGTACTCACTGCTCTCACCGTACAGCGTATACGGCTTCACCTGTAAACTAACACGTTCTGACGCATGTTAGTAATGGGCAGCCTGACACCCTCAACTTTTTTTTTTTTTTTCATTTGCTCATGTAATTCTTCCAGATACTAAACAGTGTGTATCTTGAGAATGCAAGGAGTGTTCTCTTTTAAAAATTATTTTTTCAATCAGGAGGAACTAATGAAAACTAAGGGTTTATATAGATCACTTTTTAAAATGCAATTTTAACTTATTTTAATTAGTCAAAAAATTTACAGTTGTTTTCTTTTTCCAGAAAGATTCAGTACGTAATTCAGTTAAAAAAAATTTTTTTTTCTTTAAATGCGGAAATATACCACAAAATATTTAGGGAAAAAGACATAGTTTCAAGATGAAGTCAGTAACTGAGTCCCACATCTGTTAATTCATTGTCTTGCCCATCACTAACTATGCTTTCATCATTTTAAAAATGAACAATTTTGAGTTGAAGATAATTGTAATACCTTACATAGAAGAATCGGAATGGTGCAAAGTTTACTACCATTCTTTCATTTAAAAAATATTGCAATATTCTTATTAGTTTGCTCATCAGATTGGTCCTTCCATCATTGTAGTATCATTTTACCTCATTTTAATACTTTCCTATGTTATATATTTCAATTTCCATTTACTACATATTATTCCTCAGATAGCTTGCAGCTCTCTTGGTTCCCTGACTCTGGACCTGAATTTAGAAGAAGGGCAGTGTGACTTCAGTTAGGTAGCTTTTTAACTCAAAATAGGTTCAGTGTTTTAATCTAAATATTCCAACCAATTGAACACTTGTTTTCCACTCCAGTTGGAAATCATGTGTTTAAAAAGGTCTTGCTTGAAATAAGCATTATTGTAGATAATACATAGTGACTACTTGAGTCGAAGAGTAGGCCAACAGTATTTTTAATTAGGTATTCTTATTCATGGAGAAGGAAAAGTGAAATAATGTTTAAAAAGTGAAGGTTTTTAAAATTTTTTTTTTTATTTTAGAGAGAGAACATGCATGTGAGCAGGGGGAGGGGCAGAGAAAAAGGGAGAGGGAGAGACTCTCAAGCAGGCTCCCCACTAAGCACGGAGCCCAACAGGCAGGGCTTGATCTCAAGACCCATGAGATCATGATCTGAGCCCAAACCAAGAGTTAGGTGCTCACCCGACTGAGCCACCCAGACGCCCCTAAAAAGGAAAGGTTCTAAAGCATATTTCAAACCCCATCTTTTATTTAAATTATTAATTCAAAGGCTGGGTCTAATTCTCATTAAGGAACCTTTATACATACTAAATTCTCTCTAGGGTTTTACAGTTTTGAGGGCATTCTAGGCCTTATTTTTTTCATTATGTTATGGTTTTAAGGGGAAAAAAAGGTTTAGGTCAGCTGGAGAGTATATTTTTAGGATAAATATTACTACTGAAAAAGAAATGCTCTTGTATCAGATGCCAAAAATATCAGATCTTTTCTGATGTTTCTAGGTAATAAATTTCTTCTTCAAGATGGACTTACATATGTTCTTAATATACTCGTTTAGTAAGTTTATGGAGCCTATTATTTTACACAATAAACAACAGGGATGTTTTAGCAAATTGAAGAGATCAGCTTGGAGGAGCAGGCCAAGCAGAGGGCGCCATGTGGCCTGAAGCTGGTTGGTTCCATGTGGGGTCAGAACTCTCGGAAGGTTTGGGCCATTTCTGGAGTTTTAGTGAGAACTGGGAATATGGGGAAGAACAGTGCAGTTCTGAGTCTTTACCTCCAGGTATGTGAGGTAAGCATTGGCACAGATGATTCCAACTGGATGGCTGGCCTTTAGGCCTCATGACTGCTTACTAAATTGGGGTGAAAGCAAAGTTCCAGGCTCCCCACAAACCAGACACCCTCTTGCAACTGGATGCTTTCCAACACTGGGTGTTCTCTTTACTGCCTAGGAAGGTTTTCTAATACATCAGTGAGGCCACATCATACTAACATGAAAACGATATTTGACTAGCGATGATTGATTTCTATTGCAGGGAGAAAAACTAATACTGTTTGTTTAATATGTATGTTTTAAAAATCAGTGCATTTAAAAATAGAGAAACTTAACCCAAAAGTCTGCAGACATACTGTATATAAATGCAGTCTGTTAAAAATCCCTTTAAAAAGGTAACACGTGTAGAAGTCTTGATGTCACCCCTTCCTCCAGGAAGCTTATATTTTAATTCTTGAAAATAATGATCTGAATCCTTCTCTTCCGTTATTTCTTAGAAACCCGCTCGATACAGAAGAGCCATAAGTTACGACAGTAAAGAATACTACATGCGACTAGCCTCTGGCAATCCCGCCATTGTCCAAGACGCCATTGTAGAGAGTTCAGAAGGTGAAGCTGCCCAGCAAGAGCCGGAGCACGGTGAAGACACTATTGCCAAAGTCAGAGGTCAGCCTTCCTCTCTCCGTGGAGTAAAATCACCGCGCAGCATTTCTTACTCCAATTCTTATGAAAATAAGAGCTACTGTAAAGCATAGGGCCAACCGTATGGATAAAAGTATCCACACATAGTTTACAGTCTCACTCTTTTTTAAGATTGATTCCTACATCAGAATGAAAGAGACTGGCTCTTCATTGCCTGCAGATGGATGGAATGTGCCTTTTGGCTTGATAATGTTTTTATTGCATTTGGCAGGATTCTCAGTGACACCTGACATTTTAATTTAAGGCCCTGATAACTAGATAAATATTTTGTAAAATTAAAATAAGTACTAAATGTGTTACTAGCACATGTTAGACAACAGTTAAGAAATCATGGTCTTTCTTGCTGTGAGCTAAGACTGATTATTCCACATCTGTGCTTTACGACCTTAGTAAAACATACACGGGATGATGAATTGGACTTTTTGATTCTGTACTTTCACTTTATGTGTGCCCTCTGCCCCCTTCCTCCAGCTTCTCCCTGATGTGGATCCTAACAAACCCCACCCAGCCTCGAAGACACTCAAATACCAAATTCTCCTTCTCTGAAACCTCCCCCTCCCCCAGCCACAGATACCATTTGCTTGTATCATAGCAATTTCAGTGATTTCTCACTCCTTTATGTTTTCTAAATCATAAGTTTCTCAGAGGCAGAGATCATTTTTCTTCTCACTTTATGTTTTGGCACATGCCTCGCACAAAATGGGGATTCAGTCAATATTGGATAAGTACGTCTATTGTTTTAACTCTTGTAAGCCTCTGATTCATGATAAATTCAAAAGTCTTTAGCATATTCTATAAACAAAGCCTCAGAATGTAAATTAAGAACTTTAAAAATTAGTTTCAGATCCCATCGATGAAAAAATTGATGGTATATGATGCCAACAAAACACACCATCAAAAAGTTTGATCCATTTCTCTTATTATTGTAATTTTCCTCCTCTCTCTCATGGTGACTGTGGCTTACTAAGCATTTCATAATTGATCTAATTTTTTCATAGAATCCTTGAAACTTTTAATAGTTGAGTGGGTTTTTAGTCTTCTGATTTTCTTGATATTGCACCAGAAGAGCTATAGAAGTAGGTCCAGTTCTGTTACTTGAGTATAAGCTAAGGTATAATCAGAAGAGTTAGTCAGTAGACTTACATTTGGGTCTTTAGCACTTCACTTGTCGTGGCCTCATTTTCCTAATCTCTACTAACATAAACCCACAAATTTTGGTGTCGCTACTATGCTATGCAAGGTGTTTTGGTAGACATAGAATTGGAAGTTTTGATTTATTAAAAATAATGCAATGATGGGGTGCCTGGCTGGCTCAGTTGATATTGGGCATAGAGCTTACTTAAAGAGACAGTGCAACTACGAGCTTTTACCCCTTGTGGATATTCTCAGCAGGCCTTGATCTCTCTTGCTTACTTATTATACTCTTTCATATGTGAGAAAAAGGTTCTTAAGGCAAAGCAGAACCTCTGTTAACTTCTGCTCGAAGGACAAGATTCTATGATTTATGCTTTTTCAGAATTCTTAGAGCAACTCTCATTGGGATATAAAAGGACTTTTTTTGGAACAACTAGAAAATATCAGTTAAATGTGGGGTTTAGAGTATATTTTGAATGCTTCTCATACTTTGGCATCTCCTCAATTGATTTTGTCACCTCCTGTGCTTATCAATAAAGTTATCAAAATGTAGACAGTAGAATGTTTCCTTAATCTGCAAGTTAAATGATCTGCCCCTGTATTTTAAAGAATTCTATTCTTTATGACGTGATGATTTGATCACCTTCATTCGTCTATAAATGACTGTTGCTTGTGACATGTCTTGAAATAGTCCTCATGGGCCCTCCAAGTAGGTGGGATCTCTTATAATCATATTTATAACTTGCCGTCTCTTTTGTTTCTGATAGTGATTGATCATTTATTTATGGTATCCCCTCCGTGACACCTGTCCATAAGCAGTACTGTTCTTACCATCAGTTATGCTAATCTCTGTTTATCATCATCATCTGACACTTATTTAGAATTTACTATTAAACATGATGTTAAGCATGAATAACTCATTAAGTCCTCCACAACCCTCTAAGATAAATAGTATTTTTGTCCCAATTTTATAGATGAGAAAACACGTTCAGAGAGGCTGATAAATGTCCAGGGTCACACAGCTATTTAACTCTGGAGCCTCTGTCATTAACCACTGCCCTGTGCCACCTCCCCGTACCTTCTAGAGTTATCTGAATTGGAAATGTGTAGGAGGGACTGCAGGAGCCTGGACTGCTTCCCAAATGGCCCCTGCAAGGTCACATGCCTCTCGTGGTTACGATCCTATAGGTCTGGTCAAGCCTCCTCTGAAACGGTCTCGGTCAGCACCTGATGGAGGAGACGAGGAGAGCCAGGAGCAGCTGCAAGACCAGATTGCCGAGGGCAGCTCTATAGAGGAGGAAGAGAAAACAGATAATGCCACCCTACTCCGCCTGCTGGAGAAAGGAGAAAAGGTACTGTGCTTCTAAAAACTAAGGATTGCATTGAAGGTAACTCGTTTGCATTTTACAACACTAACTGATAGAATATTTCCTTGGTGTCAGAAGATAAATATTTTACCCTCTATAATGAAATACAGTGTGAACAGTAAGCAACCTTTTGGATTCAGTACTCTACATCTCTCATTTTCAGGTTTTTCTGGCCTGTCTGAACACACTACACAGCCCAGAGTTTCATGAGATACAGTAATAGCAGTTGATACCTAGTTCACTTTATCTCATTGCCTTTATTAGACTGTACTTCTTGCCATCATTCTCTGTTTCAACCATGCGCACAAACGATTCATTCATCTGCCCTTGTACTATTTTTCTACACTTCCATATTCCCCGTATATTCCATTAACCGTCTACAAGCAGCTTCAGCTCATCTGTACCCTCATCCCTAGGCTGGTATTTAAGCCCTGTTCTCCTTCACTCACAGAAGACTCCTCTGGACCCCCTACACCCTGCCAGCCTGTTCGGGCTCACTTCACTGGCTCTTATACTCAGAAGCCGAGGCCCCTGCAGCACTGTATGCCCCGCAGTTCACTACATCCATAACACTTTCTTTTCTCTGCTTTACTCACTGTATTTTCTGCCAAAATTCCCCTTTCTCCATCACTTGAGTAGTCTCTATCCTAGGAACTCCCTCTGGATACAGTCTCATTTCTCGAGATCTCTTGAGTAAATAAAAGGTTAAATAAACGAAGGAATGAATTAATATGTTGTATCACCTTTTTTAAAGGACGATCTCTTTGCCTCTCATATTACGTCTTGGTGTAACCCTTGAAATCTTACCCACTGAGAGATAGCCAGAAATTAGGGGTTAATTTTAAAAATTTTGTTTGAATATACAACTTAATCTTGAATGAAAATATTTTTAAGAATCATATAATTATAAAAGAACATTAGGTCTGAAGGAAGCACAAGAGAGGCTTCTGGAGTCTTGGGAATGTTCTGTTCTTAGTCTGAATGCTGGCTGCCTCGTATTTTTAGCATTTGAAAAATCAAGCTATGGACTTAAAAAAACCATTTTTGTGATTGTATATTACACGACAATGGACTGATTTCTTAAAATATCAGTGTTTTTCCTATAACATTCTACATTTTTATTATTCACGTAGTTCAGAGGTGATGAAAATTGATTACATTTGCGTATTTTACTATTTTCTAATGTTGTCATTTTTTAAAACTTTTAATCTCATGAGTACAGATTTTGCTCTAATTGCTTTAAGTTTGAATAGTGCAGGAAGTGTTTTCAGACTGACATTTATGTGACATTTGTTTGACTCTGGTTCAGTTGCTGATATTTTTTCCTTGACTCATGTTGCACTGAGTTTAAGCAAAAAGTAGTTTTTAAGCAAGAAAGAACTGGATCCTGCCCGTTGGAAAGAAAACAATACTTACATTGAGAGATTTAGCAACTCTTTCTTCCTATGAGGAAAATACAACTTCTGCCAAATTTGGCTTTTTACAATGGCACAGCAGTCTGCCAAGCAAGCAGGACCCCAGGTGGGGAGCAGAGAGGGACAAATGCCGCTGTCCCCGTCCAGGAGCTGTTGTGGAAAAAAACGAAATTGAGCTGTGTAGAAGGGACGACAGCCAACAGCTTCTAACACGCTTACGTACATTATCCCAGTAGCTCTCACAACAAGCGGGTGTGTATCTGAAATTCACAAACGAAGACACAGAGGCCCAGAGAAATCAAGAAACTTGGCTAAATCTCCAACTAAGTGACAGAATTGGGGATTCACTCAGGTTTGTTAGACTCAACAGACCTGACTGTTTTCACTCTTGTCTCACAAAGGGCACAATCCTAAGCTCCTTACATATACGCTTCAATTCTCTTTTTTTTTCCTGCCAAGTTTATTGTATCTGTCTCCTTCCTTATCTAACGTGTTCATCGCTTCTAGAACCTAGGACACATGTCCCTGGCACACAGCAAGTACTCTGTGAATAGTGGGAGAAGTGGGTTGGACGGGTAGGTGTATGGATGTGAGTAAAATGGTTGTCTCCTTTTACTGAACTCAACCGCAGATCAGACAGCAGTTTCAGCTGATTCTTTTTAACATGATTAAACTCAGGTTTCATATGCTTAGCTCAGGGGATGCCATAACAGACTATATCTTAAAACCCTGTTTGCCCATTAAATCCCTATTTAAAAACATTTTGTTTCAGTTTTATCAGAAAAGAAATTATCAGGGTTTTTTTGGTTAACTATATTAAGGAACGTTTATGTTTTTCTTTATAGATTCAGCACATGTACCGCTGTGCTCGGGTCCAGGGCCTGGATACCAGTGAGGGGCTGCTGCTTTTTGGTAAAGAGCATTTTTATGTGATTGATGGATTTACAATGACCGCAACCAGGGAAATAAGAGATATTGAAACCTTACCTCCAAAGTAAGTAAATGAATGAAGAGATACAAAGTACAGCTATCTTGAGAACAACAGTCTATTTACATAGTTCTGTTTTAATCCAAGAATTGTGTTTTAAGTAATGTTATCTTTCAGTTTGTGTATCATTAAATAATCACAAGGGTAATAGTAATTGCAAGGTAAGAAAACAGTTGCCTTATTTATCAAAATGAAAAATAAAATTTATTGTTAATGCATTAATAGCATCAGACACCAAGTTCCTTATATTATAATCTGTGTATTTATAAACTTCGTCAGAATTTGCAAATTGTTACTTTTAATTTTAGTACAAACAACAGTTGTAGAGAAAATGCAGGTGACTACACAATCCTCTAACAAATGGAAGAGTGTCCATGTCCTTGAGTGCCCTCGAAACAGCATGACTGAAGCACAGGCAGGAATTAACTGAGTTTTACCTTCCTTTTCTTCTGCCACTCCTGTGATGGGATGACAGTGGGGAACAGAAACCCAGAAGACAGACAAAGCCAGAAGGAAGACAGAAAGCTTAAGGCTTAGAAAGTCAACATGCTCTTCTCTCTTTAACATTTTGAACACCTAACACTGTCGAATATAGACACGCTCTCTGTGGTCCATTCCTAGGAGGGGTTTCAAATACTTACTGTCAACAACAGTCAGGGCCACATTATGACGCCCTTGGGCCCCTTGCTCCATATAAAAATATTAAAAATTATATTTTGTGACTGTGTTGCTTTAAAGATGAATATAATTCATATGATACATTAAACCATTTTCTTCTACCAGGAAGTTCAATTTTTTCTTCTGATTTAAAAAAAAAAAAGTAAAACATTTTCTCGGGCCCCTAGAAGTATGCGGGCCTACGCACCGTACCAGCTGTTCCTCGTAGATAAGTTGGCCCTGATAGTGGGATATTTTAAATTATGTTCATCACAGGGGGTTCTTTGTTTGCTGAGTAGCTGATACATTATTCTCTTAAACATATTTTTTTTGAACTCAGTATTCTGATGTATTGTTCCCCGCTCCTATTCATATGTAGAAAATAACACACCCTTTGTTGAACAGTGAATTTATCTCTTGCTGTGTTTTTGTTTGTCTTTTTTCTCTTGGCGGCCTCTAGTATGCATGAGCCAATTATCCCTAGAGGAGCCAGGCAAGGCCCCAGTCAGCTCAAGAGAACGTGCAGCATTTTTGCCTATGAAGATATCAAGGAGGTGCATAAAAGAAGGTATCTCCTGCAGGTGGGTTGACTTAGTAGTACTAAAGATTTTGTCATCTTCCTTTCCTCAGAGGGTATATTATTTTAAAGCTCATACTTGCCATGAAAACCCTTTATAGGACCCACACTGTCCTTTATAGTATTTCCTCAGATAATTTTTATGATAGGCAAACTCATGTGCCGTGGGTGCACAGCTCTGTATAATACATCTCTCTTTTTTAAAACAACCTAAAAGCTGAGTAATATCTTTATTGTCCATCCTTCCCTACAGCATCCAAATCAAAATATATTGTCTTCTAATATAAAAATTGCATCTTCACTCCAATGTTTCAGTTATCGTTTTATAATTATCTTACCATTATTCTGTTTAAGATTTTTAGAAACAAAACTTAAACAGAGCACATTAGCTCTGTTTATTTTGTAATTTAATCTGCTGGGAATTCATGACTCTAAAAATGTTCTTTACCAAGTTAACTGCTTCAACATTGTAGATACTCATAGTAGAAAAGTCAATATATAACCTTATTTGTGTTTTTCTTAATGTTTTTCTCTTTAATCACTTCAGCCTATTGCCGTGGAGGTTTTCTCTGGAGATGGACGGAATTACCTCCTTGCTTTTCAGAAGGGAATTAGAAATAAAGTCTATCAAAGGTATTGTTTATTAGGAATACTTGATAATGCTTTCATGGGAGGGGATGGAAGGGAAACTAATACCAGATAAGCTAGATTTTTAAAGTCTAGGATCTTGAGATGAGTGAATTAACTTCTTTGAAGAAAATGTTTGTTACATTTTTGCCAACCTCTTGAAACATGATTCTTCTAATTAGCTTTTAAAGTGATGCCATTCTGTTGTGAAATACCGTTTCTCTCTCTGGTCACTATGGTAGGTATCATCAAAAGCTACGTTTATCATTGAGTCCTGTGTCTTTAAGTGTAAAAGAATAGGAAACTAGCTTAAAAAAAATAATACTTCAGGTTCAAAATAGTTTTCTTTCCTATTTACCAAAAAAGAAGACAGTGCCACTGCTTGCATTGCGTGCATTGCCTCGAATGCAGAGACTGAGTTGCCTTAGAAATTATATTCATAGGAGGCCTTCTCTGGCCTTGGAAGAGAGGTTGATATCTTCATCCTCAAAAAAGTAGCATAGCCAAATAAAGCAGTTAATCTAACCTCATCATATTTTACTTTTGCTGAGCTGTATGTAAAGTTTGCCTTGTAAAAGCAAAGCAGTGTGTGTGCACGGTGCTCAGAGTATTTCTGTTGGGCGTGTGACCGATGAGGCTTTTATGAACGGGTCACAGACATAAGAGACTTTCTCTTATTCTTTGAAGGGTGGTGTAGAGCCTAGCGCGCGCTGTACCAAGGGAAGGTTTGTATTTCCCATTACTTCCGTGAGGAATGGTGAACGCCACGCAGCATTGCTTATTATTGCGGTGCGGTAATATTACGTGTGCACGCATGGGAAGCGGGGCTTCTTGGGACGGGGTACCTGTGGGCGGTGATGGGCAGTCCAAAACTCCTGTCATGTGTGGGAAGAGCTAGGAAAGTGGCTGAAATTTTAGTTACCTGTCTTACTCCTAAAGGCGGTGTTGTTTTCAACACTGGGAAGTTACTTGCTCTTCATAATTAGCAGCTTTACAAGGAGATGAGTTTGTCTTTCTCTGAGAAATGTCTGTGCGAGTGCCAAGTTCAGGGTCCACGTCTATTCTAAGAATTTTCCCATAACTCTCTTCTGCCTTTAAAATACCTGTGTTGACATTGTGAGCAACTCTGAAGAAGATGAAGAAGTGTACATAAAGTTGCTTCTCTTGTGTGTATCTTGTTGGTGTAGTGTTGTCCCTGTTCGGTCATTGGTTAGCTATCATTGTTGCTGCTGTCATGTGAATATTTAGCTGTTAGGCACTCTTTAGGACTTCATGAAGTTGACTCAGTTTCTGTGAGTCAGTGTTGCAAGGCTTTTTCTTCCAGTAATAGGACAGCATATTTGAAGTCCAGAATGATAGATTTTGCTGTGGCCCTTATATTCGGCTTCGGAAGCCATCATTTGACCCTTTTTTAAACAGGATTCCAATTATTGTGTATTCCCTTTGCCTGCTGTTTACTGAGGAGTAGAGGGGTAAATGCAATAGTCGAGGTCTGAACGAATCATCCTTTCTGAGGCTCCCAGTAGGTCCCGACTTTGATTTCATTTCCAATTTTATGCTGTTTTTAAATTTTCCAGATTTTTGGCTGTCGTGCCATCTCTGACTGACAGTTCGGAGTCTGTGTCTGGGCAACGACCGAACACAAGTGTGGAACAGGGGTAGGTTGTTTGCTTCTTGCAACATAGTTTAATAGTGAAATTAGGATGGTTTGCATCTGCACAGTGTTATTTAATATTTGTAATGAGTGTTTTCCCCTCCTAGTGGTTGCACAGAATGTTTTAAATACTGAAAACTTAAAAGGAAAAGGGCACGGTATGCGTGATCACTCCTGTCAGATAGCACTCATGGTTCGATGGATTTCCTGGAGTCTTTGAAGCAGCATATGGTCCTGTGTGCATAATTGAGCTCATACTCTAAACACAGATTTTTATTCTGCTGCTTCTATGCAGTGTTGTATGTCACTGTTTCTCCCTGCATTTAAAATATTCTTCAGAAATAATTACTTTTATTTACTACCCAGTCATGGTATGTATAAAGCATTCTCTTATTTTTGGATACTTCATCTTTGTCAGGTCTCCTTATTCTCATAATGCAAATGTGATTGCTCATTATTTTTTTAGGGTAAAATCCCCTTAGTGAAAAAAAGGGGTATGAATTTTAAGGCTTTTGATAAACAAAACCAACTTGATTTCCATAAAAATTATACATATCTATGTCCCACCACTAGTGGGTAAGTTTACTTATCTCAGTCGATGCTTGTCAACTTTTTGTACTTACCTTTTCATTTTTTACTGATTTTATAAGATGCTTTCTCAATTTCTAAATGTGCATTTCTTTTATTTTCCTAATCTCGAGGACTGTATGTGTTTGGTAGCCATTTAAAGTCCTCATTTGTGAATTATCCATAACTTCGCCTATTTTTTTCCTGAGTTCTTTTTTGTTGATGGTAGTGACGGTGGTTTGACTTTCTTTTTTAATTGAGGTATAATTGATATATAATTATAGTAGTTTAAGGTATACAGTATAATGATATTTGCGTAATTGAGAAATGATCATCACGATAAATCTACTCGACATCTCCTCTGAGTTCTTACTAACAATTTGTGTGGGATTTTTCTATAATTATGTATTACTACTCCTTTGTTATATTTGTTGCAAATTGCCCAGTTTTCCTCTTCATTTTGTCTTTTAACATGTAAAGTTAAACTTTTGTTTTTATGTGTTCAAGCCTATAAGTGGTTCCTCTGTGCTCATTTCACCTGCTTTTAATCTTAAAAAGTCCTTCTGAATGATACAGCCATTTCCAGAATCCATTTATAGTCACTCAGGAACTGGTAGCCATTTATAATTCATTGGAAAAGAAGCAATGCTTTTGGGCTACGGATGATTGCAACATGCAGGAAAGTGACTTAAAACTTTACTGGGGATTCTGTGATTTGTAAATTTTGATTTCAGTCTGTGTGCATCTAACTATATTAAATATGTGTGTTTCTCTTTTAAATTGTTGCTTTTCTTTTTCTTTAGCTGAGGTTTAGCAAATGCTAAATATGTGCTTTTGTTAACCTCAGATCATGTTCTGTTCCTAATCATTTGTGGTGGTGCTAAGATAAATAACAGGAAGTAAAAGGTCGCCCTACAGGACACTGAGCCCTTTTTTCTACTTGTAATTAAGTTGCCAGTACTTTCACCTGCTTAGATAATCTTCATCTTGTTATTTCATTGTTCTTGCTACTTTTTGTGCTGAGTTGGCAGTTCTTTACTTAAAGATCTGTTAAAAGTTCAAAGGCAAGAAGCAGAAATTCATTTCCAACTTAATCTTTTCAATTGTTCCCTTTCTGAAAAAGTTGAGGAGTCGACAAAGCTCTTTTTTGAGGGAGAGTTCCTGTACATTCAGTTTGCCTAATGGGAAGAACTTATCTAGAAGTGGAAAGTGTTACCTGTACTGTTGAGCTAGAAATGTTTAAGAACTAAGATTTACAAATCTGTTGATTTCCTTTCAGACAGTAAAATACATAGTTCAGTGCTTTCCTATGGGTTCAGTGACCAAGTCACAATCTTCAAATCATTAATTACTAATATTATAAAGCAGTTAGACCTTAAGAAGGGTTTTATAGCATTCTAGGAACAGCTGATATCTGAAAAAGTCCATAATTTCAAATGACCTAAACAGCAATGACTTTCCTCTCATAAAATACACATATTTTTATTCACTCTCCAACATCTCTTTTAAGAAATATGCTATGTATACTATTTCAGTTATTCCAATTTAATGTCTTTGAATTTGTTTATGTACAGATCATTGTAAAAGGTAGACAGTTGGACTAGATCATTGTTTTTCAAACTCTTGCTATAACCCATCGTAAAAAATAGACTTTATATTGCATCCCAGGACCCACAAACTGAGTTACAAATACTAACACAAAATTGACTGGAAATACTTTCCCCTTACTGTACGTGATGCCTTTCAGTGTTCTCTGTTTTCTTCAGTTTAATTCCATGTTATTCATATTTCAAAATGTTGATTACAACACACTAAGCTGATTTCATGACCCATTTGTAATAGGTCTTCCATAGTTTGAAAAATTCCTGGATCAGATGACTTAAATTTTTTAACTTGATGATCACTCAGATTTAAAATTATATCGCCTATAATTTATTTAATTATTTCTTGTTTTTAGATCTGGGTTGCTTAGCACTTTGGTTGGAGAGAAGTCTGTGACTCAAAGATGGGAGGTAGGCTTAATGAAAATATAAGCTTCATTCATAATTTGTAGTTAGATAGTATAAGTCATACAGCTAAAAGCACTTCAACAATCTTGTTGATGGGAGGTAGGCTTAATGAAAATATAAGCTTCATTCATAATTTGTAGTTAGATAGTATAAGTCATACAGCTAAAAGCACTTCAACAATCCGTAAAATACATACATTAAAAAAAAGACTTTTTTTTTGTTCTTTTTGGGAAAAACAAGTGTTTTGCTGTTACGAAATCTGCAAGAAAGAAACTATCTTTTACCTCATTTTGCATTTAAAAAATTTTTTAAGTGAACGTAGTAGAAATAATGGTCCTGAAACGAATCTTTATTTATCTTTCCCAAGAGAGGTGAAATCAGCAACTTCCAGTATTTGATGCACTTGAACACTTTGGCTGGCAGATCCTATAATGATCTCATGCAGTATCCTGTCTTCCCCTGGATCCTTGCAGATTACGACTCAGAGGTAAAACTCAAATCATTTTATGTAAGTGGAACACATTTTCAAAAGTAATTAAGAGGTACTTAAATTGCTCAGATGTTTTACATGCTTTATAATTTAATTTATAATATAATTTATAATTTTTATAATTTAAAGTCCTCAACAGGCACTTATTACAAGAAGATGAGAAGAGTTTTAGCTGGGACTTGCACAAAGTTTAAGTCATTGACCAATTTTGTAGATATTAATTCATGGTATCTATTTGGTTTTCCTAAGTGCTAGGTAAATTTGTATCCCCTGCTGGGTGTCCCTCTGTCCTCTACACTGCAGCCAGTTTCAGAAAAACAAATGTAATTGAATCCTCACCCTGTTTGAAATTATTCAGTGAATGATCATCACAAGTGAAAAGAATTCAGAAACCTCAGCACAGAACCCTTCACAAAGTAGCTCCTACATGTATATCCCTTGAGCGCAAAGACAATCCCATATCTCTCAATTCCCAACCACTAGAACGGTGCCCAGTACTTAGCATACAATTTAAATTTTGTTGAATTAACCAAAAAACTATTAATGAGGGATTTTGCACATAGATTTTGAGCAGACAAATGTACTAACTTGACTTACATTCATGGATGTGGATTCATTTAAAGTACAAGCTTGGCAAAATTGGTTGGTCGTGATACCCTTTAAAAGGACACAGATTAAATACCCCTTGGTACATATTTCAGATTTTTACTTTGAAAACCCCAGGTGGTAAAATTTGGTTCTGTTTTAAGTATATGAATTAGGTCAGTTAGAAATGAACTTTTACAATAATCGGTGGTAGAGAGACTGAAAGGTTCCATCTCATTTGGAAGTCACATGGTCTGTTATGGTGTCTTTCGGAGGTGAATGAGTTACCAAGTGCTCTAGTTCATTTCACTTCCCGATCACCTCTAAGAAGAGAATACTCAGAAGTGAAGTTGGGGTGAAATGGGGGAGGAGAGGAGGAGAACAGGAAGGAGATTTGGTGCTCCAGTTACGTGGATGATGGAGGATAAAGATGAATTCCAGGCTTTTGTGTCGAGTCCCCTGCTGTGTCCTTGCCAAGACTGGGAAGGATTTTCCCTTATTCCTCATCTCCAGCCTGGACCCTGTGTGTCTTCTGTGAATACTTAATTTCCAAAGAAGTTGTCTTCAAACTGAACGAGTTAACAAACTGCCATGTGCCTGTCTATAAAATATGGATAACCGGTAGGCACATAGCATTGTTCTGGAGCCCTGTTCTGCCGTTGTGACCACAAATATTTATAAATCATCATTGCTGTAGCCACTGTACCTATGTTGGCGAGAATGAAAGGTGTACAGTAATTTGGAATTGATTTCATTTTGTATTTTAGGAGGTAGATCTTACTAATCCCAAGACATTTAGAAACCTGGCTAAGCCGATGGGAGCACAGACAGATGAACGGTTAGCCCAATATAAGAAGCGGTATAAAGACTGGGAAGATCCTAATGGTAAGTAACATCTTGTCATTGGACCTTGTACCTCAGTTTCAAACATAAGCCATTATTTAGTGGTCTGACATACTTGTATCTTTCCCCAAATTGCTTGTGTATCATTACATCTATTTAAGTTTTATATTCACACATATATACAGCTGTCAGATTTTGCATGCCAACTGATGGCCATGCTTAGACGGCATGTTTTAGGTGGTTTATCACGTACTGGCAGAAAACTAAGTGTCTGCATTTCCCATCAGATAACCTGCCTTTATCTCTAATCATATTTAAGCCAGGAACTACAGTTTCCTTAATTAAACTGTCTTTTAATTTTACTGAGGCACTTTTTGGAATCCTTTTACTTTAAAAATACTACTACTAATAATGATAATGATAATAATAGATAACCTCCTAAAACTCTACACTTATTATTTATTATGTTTAATGTTTTGTTTTATTTTAAAAGACTTATTTGAGAAAGCGAGAACACGTGTGCACGCATGCACATGCATGTGCAAGCTGGGTAGAGGCTGGGGGTGGGGGAGAATCTTAAACAGACTCCACACTGAGCATAGAGCCCGATGCAGGGCTCAATCTCGCAACCCTGAGATCACAACCTGAGCCGTAAGCAAGAGTCGGGTACTTAACCAATTTCACCACCCAGGGACCCCTGTTATGTTTAATGTTTATCATGTGCACCTCCCCCCCCAAAAATGGGTGAAACAAAGAAAAAAAAAAACTAAGCCTAACAGTATTCCCTGTGTGGACCCTTTTTCCCTGCCAAGGGGAGTTTGTAATAACAATTGGATAATATTCACAGACAACAATTTCGAGATATAGATCATTGTAAAGCCAGAACCTCATAAAAGGTGGCTGTAAGTCAATATCCTGCTTCAGTGGAAGGTGGTTTGCTATTAAGGCTTAGCTATTACAACATGAATTACTAGATGTGCTAAGTTTGTGGGGAAAGGCATTGAGTTATACTTAATTTGGATTACTGCCAGATACGTAAGTGAGGGGCAGCGGTGCCATATGTTCTAATGCTACAAACGCCAGTACCAGTTGTGTTTAGTGTCCCAGCTATCACACGCATTAGTGCTTTCAGGCCTATTAATACCAGTTTTATTTTTCACATTCACTCTTTTGTTTTCAATTATGCTTTAATTTTTTTTGAACAGGAGAAACTCCAGCCTACCACTATGGGACCCACTATTCATCTGCAATGATTGTGGCTTCGTACTTAGTAAGGATGGAGCCTTTCACCCAGATATTCTTAAGGCTGCAGGTAAAACTACAAATTTAGTATTTTTCTATTTTATTCAAGCCTTCTTTCTATTTAAAATTGTTGCTTTTTTTTTTTAAATGTTGTTATCTTAGCTTACAAGAAGCCCTGTGGAGTTTTAGTTACAAAAAATAGTCAAACATAATTCAAGTGGAATTTCACTGGATCAAAATTGATGAGTAAACTAGAATTTGTTTACAGTAAACAAAAGCCAGGGTCCTTGAGTCAAAGAAGCAAGTACCATGTGCTTTCCAGCCAGGTATATGGAATTCAGCCTTAACTGCTTTAAATTAGCAATAAATGTTTTTAAAAGAGTAATACAGTCTAGCTCATTTGCTATCTTCTTTATTATAATTGCTTTTCTCCAAATTCTCTTTGATTTATTCAGCAAATATTTATTGAATACCTACTATGTACCAGGCACTGTTCTAAGTATGTGGAAGATATCAGTGAATAAAGACAAAAGCCCTGCTTTGTAGAGCTTCTATATTTTGGTTGAGGGAAACAGACAAGAATAATAAATTAAATACATCTTAAAGTGTTTTAGAATATAATACATGCTATCAGAAAATATAGATAGATCAGGGAGAGGGGGCTGGGAAGTACAGAAGTAGGAGTAGGAGGTAGAGAGGGTGCAGTGCAGTTTTAAATAGAGTGGTCAGAGTAGGTCTCCTTGAAAAGGTAGCATGTGAGCAAAAACTTGAAGGAAGTGGGGCAGTTACTCATGCAGATATCTGGAGAAAGTGTGTTCCAGGCAGAGGGAACAGTCCATGCGAGGGCCCCAAGTCAAGCATGTGCCTGAGATGTTTTAGAAAGAGCAAGGAGGCCACTACATCTGGAGCAGAGTAAGTGGAGGGGAAATTCGTAGAGGATGACATCAGAGAGGTAACGGGCCAGATCGTTGCAGGCCTTGGTGGCACATTGTATGGACTTTGGCATTTTCCCCGCAATAAGCTTCAGCATAAAGACAGACTGTGTCCACTGAAAACACAGCAAGAGGGAGTTTGATTGAGGAAGGTGTGGCATATCTATGAGGCTGTGTAAGAAATCCCTTTTCTATTTGAATTCATTATAACTTTTTGATCACTTTCTTAGTTTTTTGCCTAATTCCTAGTAGTGTGAGAACTTGAATGTCATTTATTTTATAAATTTGTAATTATTTAATTATAATTTAATTATAATTATTTAATGTATAAAATCAGTCGAACATGTATATTGAATTTCCAGCTGTAGCTGGCTACATTAGAATCTTGGGGCTTTTTTGGTTTCTTTGTTTTTGTTTTTTTAGGGGAGCATCATGAAACTAGAAGAATTCATATTTCCTTATATTCTTGTCCTCTCACTAAAAACTAATTTTTCAATGACTTTTAAATGTCTTTGTATTTGGGTTTCACTTTGATTACAAAATACATGCATTAAGTACCCTTTGTCAGAAACACCCCCAAAATAGTTTTCTTTTTGTGATTATTTAAAATTTTGTGTGTTTGACGTAGGATGGTGGGAAGTGGAATTGTCACCAAATGTATTTATTTGGGTTTTTCGAGCCCGTGAGCTTGACAGAAGCCGTGAGGTGGGGACGGCGTCCTAACAGAGCGGTGCCTTCTCATTCTGCCCACAGGGAGGCCACTTCGACCTGGCTGACCGAATGTTCCACAGTGTGCGCGAGGCCTGGTATTCAGCATCAAAGCACAACATGGCAGACGTGAAAGAACTTATCCCAGAATTTTTTTACTTACCAGAATTCCTGTTCAATTCCAACAACTTTGATCTAGGTATGTGCAGCTGTGGCACGGTCTTAGGAACGTTATCCTGGAAAGGACCGACAGAAATGTCGCTTTCCTGCATATTGTCTGCAGTACACACTGACAAGGAAAGACTTCCTTGTGGTTTCAGCAGCTGTTATTTACTATAATTGGGTGTGTGGGAGTAAATATAAAAAGAAAAATAGATTTATGCCCAAAATAACTGTTTCAAATGTGGAGTCTTGGGAAAATTTAAAAATTGACACAGATTGCATCTAATGGTCAGAATATTGTGATTTCAGTAAAAACAGAGGTGAGGTGAAAATTTATTTAGAAATCATTACTGTTGAAATTAAAAGCCAACATTTTTCATGTACTGTTTTAATCTTATCTATTGCCTGAGGAATTCTCAGGTTGCATGCTAATATGTTTGAAAATTAGAATTTTAGAATAAGTTAATTCCTCTTCTTTATCCTGTTAGGCTAGTATTATCTAGAAAAACAAAAACAAATCAATAGTCCTAAAAAGGAGAGAAATTTCATCAGTACTCTGCTCTCTTTGTATAATCCAGCAGTTACAGGAAATAGATTTGATTTTGGCTACAGTTTCTTGGAACACAGTTTGCTGATCTAGGTTTTTTAGTATTTATTTTAAAACATATCAAAATTCCATTATTTCCACTTCAGAATATTATTGCCAGATTTTGTTCTATTTTCATATATTTTTCATAGTTCAAATCATATTTAAGTGTTCAACCTATAAATCCTTACTATAGTACCTCAAAGTTTTGTTAACAGAAAATTCAGGGAAATGTTCATATCCGTTACATCTGAGTGACTTCTTTTTAAAAACAGTTTTAAATAATTTTTGTTTAATTGTCCATTAGCAGTTCTAACCTCGTGAAATTATATTATAGCTCCAGGTCTAATGGGAAAGATAATAAGACTCTCTTAATAGCCCCAGCAAAAGACCTGAAATTGAGTCTCATTACCTGTGATCAGGCCTGGAGCTCACCTTTGAGCAACTAAAAACACCAAGTTCTGGGTCTTAGAGTTGTAGGGGTGATGGCTCCTTGAAGAGAATAGATGGTGAACAGAGAAGAACAACAAATGCATACACAGCATCTGAATATGGATGCACATTAGTATTTTACTATGTTCACTTACAATTCATCTTTGGATAATGCCACTGTCTTCCCTGGGAACACCACTTTCAAAGAGAAAAATATGGAGAGGTACAGAAAGAGAGAGCCCCAATCTTCCAGAAACACTGAATCAGTTATAATAATGTATGTTGCAAGAATGTTTGAGTCCAGACCACTTACAAACCCAACTAAATTATCTGCTTTTAAATAAGTAAATTAAAAAAAGGGTCACGTATTTTTGTCATGCTCATCTTCATAATAAATCATCTTCCTTCCATGAAATCACACACTTTAAAAAACACTATTTGCGTATAAGAGCTTAAGCTGTTAAAAAAAAACAGCGAAAGCTCTAAAACTCTTAGAAGAAAACACAGGGTTAAATCTTCGTGATCTTGTATTTGCTGATGCATTCTTAGGTAGAATATCAACAGCACAAGCATCAACAACTAAAAAAAGATGACTTGAACTTAATCAAAATGTAAAACTTCTGTATCCAAGAGCATTATGAAGAAGGTGAAAAGAAAACCTACAGAACAGGAGAAAATATTTGCAAGTGATGTATCTCAACAAGGGTCTAGTGTCAGAATATAAAGAACTACTACACTCAGTGGCAAAAAAGATAACCCAGTTAAAAAGTGGGCCAACAACCCAAGTAGACATTTCCCCAAAGAAGTTCAGCACATGGCCAGTAAGCACGTGAAAAGATGCTCAGCGTCATTAGTCATTAGGGAAATGCCAGCGAAAATCACGATGAAGTACCACGTCACATCCATGAGGCTGGTTGTGGTAAAAACAAAGAGCCACCGCAACAGAAAAGAGCAAGAGCTGATGAGGGTGTGGAGAGAGTAGAAGCTTCACGCACTGCTGGTGGGAATGTAACATGGCTCAGCTGCTGTGGAGGACAGCTTGGTGGTGTCGCAAAAGTTGAAAATAGAACCACCGTATGACCCTGCACTTCCACTCTGAGGTCTGTGTCCGAAGGAACTGAAGACAGGGACTCAAACAACGTACATATCCACAGCTGTTCACAGCAGTATTACGCACAGTAGCCAAGTGGTAGAAGCGAGCCACATGTCTATCAGTGAGTAAACAAACTGTGGAGTGTACATTCAGCCATGGAAAAGTATGAATTACTGGTACACGCTGGAACATGGATGAACCTCAGAATCATTATGCTAGTTAAGCCAGACATAAAAGATCACATAATGTATGATTCTGGTTATATGGAATATCCAGCGTAGGTCAATCTATAGACACAGAACACAGATTGGTGGTTACCCAGGGGTGGGGGGGGGGGCAGAAGGAATGGGAAGCCACTGCTTAATGGGTACTAGATTTCCCTGTGGGGTGATGAAATGTGTTAGGGCTAGATAGAGGTGGTGGCCACACAAAATCGTGAATGTCCTACTAAATGCCACTGAATTGTTCACTTTAAAATGGTTAATTTTATGTTAGGTAAATTTCACTTCAATTACCCAAAAACAAAAAAAACCCCACAAACCCAGAAACACTGTTTACTATCTTTACCATCTTTAAATGATGTAAAACAAAGAGCACTTGGGTTTTTTCCCTGGCTCTAGGATGAGTGGCATTCCCCCTGGTCTTGTTATCTTTCCACCCTTGGACGTAGGTCTACATGGAGGCGAGCTGCAGAGTACCAGAGTCAGACCAACAGTATACGGCAGAATGTTCCCTTTAAATTTTAAAATTACAGTTAGTGCTGGTGAAATAAAATTATATTGCCTAAATATTAGGGATGATAAGCATATTTCTTGAAAAGTAGATTTTATGTCAAGTCTGGAGACTTGGGTGATATTTCAAGGGGAGTAGACTGAGGGTATGTATGAGGGGGAGGGATGGTAATAACTCGATTGTTTTATTTTTTTCTTAAGTCATATGGTAATTTTTCCAACCAAGTCAAGACATTCCTTTAAACAATAAACTGATTTTTATGTTTCTTACTTCATATCACATTGTCAATAAGCCATCAAGTAACAGTGACAAGAACAAGTTTGTTTCTGTGGGAGATATTTTCATTGGCCCACACTTGAAACTGCCTTTATGTTCTAGAATTTGAACAAGTGTACTTTCTGAAAATGTCTAATACACCTGTTTACCTAACCAACTGCTGTTGAGCTTGAGTCAACATTATTCATAGAGTCATTGTTTACATTGATCATCTGATTTGTATCTAGGAAAACTGTAAGCTAAAGTTAACTTTTTGGTCTTTACTTCCAAAAAATGAAAAGACAGGACCTGTTTCCTGAGATGCCAGTCCCATTTAATGTTTTGTTGTGGATAGATTTTATAGCAAACACTTTCTTTAATATTTTTCAGATTATCTAGCTATGACTTAAATTAACAGTTTCTATGGAATAAATATCACTTGGTATGCATTTTTTGTTTCTGCCAGGTAGCTCCGTAGTTTTTGCAGATGTTTTTTTTCTGTTAAGTGATGTACTAACAGCAAAAAGTTACATTTCAGATTTTATTTTTTTAATGAGAATCCTTAGAGCAAAAGACATGCCAATTCTACAGAGCTCTCTCAAGAGTTTAAGAATCAGAAAGAGGAGAAACCACATGTATTGCAAATATTTCTAGAAGACTGGTATTTTTATTTCCTCTTTAGCAAAGAGAGTACTGAAACTCCTCACTGTCTGAGAAGTTAGGTATTCCTTCAGTAACCTTCTCCATGTAAGAGGCAAAATTTTGTCAAAACATTAAGACAAGAAATTCAGTACTGGTTCACTGCCGATGACTCACCAAGCTCTAAGCATTCAGGAAAAGCCCAAACAAAAGAAGATTTGAGAGAAATTGCTAATGATCTTCCAAATGTGCAGTCCTAAAGGGATTGAATTTGAGCAGTTTTTCCAAACTCAAAACAGTAGTCTCACTAAATGTTTCGTTAAAAAGGAGTCCTATGGTCAGTTAAATTTCAGGAATGTTGTGTCTAATATCCCTCCTAGAGAAGGGCTGTGCCTCTGAGGAGTCTTGCAGGAAGAAACATGTTGAACTTTGTGTAACTCAGCATTTTCTGAAGTCAAATTTGACAGGGTGGGCCCCTCAGTTTTGCTAATGCTTAATAATCTCTCAGGGAGTTCTCTAAGGAGCAGACGTAGGGAAATATCAGAGTAGATGATCTCAGAGGGTCCTTTCTGGTGGTAAAATTTCAAGAGTTCTGGTAATGAATCTAATCGCTATTTCTCTGTTACTTTTTTTTTTTTTTTTAAGATTTTATTTATTTATTTGACAGAGATAGAGACAGCCAGGGAGAGAGGGAACACAAGCAGGGGGAGTGGGAAAGGAAGAAGCAGGCTCCTAGCAGAGGAGCCTGATGTGGGGCTTGATCCCACAACGCTGGGATCATGCCCTGAGCCAAAGGCAGACGCTTAACGACTGCATCACCCAGGCGCCCCTCTCTGTTACTTTAAAGTTACTGTTTATCCCATCTTTCATTTTCTTTTTTATTTATCTAATTGCACAGGCTGCAAACAAAATGGCACCAAGCTTGGAGATGTTATCCTTCCACCATGGGCAAAAGGGGACCCACGGGAATTCATCAGAGTCCACCGTGAGGTAATGGGAGCACCCTTTGCAGTTGAATTTGGATTTCATCGGGTCATTGACCACAATACAAAGAGATGACCTTGAGCAAGATACCCACTTGTACAAATTACAGATATTGTTCTTACGATTTTTAGTTATTTCAGTTCCTTGTGATCACTGGCCAATTCTTTTTGCTTTCTGAGCAAGTAATAAAAGGCTGTGACTGAATGTGTGTTTTGAAATTACAGGCTTTGGAATGTGATTACGTGAGTGCCCATCTGCATGAGTGGATTGACTTAATCTTTGGCTATAAACAGCAAGGCCCTGCTGCAGTAGAAGCTGTAAATGTCTTCCACCACCTTTTTTATGAGGGTCAAGTGGATATCTACAACATCAATGACCCACTGAAGGAGACAGCCACCATAGGGTTCATTAATAACTTTGGTCAGATCCCTAAACAGGTATGGATATTCTTTATCATTGGTGCTCTCCGTTTCATTTTTTAAGCTCTAATATTACTATAGATGATGAATGACCATATAATACAATAAGTTTATTATTATAAACTTGCCACCCAATAGTAGGTTCAGTAGGTTCCAGTAGGTTCAGCAGGTTCCAAGATTATTGCTTTCTCCTCCCTTTTGCAGTCCATGTAAATAGAAATGTTGTTCATAGAGAATTTTCCCTCACAGACGAGTGCAGGGAGCACTTTCCTGGATCTGCACAAGACCTGCGATCAGGGAAGAAGACGGGGTCTTGGGGGCCACAGCACACAGATATGGGGTTTCATCCCAAGGCCAGTAGAAAGCCAGTGCTGACTTTGAACAAGGAAATGGCATGGTCATATTTAGACTTTATTTTTTATTTTTTTGTTTATTAAGATTTTATTTTAAGTAATCTCTACACCCAGCGTAGGGCAGTCTGATCCCCCAACCAAGTAACTGTGTTTACTTTTAGAGAGGGGGGTGCAGAGGGAGAGGGAGAAAGAGAGCCCCAAGCAGGCTCCATGCCCAGCCCAGAGCAGGGGTCGATCCCACAGCCCTGAGACCAAGACCAGCCAAAACCAAGAGTTGGACGCCTAACAGACTGAGCCACCCAGGCGCCCCGGAACTGTGTTTACTTTTAAAGTGTGAAATGCTTGTTGATAAACTCTAATCGTAGCTGAAGAATTGTAGTTAAACCTTTCCTTTTTTTCTGAGGGTTACAAATGCAGGAACTGTGTTTCATACCCTCTGAGAAACAAATGTTCGGAACAAAACCAAGACACATACACTGTCATAGGATTTTAGTCCCACTTTTGAGTTTAAGAGGCAGACAGCCTGGGAACTATAGTTTGAATATTCCTGAGACATTCCAGTGACTGATAGAGTCCTTCGAAGTATGCCATCCTAGAAGATCAAGGTTTAACAGTCAGCATATCCGTATACTGTTATATACCCTGGCCTGGTGAGGGTCTCTATCCGTAGGTCCTCTTAAAAGTTCTTCAGCAGGGGCTCAGTTGGCTCAGTCAGTTAAGTGTCTGCCTTCAGCTCAGGTCATGATCCCAGGGTCCTGGGACTGAGCCCCACATCGGGCTCTCTGCTCAGTGGGGAGTCTGCTTCTCCCTCTCCCTCTGCCTGCCACTCTGCCTACTTGTGCTCTCACTGTCGAATAAATAAATAAAATCTTTAAAAAAAAAAAAAAGAATTTATTAATGTGATATCTGTATTTAAAAAAAAGTTCTTCAGCAAATGTCCATTCGTGAACGTGTTTTAAAGTAGGGGGGTCTTTTTATACAGCTGCAGAGTCTGTGTCATTTAGAGAAAATAACAGAACCCTGATATATGTAGATAAGATAGGAACAAGGTGTTTAAATGTTCGGGTGCTTAAAATGTCTTTCTCTTTACAAAGCATTTTTTCTGTTTTTTCTTCTAGAAATCCAGAATGTCACACTCACAAAGTGTGAAGTTTTTCTAGTCATTTTAAATCTCATTTTATCTAAGATCTTCCAGATATCTTCCTCAGATAACAGTTTTTTAACAGAAATGGTTCTGTGCCTATTTCGAAGATCTACAGTATTTAAAAAATAGTCCTCTTAAATGACTATTTTCTTTTTTCCCCTTACAGCATTGCAAAGTAAAAAGAAGGCAACAGTGTTCATACTTTCAACAAATTAGTAGCATCTAAAAGACACGAAAATGGTGTCACATAGAGAAAGGCCACGTCGAAGCCAGAAATAACTCAGAGTGTCAGTCTGCCCTCAGTGGTACAGAGTGGTACCTGGCTGTAAAGAATTCGTTACTTTTTAAAATCATTGGAAAATAATTGTTGATCAGCTACAGTTTGAGTAGAGGATTTACCCTGAAAAGTTAGGAAATCGGAGTAGCACAGAGCATGGTGGTAACCCAGGCTTTTAAAAAGTACCATGGTCCCACCTCTGCTTGTGAAGATGGGAGGCCCCTGGCATCCTTCTGAGCCTCCTTAAAAGTTCTTTCCTCAAATGGGAGGCATGACAATGTAGTGCCTAGTGGTCATCGTGAAGCTTAAGTGAAATAGAAGCATAATATGTGACATATAAAAGGGCTCAGTAAGTGTTAGCTTTCGTTGTAAAACGTGTCATCCTCTCTCATCCCAGCTATTTAAGAAACCTCATCCACCAAAGCGAGTGAGGAGCCGACTGAACGGAGACAGTACGGGCGCCTCTGCCCCCCCGGGGTCTACAAGTGACAAGATCTTTTTCCATCACCTGGACAACCTGAGGCCTTCTCTAACACCTGTGAAAGGTGAGGTGACAGGAAGTCAGCCTTTGCTTCATGATTCTGTGGGAGTAGGTAATAATCCTAGTTCAGCAGTGACACACGTGCCTTTCAGCATTAGTGTCGTTGGTGATAAGGGCTATACTTTTTGTGATAAGTCACCAAATACTTGTTAGATTTTCTCCTTTTCCTTTTGGTTTGGTTTGGTTTAGATTTTTTTTTTTTTTTTTTTTTTTTTTTTTGCCTGTTGGATTTTTCATCAAAAAGAACCAAACAGGTTTCTCCTCCCTCCTAAGATATCAAAAACGCTAATATACCAAATCGTGTAGCTCAGCTTGATATTATGTATGGAGAGAAACCTTTGTAATCTTCCTTTATATGTGCTGCTAATTTAGAAATAGCAGTAAAAAGACTGCATTTTTAATATGCCAGCTAAAAGTATCTTGTCTTTTATCTACCATGGTTATGAGTTATCTAAAAGTACTTTTTCGGGGAGCCTGGGTGGCTCAGTCTGTTAAGTGTCTGCCTTTGGCTCAGGTCATGATCCCAGGGTCCTGGGATCCAGCCCTGAGTCAAGTCGGGCTCTCTGCTCAGTGGGGAGCCTGGTTCTCTGTCTCCCTCTGCCCCTCTCCCCCACTCATGCTCACTCTCTCACTCTCTCAAATAAATAAAATCTTAAATAAATAAAATAGTTTTTCAAGTGGACTTTTTTTTTTTTTTTTGAATGAAGAAAGGTTTTTGTGAAGTCTTGAAGTTGGCGCTGTTAAACAAATTTAAAGATTGGAGTATCAAATTCTGGTTAATTGGCTAGGCTACCAGCTCTGCCATTTTGGCTCATGACACAGACTGCCCTGTGCCAGCTCCACTCACCACCAGTGACAGTTATGGAGCACTGGTGTGCTGAGCAGTGTTGAGGGCAGGGCAGGGAGTCGGACCTCTTGGGGGATGGAATGTCCTTCTTTCAGGAAGTCTAAGGCTGGATATCATTTGGGAGGTGCTGCAGGCCTAGGTTGGTTGAAGGTCTGTGTATGGCATTCCAGAGAGCTTCCCAAATTACTCTGTGTGGTCCTAATGATCAAGAAGACAGGCCGATTGCTAGGAGCCAAACTCAAGTGTGTCAGGAGACAGGAAGTCTGGGAGGAAGCCCTGCAGAACACCTGTCAGGGTCTCTGTCCATCACCCAGTGGAGACTCAAAAGCCAAGCTCTCCCTCTAAGGTCATTTTGTCCTAATGTACGTGTCAGGAGGCTTAATTCACATGAATATTTGAGATGACAGTCCCCTGTAGGATCATGAGGTTCATTTTCCTTGTTCCTATTCTGATCTGTTGATTTTTTTTTTTTTTTTTTTTTTACAGAACTTAAAGAGCCTGTGGGCCAAATAGTGTGTACAGATAAAGGCATTCTTGCAGTAGAACAGAATAAGGTTCTTATTCCACCAACCTGGAACAAAACTTTCGCTTGGGGCTATGCAGACCTCAGCTGCAGGCTGGGAACCTATGAGTCAGACAAGGTTTGCATTGTTTCTTGCTCACTCATTTAATCTTGCTCTTTTGTGGTTTGGATGTCCTGCTTGAAAGGGGTGGGAAGAGCCCAGGCCAAGGGCTAGTCACCTGCTCCTCCAGAGCGCAGAGGAAGGGAGAGCTTCACCGCATCAAATCAGGTTAAAGGAGCTAGTGGACAAGCCGGGTTTCCTACAAAACAAGCCGCTTTTGAAAAAGTTGTGTACCGAGCTCTAGCAGTTTCCCTCCCACTCGAAGAATTCCTCCAAGAGGTCCTAGCCATCCAGGTAGTCAACATTCCTGACCACTAAAAGAGCCTCCTTTCGGTGTGGCTCACCATCTGGCCCACTTACCCATTCAGTACTCTTAAGTGGCTGGTAGAACACCTGTCAGCCCATCGCCCAGGCGGCGCAGCTCCTGTGTGGAGTCCCACAGTAGCCCTTGGAGAGCCCTACGTCGTGGCCGTCCGGTGCCCTGTGCTTGCCCTCTGCCAGGCCCCTCCCAACGGCGGGGGGGATCTAGTTTGCGCACGTCTGTGCATTGTGCTGTGACACAACTCTACTTAGAGAACCTCGTTAAACAGCAGCACTTACGATTTCTGTTTACCTCTAACTGGCTACAGCAAGCACATCCTTCTAGCGGATTATCCCCTGCATCGTACACAGCATCACGCAGTCCGAACGTCAGTTTCCGGGACTGGAGAAACTGGAGACACCCAGTAGGAGTAAATCCTTTTTATTATGGTTTCTCACAGCAACTGCAGTTCGGAGGCCATAGGGCTAGTTCAGGGTAGAGCCTCAGTGAAAAAGCCAAAGTGAATCCAGCCCAGAATGTACGTGGGCATTTGTCCGTGAGGCGCCTGCGCGGGGGCTCTCCTTCACTCAGTGCGCCCGTCGTGATTCAGAAGTTGATTGTACTTGATGGCGTGTGCGTCTCACATCTGTTTCATTTTACAGGTAGTGACTGTTTATGAATGTTTGTCTGAGTGGGGCCAGATTCTCTGTGCAATCTGCCCCAACCCCAAGTTGGTCATCACAGGTGGAACGAGCACAGTGGTGTGTGTCTGGGAGATGGGCACCTCGAAAGAAAAGGCTAAGACCCTCACTCTCAAACAGGTAACGGAATAAATGGAAGAGGGACATACTCCATCTCAGCAGCCTGCACTCTAGAGAAACCACAAAGCCGCTTTAATCCAGGGTGTTTCAGGCATAATGGACAAAATCAAAAAAATATGTTATTTTGCTAGAAATGGTCTTTAAAAAAAGGAAATGAAATCAGACGGTACTATTTCTAAAAATGACCTAAGCTGGTCCTTTTGTAAAATCTGAAGCAAGCTGTCTGCAGGTAATATATTTTTAATATGGGGAACTGGCAGCTCAGTCGGTTGAGCATCCAACTCCTGACTCTGGACTTCGGCTCGGGTCATGATCTCGGGGTCGTGGGATCAAGCCGCGCATTGGGCTCCACTGGGTATGGAATCTGCTTTGGGATTCCTTCCCTCCTCCTCTCCCTGCACCTCTGCCCCTCCCCATGCTTGCTTATGTGAGCTCTCTCTCTGAAATAAGTAAATAAGGGGCGCCTGGGTGGCTCAGTCAGTTAAGCGTCTGCCTTCGGCTCAGGTCATGATCTCTGGGTCCTGGGATCGAGCCCCGCATCGGGCTCCCTGCTCAGCCAGGAGTCTGCCTCTCCCTCTGCCTCTTCCCCTGCTTGTGCTCTCTCTCTGTATTTCTTGGTCTCAAATGAATAAATAAAATCTTAAAAATAATAATAATGAAATAAGTAAATAAAAATCTTAAGTATATATATATATATATATATATTTTTTAATATATTTAAGTAATACAGTTGAGCCTTGAACAACAGGGATTTGGACTGTCCTGGTCCACTTCCATACAGACTTTTTTCGATAAATCTAGTACAGTGCTATAAATGTATTTTCTTTTCCTTATGATCTTCTTAATATGTTCTTTTCTCTTGCTTTATTGTAAGACTACAATACATTTACAAAATACCTGTTAAATGACTACCTATGTTATCGGTAAGGCTTCCAGTCAACAGTAGGCTATTGGTGATTAAGTTTTTTGGAAGTCAAAAGTTACACATAGATTTTTGACTGCATCAGGGGTCGGTACCCCTAACCTCCATGTTGTTCAGGGTTAGCTATGTTGTACGTAAATTGGATTTTTCTAATCCAAATTATATTTGCTATTGATTCATATTCATTTTCTTTCTGGGTGATTTCCATTTGGCCGAACCAGTATCTTTGATTCTTTTTTTCTCTTTCCTCATTTATCATTTGATTGTGTACTATGTATTTACTCCCATAGAATTTTACCTAACGCAAGAAACCTTTTATAATTAGGCCATCCTTTTTTAATATTTGATTTGTGAGTGAATTTGCCATACAGTTTTTTTAATGCAGTATACATCTAAGTGTGTGACACGGGTTTGAAAAACAGTGTAACAATAATATCTGTCATTTACTGAGCATGTACTGTGCTCAGAGCACTGTGCTGGATGTTTAAAAATGTAAAACTCCAATCCTCACAATCCTGCAACGTAGTTTATAAGCCCTGTTGCTTCCTGAAAATACCACCGCTTGAAGAGATTCGGACACATGCCCAAGTCACAGTTTGAGTAGAGCCAGGATGTGAATTCAGTTCTGTCTGACTCCAAAGCTGTTTTAAAGCCAAATTCAGACAGTGGTGTCTTCAGTGGCTGTGGAAAGGATGGAACCCCTTTTTCTTATACCACAGGTCATGTAAATAGGCCAGAAACTTCATTGGTTGCTGAATCTAAAGATGGGCCACGTAAAAAGATGCAGTGTCGACATGAGCAAATACAAGGTTGACATTGTAGTTCGCTAATCCAAACTCTCTTGTTTACAATATTTTCCATTTAGAAAATAGGCTTTGAAGCTAGTGTGCCAGCCAGTAACCCCTCAGTAGAAGGCACTTATTATAACAACCTCCTGGGGTTTGCTAAGCATACAGAAAGGATTTATGTATGACAAAATTTGTAAGTCAACTCATTATTTAAATAGTTAAATACTCAGGAATTCTTTTTTTTTTTTTAAGATTTTATTTTTTTTATTTATTTGAGAGACAGAGTGAGTGAGAGAGAACACAAGCAGGGTGAGGGGCAGAGGGAGAAGCAGACTCCCCACTGAGCAAGGAGCCCCATGTGGGGCTTGATCCCAGGACCCTGGGATAACGGCCTGAGCTGAAGGCAGATGCTTAATGGACTGAGCCACCAGGTGCCCAATACTCAGGAACTCCTAACAGTAACCTGAATCTTCTTCTCTGAAATGCTTGTTCTCCTACATTGCCAGTTCCCTGGGTCCTGTTTCTCTTCATGTTCTAGCAAAAGACAAAAGTTCCTGTTCTAGTCTGAAGAAGATCTCTTGGGCACACATGTGTCCAGGTCAGTAATAGGAGCTCAGTACACTTTGCCTTTATCTTGCTAGGACCATGTACCATCACCGTGCAGGGCATCCAGCTGTAGTTCCTTAGACTAACAGTGGCTTAAAAGAATCAGTGCCCAGTTCCTTAGACAGTGGCTTAAAAGAATCAGTGCCCAGTTTAAATTCTGTACTTTTGGGGGACCATAACTGATGCAGCTCCATGTAGAAACGGGATGAAGAAACCCAAGCTGGGTGGCAGCTGCCATTCTCCCTTCTAAGATTCTAGCCCAGATCCGGGAACGAAGTGATGTAAAAATGGAGGTTAGAGCCTCTGGAGGCCCCCAGACTTCTCTCTCCCCCCGGCGGGATGAGGCAAGGACAGTTGGCAAAGAAGGCTTTGCAGAAGCTGCTGCTCCCAGCACGTGCTCCCCTCATAACTAGTGCAACCAGGACCTTCTGGAGCCCTTCAAGGAGCGCACTGTGATCAGCCTGGTTTTTTCTGTTCTCCTTCATAGGCCTTACTTGGCCACACAGACACTGTCACCTGTGCCACAGCATCACTGGCCTATCACATAATCGTCAGCGGGTCCCGTGACCGAACCTGCATCATTTGGGATCTGAACAAACTGTCATTCCTAACCCAGCTCCGAGGCCATCGAGCTCCAGTTTCTGCTCTTTGTATCAATGAATTAACAGTAAGTAGTCAATTGCCCACTTGGTTTATGGTTAGGAAAACAACTCTTGCTGGCTAATGTAAACAAAAAATGACTCTGGTGTTTTCTGGGTTGAAAGACACTCATTTCATAAATGCTAGTACATGTTCCTTGACTTATGCAGAAAGCAAATGGATATTAAAGTTTGTCACTCAGAGGTTATTTTGTCTTAAAATCCATTCACTGCTGCATACTTTGAAGAGCAAGATTTGGTTCAAAACAACATTCTAACTAGAATAAGCTTTTTTAAAAACAAGGAATTTGTAGGATCTGTTAAAATTGTGTTGAAATTTTTATGAAATACATTCAGATTCTTTATTTATTATGTAGGGTGAAAAGAATAACATTTGGGTAACCAGACAAACAGAATTGTTATAGAACTATTTTCAAAGTTATCCCAGATTTACCAAAGGATATTGTCTCTTCTCAAAAATAAATATTTTATGTATAAATAAATGAGTCAACCTAAAATAAATACACTGGCCTAGGAGTCCCCATGGAGACCATGCCTGTCTAAGGTGGGGTGAGGGGAGGACAGTCATTGCTTAGGTGTGTGGGGAAGCAGGGCAACACACTCGTTGTCCGAGCTCAGGTTTTTGTGGTTATACAAAGACTGAGGTGTCTGAGGGACAAGTGACCACATTCGTATGTTGGTGATGCCCACATACGCAAATCAGTCTTGTAAACTGAGCAGAACTCCCAGTCTCACTGCTTCTTAGCTATGCACACTCATTCCCTGCCTTACCCTTAGCACTGTTCTGGGGTCTTCTTGTGTGACACCAGGTGGCCACATCTTATCACCGTCCACACAGACAGCTTTCCTTTGGAGGAATACAACATCCTTAATTTCCGCCAGAAGATACTACGTAGTATGCTCTTAGTCAGGTACCTTGTAGTCAGTCAAAGAAGAAGGAAAAAGAAATTCAGTTGTAGTGAATGGCAGGTAGAGTGTCTGATAGTAGAGCGATCAGAGCCGGCAAGGAGCGGGGAGTGTGCAGGGGTAAAAGTCGAATTCATTTTTTGGTATATCTGAAAGGTTTAAGATGCTTTTAGAACAGCACCTTGGCTTGGCCCGACAAACACTTGTCCCTAAGAGCTTTACGGAAACCTCAGTGCAACAGAATGGCTCTGACCTAGCGGGGTTGCTCTGAGTCAAATGCTTCATGGCACTATTTTGAGTGCTTTGTTTTAGAGCTATTTTTCACTTAAATACTGAGGATTTTATTTACAGTCAGTTGTTATTCTGCAATGGATTGCTGTAGTTGCAGCAAACACCACAGATGTGTTTGATTTTTCCCTTTTACAGTGCTTTTGTAATCCCTTAATAACGCATGAAAAGATTTCTGTTTCTGCCATGTTTTTGCAGCCAGTATCAAGTCTGCTTTATTTCAGTCTGCATTTGGGGCGTAAGCGACCTTGCAGCTGCCCTTTAGCCCCTCCTGTTATGCTCTGCGCTGGTAGCCACAGGATTTGCTCTAATGCTCTCTAATTGAGGCACCCTGGAGTACTGGATGAGAGCCTCGCGCAGGGCAGAATGGAGTAGCGGCCTTTCGTCTCTTGCAGAGACTGAGGCCATTAATTACAGCACAGCTGCTCACACTCGTTGTCCGAGGTGGTTCAGTGGCTGAATCAGAGGTAGACACAGCCATGCTTGGCTAAGTATCACTTTTGTTTGGGTTTTGGTTTGGTTCTTGCTATCTTGATAGAAGGACAGAGAGAGAAAGAGAACAGTAGCAAGACCAGCACAGAGGGTGGTTTGGGAAAGCCCCAGGCCTCCTTATCTTGCCGCCCTTGGCTCCCCCTTCTTCCCTTCTTTCTTGAATTGATGCTGCTGTTCCAAGCTTCTAGTTCCCCCCTGCTTCTGATGGCCGTTTTCCTATTTTCATACGTCCTCATGTGCCTGCTGACTGTACCGAGATTCCCCAGGTCATTTCCAGAGTCAGTGCCTAGCATCGTGACATCCAGGCTGTCTGAGGGATAAGCAAGCTTGGGGGCCAGAAAGGGCTGGATTCAGATCTTAATCGTGTGGCGTTAGGCAAGTTACTTAAAGTCTTTGCCCCGGACTTTGATCCCTACTAACGTGTTACTAGTAATAGCTGACCTCACAGGTGTTGAAAGGATGAAGTGGAATGTCAGAAGTGTCCTCTACACTAACTGACACAGGATAGATGCTTCGGAGGCATCTTCATTCCTGTAACAGGAATGGGTTGGATTCTCACCAGGTTGGGTAGAGCCCCGCCTGGTAGAGTTTGAGCCCCGCCTGGTAGAGTTTAAGGGAGAAAGCTTGTTCTTTTCTAGCTTTGGAACTTAAAAAAAACCTGAGTTCACAGCCTAAGGAGTCTGCAGGTTTATTCAGTTGGCCAAGAAGTGACCTATATTCCAATTTTCTTCTTTTTTTCCTCATTCTCCTCCCCTTATTATGAATACAAATTGTAAAGTAGGATTTTATAGTGTTGCCAACATTGAAGAGAGATACAACTGTATCTAGGCTGAAAGATTTCTCTTCTGCCTTGTGCTGTTGGTGATTGGACTCGTTTTGTAAAATTAAGCAGAGGTGGATTTGGGCTGTAAATGAAAGTATGATTAGGTCTTGAAAGCAATGGGAGGCACAGGAGTAGTGCCTCACCCCCTTAGGGATGAGGAGGAAAGGCAGCTTTCCCAGGACTAAAGTGTGACACAGCAGTGTGCTGGAGCATAAGCCGAGAGCGTGGAAGGGCCCCTACCTTGTGTCCATACGAGGTGGCTCCTTGCGAGCCACCAGTCAAAGAACTTAAAAGGTTTTTTGAGAGCTAGGAGTAAAGTGTGACACAGCAGTGTGCTGGAGCATAAGCCGAGAGCGTGGAAGGGCCCCTACGCTTGTGTCCAGGTAAGACCACCCCAGCCGCAGTATCCGTTCACCCGTGAATTCTGTAAGAGGTCTCTTTGTTCGGGCTATGTCTTTAGGTCAGCAAGCACTGAATTCCAGGCTGCCTCAGAAATTCCGAGCCACCAGTCAAAGAACTTAAAAGGTTTTTTGAGAGCTAGGCCAAAGATTCACTTTGCTTCTGAAGCCAGAATGTGATATGAAGGGGGCAAAGAGAGTGACGAGGTTGTCTTACCTTCTCAGGGGGACATTGTGTCCTGTGCTGGCACGTATATCCACGTGTGGAGCATCAACGGGAACCCCATCGTGAGCGTGAACACGTTCACGGGCAGGAGCCAGCAGATTGTCTGCTGCTGCGTGTCGGAGATGAACGAGTGGGACACACAGAATGTCATAGTAACGGGACACTCGGACGGCGTGGTCCGGGTGAGTCCTGTGCGGGAAGCATGCTCGGTGTCTGCCGCCCGGTTTACCTGAGACTCGTGGAGCTGTCCGTGGTGGGGAGACACCTGAACAGGTTGTGGTATTAGGAGCAAACTCTTGCTCAGATTCAGACAAGCCTCAGCGGCTGTGTTCTCAGACCCGGGGAACGTCAGGGACTTGGCCCCTTTCCTGACCACTAAGCTGATCTGTTAGTGCCACTTAGCACTGGACAGCTTCACCCAAGGGCACTTAAACATGATTTCCGTGTCACAGTAGATTGCTAAAAATGGAAATTGCAAAAGTATTGGCTTTTCGGCCTCTTGGACGGTTTCTTGGAGAAAACAGGGACTGTCTCTTGTCTACAGAGAATCACAGCTGGAAAATGCTCCAGTCCCATCTGGAATCCTAGAAGATTTACCCGAATCCTAGTTTATCCTTTTCATAGTTTTCTTTGGTTTGGGCTTCTGCAGAAAATAGAATCCACAGAATATTTACCTTTACAGTCTTTTCAAACATTTGGGTCTCTCTCTCAGGAAGATTTTCCTTTGTGCCTATTTTCTTGAACTGTGCTCTTTGTAAAAGCAGAGAGCAGCTGATGGCTGCCCTGTATTCATGGTCACCGGCCAAGCGAAGATGAGGCTCTCAGCCCCCGCCACACCACACCCTGCACCTCAGACAACAGGCACACCCCGACGTCTGCTCTCTCCAGAGCGGTGTTTCAGATGATTTCATTCTTGAGGCATTTAGGGAAAAGCTCCATAGCCAAATGCATTTGGGGATCCTGCTTACTTCATGCCTTCATGCGTGCAAGGCTCTCGGGTTTTTGCCGGAAAAAAATGTGCTTAGTTGAACAATGTTTTTCCAACTTCCTTGACCACCATGCTTTTCCCTCTGCCATGAAACACCCATTAACATCTCCTGGAACCCGGTTCGGGAAGCACTACTTATGTGTACACAGTCCTCTCCCCCAGTTTTCAAGAGAGAGGGAAATTTAATCAGACACAATAATAAAAGATAACTGTTTAACCCCAAGAGCTTATCTTCATCCAGTCACATGTAAATTGTTTCTTTAAGCTGCTTAACTTTTATTTTCATACTTACTTAAATTCAGTTTTGGAGAATGGAATTTTTGCAAGTTCCTGAAACACCAGCTCCCGAGCCTGTTGAAGTCCTAGAAATGCAGGAAGACTGTCCAGAAGCACAAATAGGTATTGGAAACTTTCTAATTATTCCATAGTTTTCATATTTCTTTTTTGTTTGTTTTTTTAAAGTCACTGTGGATAAACTTACATCAGACAGCAAGAACAGTAGCCTAAGGTCAGGTGTGGCTGTTAGAAGCACGACTGCTCCCCAGCACGGGAGGTCGTGGGGTGGGCACACCAAGACTTCGCCAGCTCACCAGGCAGTGCTTGGTGTCGGGGCTTGGCTTCCTCATGCTAGTAGGGCAAATATAGCTGCTAGCTTTCCAAAGTACCAAAGGCTCGGGCTTTCCGTTCTGCAAATACAAAGCACGTCTGGAGGGCACAGTGGTGGACAAATCTGATGGCCGCCAGTCCCACATCTGTTCTGCTCATCGCTTGTCACACTCCGTGTGGGTGACAGGGTGGCATCATGTTTGTAAGGTATTCACGGAGGCAGATCAGAATCCCCTCCCTAGGCCTGCCTTTGAAAAGGGCTTTTACTCAAACTAAAGCCTGGTGCTCTGTACCCTTAGTATTATCTGAGGAATACAGAGATGGATGATTGCTTTACCGAATGACTAGAAGCCATGCCATAAACCCAGGCTGAGACCCGCTTTGGGCTGCTCATCTCCAGGAAAGGTCCCCCCCCCCACCCGATGTAGAACAATCGGTACAATAGACTTCCCCGAGAGGAACAGAGTGTTTTGTTTTGTTTTGTTTTAAGATTTTATTTATTTATTTGACAGAGAGAGAGCCAGTGAGAGAGGGAACACAAGCAGGGTGAGTGGGAGAGGAAGAAGCAGGCTCCAAGTGGAGGAGCCTGATGTGGGGCTCGATCCCAGAACGCCAGGATCACGCCCTGAGCCGAAGGCAGACGCTTAACCGCTGTGCCACCCAGGCGCCGCAGGAACAGAGTTTTAACTTTGACCTTCAGATTGCTTCTCCATGATTAATTTTTGTACACTGAAAATTCCGCATGAGTTTGATGACATGAAGGAAAGGACTTATTATCAGAAAGGCATAAATCATTTCTCTTTGTAAGCCAAAAATAGTTTCTACTTTCATTGCCAGAAAACAGAAATGATCCAATGGGCAGGGCATTTTAATACTTTATTACCTTAATGTAAGTTTCTGCATAGTCCTTTGCAGCTCCACTAAAAAGGTCATCTGGGCATTTGGGAACATAAAAATCCAGTTCAGTTCAGTAAGTATTGACACAAAAACCTTTTTGTGTCAGACATTGGATTAAGCAGTCCTAGGAGAAGTCTGTCCTTTCCTTTAACAAAGTTTTAAGTGAATAACAGCAGAAGATGAGAAGAATAAGATAGAAGAGGTCACATTCAGGAAGGAGAGATATTGGTATGTCTTCTTTCTTCTTATATATTCATATCCTGGACAGAGTTTGATAGAAGTGGCAGAGGGGAGAGCAGCCCACAGGGGAGGGTTGACTTTGGACAGCATAGGAGTGGCAGGCTCGAGGGCAGTCACCTGGGTGAAAGGGAATGCAAGCCCGTGGGTCACTGGAAATGAAAGCCACTTCTAAGACTGCTTGGCAGTGAAGACCTTAAGCCATTGAGTCATAAGCCATTGAGTCATAAGCCATTGAGATGAAAAAAAATTAGCTAACTAGACTACTAGTGTTAGTACAAGGAAGGCAAACTAAGTAGTTTGTCTTGCTAAAAAAATTAGAGTGAGCTGGTACTTAAAGACTTGTTCCTGCTCTCCTTTTTTCCCAATTCTGTGTATTCGTTTCTTATAAATTTTCTCTCCAGCAGACTCTATCGCAAGAGAGTAGGGAGTTGAGTCGAGGAAATGCATGATAACAACGGGACGAAGGAAAAACCCCACAGCAGATTAAAGCTTCCATCAGTAATTGATTCACGTAGATTGTCATTTATGCTGACTGCCACATGGAAGGCACCGTGCTTGGGGCCCCTTCTCTCAAGCTGACCACTATCTTGTAGAAAGATTATCCAGAGGTAATAGTTCGGGGTGAGAATTAAGACACAAAAGGCATACAGCTGTTCAGGGAGTCCAGGAGAGTGAGACTTGCTTTCGGCTGCAGCCACCACCACGTACGATTTTGGAGAAAGCAGTGTTTGAGCCGTGCCCTGAGGGTTGGGTAACACGGGAACACAACGAGAAGAGGGCGCTAGTAGGGCCAGCGGCACGCGCAGCCTTCCCTGTGAGGGGGAGCAGGACTCTGCGGAGAACAGAGTTGGCGCCGGCCAGCCGAGCTGTGGTAGTGAGTGTGCGGCAGGCGCTGAGAAGTTCGCAAAGGCAGGTTTGGGCCAGATGGTAAAGCAGGAATGCCAACCTAAGGATTTTGGCCAAAGCATTCTTTGAACTCAGAAATTCCTTTTTTTTTTTTTTGCTTTTTTGCTTTATGTAATCTAGCTGAAAATTCTGGTGTGTTTTTTTTATTATTATACTTAGCTTAAAATGCTATGTGTATCGTGTCTTACCTTGTAGAAGAAAAACAGCAGTGGGACAGAGCTGGGTCTAAACATAATGTATGTGTGTGTGTGTTTTCTCCTTCTCCCCATGCATTACCCAGGGCAGGAAGCCCAGGACGAGGACAGCAGCGATTCGGAAGCAGAAGAGCAGAGCACCAGCCAGGACCCCAAGGACGTGCCCAGTCAGCCTGGCAGCAGCAGCCACAGGCCCCGGGCGGCCTCCTGTCGAGCAGCGGCCGTCTGGTGCACCGACAGTGGCTCCGATGACTCCAGGCGCTGGTCCGACCAGCTCAGTCTGGATGAGAAGGACGGCTTCATATTTGTGAACTATTCAGAGGGCCAGACCAGAGCCCATCTGCAGGGTCCCCTTAACCACCCGCACCCCAACCCCATGGAAGCGCGGAATTACAGCAGACTAAAGCCCGGTAACTAGGCGTGTGGTGTCCATTTCTTGTTCCTTGTGGGTGGTGTGAGGGCTGGTAGAGTGAGGCAGCGGGCTTTCGTTCTCCCTGCACCCCGTCCCTGTGACCTTAGCCACCCACAGAGAAGGCCTCTTCAATGTCTTACCCCATGACGGTGTTTGCTCTATGTTGGGCATTTCTTAAAGAAAAACACCTCACACCAGAAACTTCCTTTCTTCACACATCATGAAAGCTTTTGAAAATGGGCAAGTTATTGATTACAGATAAATGAAACTATATTTACGGGTAGCTTTGTCTGTTAGAGAGTTAGAGGCAAGGTTCTCAATTGGAGAGAGTCTGTCTTCTTGCATTGAAGGTTTCCCCATCTCTGCATTGTCTGCCCCGGCCCATGACCGGTGTTCAGCTAAGACAGCTTCACCTTCCGCCGAGGCCGCGGCTGCTGGCGACAGGGAGAGCTGCTCTAACTGTGCGATGCAGCGCCCTAACTTGGAGAGCGCTGTATGAGGGCGCACCTACCCAGTGCCGGCCTCTCTCGCTTCAGGGTGTAATGTCTTGCAATTTTGCACTCCAGGGTACCGCTGGGAACGGCAGCTGGTGTTCAGGAGCAAGCTCACTATGCACACAGCCTTCGATCGGAAGGACAACGCGCACCCGGCAGAGATCACCGCCCTGGGCGTCTCCAAGTAAGTGCCCGACCTTGCCAGCTCCTCCCCCCACGGAGTCACTTGCTTAGCCCGGGTCCACACATCCAGACCCGTCTTCGGAGAAAACAGATTCCGTTTGCAGTGTCAGACGTTGCTTGAACAGACAGGTGAGAGGAAGAAACCTGCCAGTGCATGGAGTTTAAAATCTCTGTTCTTCGAGGTTACATTAAGGTTTGATCCAGAGACTTGAGACAAAAGTGTAAATTCGGGCTCGGTTCTATTTTTGTCTCTTCCTACACACACCCTCACCCCAGCACACACATCCACGGAAACGTGGAGAACCTCAGCAGTCACAGAAAGCGCTCTTCAGCCACGTGGCTGTGCGGAGGCCTTCCCCGAGGTAACTCCATGTCGTGTCATGTCTCCTGCAGGGATCACAGCAGGATCCTCGTTGGTGACAGTCGAGGCCGAGTGTTCAGCTGGTCCGTGAGTGACCAGCCGGGACGTTCTGCTGCTGACCACTGGGTGAAGGATGAAGGAGGGGACAGCTGTTCAGGCTGCTCCGTGCGGTTTTCTCTGACGGAAAGACGGCACCATTGCAGGAACTGCGGCCAGCTCTTCTGCCAGAAGTAAGATGAGATGCGAGCGTTTTGAGTTTCTGTGGGTCAGGCCCCTAGGATGTGCGTTGTGCCCTGCACGGAGCTGCTCATGTGCTCCGGGGTCCCCAGCACACGATGCCACGATGGTCTAAACCAGCCTTCGCTTTCTCCTTGTTCCTTTTTCTCACAATTGTGAGAAATTCTTTCTTCTGTTAAGAATCCTCACAAACACCTGGTCCTGCGAGACTCAGAACGGAAAGGGGCTATGTTCCGTCGTGTTTGCGTATAAAACCCTGTGGGTGCGCACACTCGCCTGTCACCCCGTCCGCCACGTCTTCTGCTTGGGGTGCCTGTGGTCTCCATAAACAGCACCGTGTTATCGTGGCGTGGGGTTTCCGTTTTACAGAAGTACAGCAAACTGTACCTTGTATTAGAACTTCCTTTTTTACTCAACACTGGTTTTGAACTCCGCGTAAATCACTAGAATTTTCATTGTGGCCGTTGTCGTGGATCTTTGGTACGAGCATACCAGAGTTCACTGCTGCCCTTGCCGGACTCGTAGGGGGGAGACTGGCGCGCCGCCCGTCCCCTGGCCGGTGCCGCAGGACCGCTCGCAGCCGCCTCTTCTCGGTGCGCTGGCGTCGAGGAGGCGCCTCCGGCCGCGACGGACAGATCCGAACGCGCTGGAGCTGCGCTGGCTGTGGCCGGATGCGTCTCGGCCCGCGGTGCTGCCCGACACGGGCTCGGGCGGGCCCGCAGGCTGTCCGGGTTCTTCCGCCGGCACTGCCGCACGCTGTCACTCCCGCGGCATTGCCGCACGCTGTCACTCCCGGAGCCGCTGTAACTCGCAGCGCGGAGGTGAAGCCGCGTGGCCTTTGCTTCTCGGCCATTGGAGTTTGCTCTTGGCTAACGTGGCCCATTTTCCTTTTAGGATTGCTTGTCTTTTCTCTTTTCCCCCGTGCTTGAGGAGTTCTTTATTCACTCTGGGTTCTAATTCTTTGTCTTTTCTGCATCTTGCAGGTACCTTCTGCTGGTCTGTGGCCTCCATTTGTGCTTTATATGTATTTTTTCTGACACACAAGTCTTTAATTTTGATGTAGTCACATTTCTTACTTTTTGTGATTTTTGCTTTTTGTGGCTTAAGAAATCTTTTCCTGTCCTGAGATCATAAAGACAGCCTTGTTTATTTTCTTTTACAAGGTTCAGGGTTTTGTTTTCCACGCGGAGGTCTTGAGGTCCAGATACACTTGGAGTTTATTTGGAGGTGTGCTTCGTCGTGGGGACCCTTTTTAGTTCCCTTCTGTGGACAGTATGTTGTCCCATCACTGTTGATCTGGATGTGGTCTCTGTTGCACGGGGTCGCCTACGTGCGTGTGCAGTCCTCTCGCTCCGTGGCCGACAACGGGAAGGACCTGCAGGCAGCACTCTCTCATGCTGACATTGCCCAGCTCTAGAGATCCTGTCACGGGAGCATGAGCTGTGTAATTGTTTCTGAGCCACTTACTGCGGTTTGCGGGCACCGGCGAATTGAAAAGGGTGTGGCCATTGGGTTTATACTGACCGGATGCTCCCTGGGTTCCTGTCCATAATGTCATCTCAGGCAGGTTACTGACCCTCTCTGGGGCCTGTTTTTTTATCTGTAAAATGTGGATAATTATACCTCTCCTCCTGGAGGTGCTGTGAGAACAGTGAAATTATGTGTGTGGATTTTATAAAACACCGAGTATGGAGTCTGGCAATATAGGTGTTCAGTAAAAGATGTTGTTATAGTTTCTTTTTTCTTTCTTTCCAGATTAATGTCTTAAACCTTTTTCCTGAGAAGTCTGATTCAAGATGAGTGAGGTAGACAGTTGGTGCCAGCCATTCCTTATGGGACTTTGTATGAGCTTGGCAGAGGGTTCTGTCTTATGCTTCTGTGCTTGGAGAGGCCCACTTTATGAAACCTAGTAACCTAGTAATTTTTGGTAGTCAACACCCCCCAAATGTACCCTGGCACACATTCTTCCTTGTCATGTTTAACTTTCCAAATATTATTTAAGGGTAGATAATTCTTTAAATTATCCATTGCTTTCAGATGTCTGGTGGAGGCCGTATTTGAAAAACCAAACCAACAGTGATTGATTATGATAGAGCAGACACAGAAGGCAGAGCAGAGCCCTGCCCACGTTCTTTGTGCCTCTCATTGGTGAGAGAGTTTGTCAGCACTTCTTTTTTTTTTTCTAACAGTTTTCTTTCTTTTTTTTTTTTTTTTTTAGAGAAAGTGTGAGCAGTGGGGAGGGACAGAGGGAGGAGAGATTCTCAAGCAGTCTCCCTACTGAGTGCAGAGCCGATGTGGGGCTCAATCTCATGACCCTGAGATCGTGACCTGAGCCGAAATCAAGAGTCAGAGGCTTAACCAACGCTTAACTCAGGCACCCCTGAGACTTTGTCAGCACTTCTGAGGGTCTCGTCAAAGTCCCAGGTCCAAGAACGGCCTTTAAATCCCTTAAGCTGGTGACACTTTGTTTATCTGGACACCTTTACTGGTAGGTTATTGGAGGAAAAATAATTCTCTATCTCAGGAGCGCCTGGGTGGCACAGTCATTAAGCGTCTGCCTTCGGCTCAGGGCGTGATCCCGGCGTTATGGGATCGAGCCCCACATCAGGCTCCTCTGCTAGGAGCCTGCTTCTTCCTCTCCCACTCCCCGTGCTTCTGTTCCCTCTCTCGCTGGCTGTCTCTGTCAAATAAATAAATAAAATCTTTAAAAAATACTACTACTAATAATAATTCTCTATTTCAGTCTCATGAAAAGGCAAGCTTAAAGTGATTAAATGCCACATCCAAGGTCACACCCTGCTTTATTCCAGGAAGAGGAATACTTTTTAAAGAATTTGAACACCTCTGAAGTAGAGTCTATTTCAGGGAGTTCTATCAAGATAAACAGAAAATGAGAACTTTTGGACCAGACAGAAAAGCCAAACTACTGTTCAAGAAATCACCGAGGGGTAGATCAAACAGGGCTTCAAAGCCCAGAGGAACTTGATAGTCTTTTAAAATGATCAGTATATCTTCTGCCAAGAGAAAAAAATTAAGCTCCAAGTGAAGACGTTGGCATCCCTCCCGGGTTTACAGGGTACGAGAGCCCGTCCCGCACGGGGAAGAATGGCCTCACAGCTGTTCAGACCCTTTGGCATCATCCCGAAGGAAAATCTTGCCTTTAAAAAAAAAAAAAAAAGAAAAATCTCTTCAGTCACACAGATAGCTTGCCTTGGTTTAATATTACTTTTCTTCATAGACCGAAACAAATAATATGGTATTGTGTTTGGTCACGGGTGAACCGCACGCCGCAAACCAGTGCGTCCTTGGCATTCTTCTGGCGTCATACTTCTGGTCTTGGGCATTATGGTGCCGGCTTTCTGTTCAGCTTTTATGTTTGTGTTTCTCAGCCCAGTGATGAAACGTGGAGAGGACCTGTAACTACTTGATTTTGCCTTTCCTTTAGGTGCAGTCGGTTTCAGTCCGAAATCAAACGCTTGAAAATCTCATCGCCAGTGCGCGTGTGTCAGAACTGTTACTACAACCTACAGCACGAGAGGGGTTCGGAGGATGGTCCTCGGAATTGCTGAGGATTTGACAAGCTGGTTGCCGATCGCGGTCTGTAACCCCCCTTCCCGATTCCCCGCTCCCGGCTCACAGCTCGAAGGCGTCGAAGCAGTCTCCGTTTACGCCTCTCTTCATACCACGTGTTTGAAGCGTCGAATTCAGTGGGATCAGTGAATAAGCGGGTGCAGAGTGCAGCAGTGGGGCGGACACTGTTCGGGGGACAGCACAAGAAGAACAGGAGGTGGTTCCTAGGAGCGACTTTTCCAGTATCCCATTCTCCCTGTTACCAGTAGCTGTCTCCAAGAGAAAATCCTCACTTACTAACTGTCTTTTCTTGCGTCTCATTTTTATAGATCTACTCATCCTTATTTGGAAAAACCACCACCAACAAAAAAAAAAGGCTTTTAGAAAATGGTTGTAAATCTGACTTCTTTGCAAGTAACTGTGTATATTGTAAATAGGTATAAAGGCCTTTTTTTCTAAATAAGGACTTAACTGTCTGTAACATGAGACTTCAAACTAAACCACTAACTCAGTGAACTACTTAATGGTTTGTCTGACATCTCTCACAAATTAATTATAAATATGTTTTTTAAATCCTCAAAGACATTATCTGTGGTCTTTTCTCTCCCCTTTCCAGCCCAGCCTGTGTGCCCGATGTCCTTTCTTTCAAGTTGCCCACAGTATCTCCACTTAAACTAGGCTAGTAACCAAAACAATGCGGACCTTCTTTAGGAAACAGTGTGGGAGACTGAGAGTCCTGCCATAAGATACCTTGGGAATACCTGGGCATCTTGCAGCTGGCTACGTGCCACCTCAGTGTTGTTCCAGTGTCCTAAGGCCCCTTGTAAACTCCTATCTGGACTGCCATGTGGCCATAGCGTCCCTTCCGAGCGCTGCACGGAGATGGTCAGGTGATCGATGCAGTGCAGGAGACAGCCTCAACTAATGGAAATATATTTGCATGTAGCCCACATTAGCTTCTCTTGCATAGAACATAATAAGGGTGTGTCTTTGGTGACACCAATGTTCTACTACAGCTTATTTTCAAAAAAGGGTAAAAAATGAAAAAAGTGTACAGAATTAACATATAAACCTTGTAAACCTGGATCATGTCAGAACTGCTTATAATTAACCTTTACCATTTAATGCCATCTACCTGAACACAGTGAGATTTATACTGTATCAATGTCTATTTTTTTGTTTTTGCTATGAATATAATTACAGTATTTTAATATTTAGTTATTTAATTTGTTCTACTAGTTGGATACAGAACACACAAATCCAGGGAGGCTAAAGCTGGTTGGGGCTTAAGAGAGAAGTTTAGTTTACAGAAAAAAGGCTTTGGTGGTGGGATTTTTTAAAATGTGTGTTATGTACATATATATATATATATATATACACATATATATAAAAAACAAATGAAACAATTAATCTAGATTTTAACATTTTCAGATATTTAGTGATAATATTATGAACAATTCTAAAAGCCCTGTGATTTGAAAAAATGTAGAATTATTTATGGCCCAAGCAAGGAAGGACAGGCCTTCACAGCCTCGTGGAGGTATCGAACAAAGGACAGTGGCTTTGGCTTTCCCAACTTTCCATCTTTAGGCCCTGGTGACAGGCACACTTATGCACTAAAATGCACATATATGCACATGCATTCAAAAATAGGCATTGGTACAATAGTAATCTTGTACCTAATGGGCTGAAACCAGCTTAAGAACAAATTTGTTCTTCCTGATAACTAGGTCTCCAAGAGAAAATATAAAGGCTGCTTTAGTGCCTTATGCTTACTAAATTTAACCCTTTATTTACCGAGGTTTGAGCCTACAGTCTATTTATGATTACATATCAAAATTGATTAACACACTTCCATTTCTAAAAGTTCAGATACACTTGTTAATAAAAGGATTATTGGCATTAATACTTTAACTTGAAGAAAAGTTGTGTTCTGTTTTCCTTTCTGTGTCTTAACTCCTCCCCATGCCCCCCCCCACCCACCATCTTACTTCAATTCTAATAAATAATGCTGGATGTTCAACAGTGGTAGGAATTGTGCTATCACATAATCGTGGGCTTTGCCCCTGTCCGGCCCTACAGATGAGTTGTAGCAGTGTTATTCTACACTTTTTAAAAGAAGCGTCCTCCTTGTGTCTATGAACCATGTTTACCCCAAACCCAATGGCAGAGGTCTTCTTTAAAGACTTGAATATATGAATGTGTGTATGTAGTTACTTGAAGGTTATTCCTCTGTGTAATACGAAGTCATATGGGATGAACACTTTTAAACTTTCCGACACAACTTCCGTAACTAGAAGGTGGAAACCAAAACCCTCATGATAGTATTTCCTCTGGCAGCTGGTGCTGTGGGCAACTGTTTTATTCGGTGGGGTTTCTTTTCTTTTTGCTTTCTGATGCAGAAATCACAAATCACTCACACATGCAAGTACACTCACATACATAAACTAATTGTTTCTCTGGATGTCTTTCTGTGTTTCGTGTACATTTGTTTACCAACATCTGTTCTCAGCATGTGCACCCACTTCGTGTGGTCCGTGTTCCTTCTCTGAGAGTACCTCACAGGGCTCCTGCCTGATCCGTGTACTTCATTTGTTCATCCGTCCATCTATGCTAACATTTGTGTGTAGCGTGCAACCGTAACGTCACGCTTCGGAAGAGGAAAATAGCTGCCCATAGCAGCCATCCGTCTGGATAATAGCAAAACACTCTAGATAAGTTATTTTGCACTTTCTTATGTATAAAGTTGGTAGAAACTTATTTTTTGCTTTGTATCATTTAAATACATTTTGTTTTGGTAAATGAACTGTGTATAAAATATTTATGCCGTTAAAACTGTTTTTAGAAAGTATTTTTAATTTCAGCAAGTTTGGTTACTTGTTGCATGACTATTAACACAGCTGACTTTTTGTGTCAGTGCAATGTATATTTTTTTGTCCTGTTATTAACTTGTAAGCCCTAGTAATGGCCAATTATTTGTACAGCAGCAGAAGTAAATTGAAGATACTGGCTAAGACTGGATTGATTGTGGACGTTTGTACTATACTGCAGAATCCATATCTGTTCTTTGGTGGTTATGTAAAAGGCCTGAAGAATTACTATCTAGTGTGCAATCTGTGATAACTGAATGTTCATTGTATATCTGTCTCTGATGCAAAAAGGTAGAGTAACACAATTACAATACATGATTAAATGCAATAGTCCAGGTACTTTTTTTTTTCATTTCAAATAAATACCTACTATTTACCACCCAAAGAAAAAAAGTTGTTTTTAAGCCAGTTTATTCAGGGAAAGAGAAACAAAACAACACAGAAGGCAGATACTTCCCTAAACTCTGTGTAGTTCTTTTCAAGTTGTGAATGTCTCTTTCAGAAGCTCCTGCTTGCAGAAATGTTGGCTGTTAGGGTCTGGCTCAAGCTCTAGTTCGATCCATCTTTCAATGCTGTCTGCCTTGAGCTTCACAATGGTGCTGGCCTCCTGGGGCTGATGAGTGTGTGTGGACGGCCGCAGGGAGAGACAGCTGACTTCAGGAGATCACCTGCAGACGCGAATGGACCCACGGACAAAGCCTGCGTCGTGTGGTTTCTGCTCTTTTTCACTGAGCCTCATTCTCTGTCCATCACATTGTGAAAAGTAAGCAACAGTAAATCGTCTGTCTCCTACCCCTGCCATATTCACATCAGGAATATTCTGGTATCCTGCCCTTTTCCTGGAAGCACGGCACCTACTGTCATAAGCTGGTCTTTCCATTTCAGTCTTCAGGCTGAGAGTTAAGAACTCGCAAATCCATTCTTAATGTTTCTAGCCTATTTAGTTTTAAAACTGCCTTCTGAGTATAGAAAACACTTTTTATATTTATTTAAGCTGCTTTGGCAACTCTAATTTTCCTCTTTCTAAAGATGCTAACAAAATCCCAGTCCCATGTAAGCTTGAACGGCTGAGTCCCACATTTGAGAATATTGTGCTTGTTACAAATCCCACCTCAGTGCAACTCCCTTTAGAGGCAAAGATGAAGGAATGCCAAGAACTTCTAAGAGCAAACAGCCATTTCTTCAACAACAAAGTCAATGGTAAGAGAAAACAGGGTCAATCCCATTCCTCTAGTGCAGTACTACTCCGGTTTCTAGTCACCTCCAGAAGCTCTGTAGTCCAGGATGGGCATTGCTGAAGTTCTTTTAGGATTTAAAGGGCACACATGCAAACGATCACCAAGTCCCTTTTCGGCCATTTGCTTCTCTCCGATAAAAGGACACGTGCACCCCGCATCTTAGCCCCTTTGAAGCATCAGAGAAGAAGCAGGCCAGCAGAATTGGTATAGCATTGGCTTAGTCTCCTTACCGCTATTCTCATTTTCCCCACACGTCGCTAAGTTCTTTTTTATTTACTGTTCCTTTTGACTTTTGCTAGAATGGCAGCAAGCCAAGCTCCACACTGAGAGCCAGCATGGTGTTTTGGAGAGCCCCGCAGTAGGAGCTGAGAGCCTGAGGCTGCAGCCGCTCCCTGCTTGTGAACTTGAGATGTCCCTCTTGAAGCAGCTCAGTGCGTCAGGTTTTCCTGTGTCCGCGGTTGCCCGGGAGCAGGGAGGGGGTTAAGACCGCGCTTCCTCGGCTTCTTGGTTTTAGGACCTTTTGGCCCTTAAAAACTATCAAGGACCCCTACACTTGCTGTTTATGTGGTTTGCGTCTATCAATAATCATTGTATTAGAAATCAAAACAGATTTTAAAAATGTTAATTCATTGAAAAATAACAATGATAAAACCATTATATATTAAGATCAATTATATATTTCCACGGGGAAAAATCGTCCAAGCCAAAAAAACCAAAAACAACAATTTAGTGAAGAGTGGAATTGTTCTGCAATTTTGCAAATCTCTTTAATGTCTGGCTTAATCGAACACAGGTGGATTCTCCTATCTGCTTCTACACTCCATCTTGGGTACTTCACTTTGGTCGAAGCATATGAGGAAAATCCAGCCTCACACAGGTATGTGGTTGGAAAGGGGGGGAAGGATATATTAATAGCCTGCCCAGATTATTGTTTTTTAAAGATAATAGTTTGTTTCTTAAATTTTGGTTACCGTATGGCATCTAGAACTACATCAGTGAACTTTCGGTCTGTCTTGCTCTGTGAATCCACGTTCACCCGTGCGTGACTTACAGCCTGCACTGGTCATTTAGACAATATCGGGTCAGTGATGTGGTAGTGAACTACACCAGTGCTCCAGCTGACGTGTGTAGAGAAAGTCCACGTGTTGACTATTTCACTACAAAATAGATATTTTCGTAATCCAGTGGAACATCAAAGTATCACCAGCTGTCTTGGGAAATTCTGAGCCAAACAGTGATGGATATGAGTTTTCTAGTAGAATTTTTGCTTAAAACCTATAATTTTTCATTAGCAGTATATACTTTGAATGTCTCCTTTGAAGCAACAGGCTCACTTTGTTAATTTCAAGAACGTCTCTGCCCAAGAACCACAATTTGTCAGTACTTTTAAGTAAACCTGGTGAGCGGTGAGAAAAGCAGCTAGTTCAGCTCACAACCCGGTGACCACGGCGCTTTTCTTCAAGACCGACGTTGTACTTCAGGCTGGGGTGCCTTATGGGAGCTTCTCAGTTTGCGTCACACAACTTAAATTTCAAGATTTAATAAAAGTAGCAATTTTTACTGCTTCTCTAAGGACATTCTTAAGTGAAACGGCACTTTTTTTCCTTTATAGCAAGTGCTGGAGATAAAGAATACCGTGGTCCTAACCAGCAGTTTGGCGCCCCTGGCTTGATGTGTGTGTGGACTCCGGCAGTTCTACCCACCATTGCTTCTGCACCTCATTCAGTACAAGTATCAGTGCAAATCACATTTTTAGTATTATTACGAAAGCAGTCTAATCTTGCAGACTCCACAAAAGGCACTCAGAACTCCCAGGGCTCTGTGAACCTGACTTGCAGAAGCTTTAGTCCAAGGAACCCAAATTGTCAAGAAGCATGTTGCGTGCAGTCCTCACTTGAGAACAGTGTTCCTTATCGTAGGCCTGGGGCTTCCAACGGGGCTCCCACTGAAACCTGCCCAGTGCAAGACCAGGCCCCACCTGCCGTCCGCCCGCCGTGGGCGGCCACACCAGCCGTCGGAATACCACCTCCGCTCAAAGGAGCGCAGAGACCAAGAGTGTTATCTCTGAAGCATTGGAGTTTCTAGTGTCATGTTAGTTCTTTTAGCCAAGACTTTCAAATTTTGATCAAGTAAAAAAAAAAAAAGCTTAAGTAATATTTTCAGGGGCACCTGGGTGGCTCAGTTATTAAGCATCTGCCTTTGGCTCGGGTCATGATCCTAGGGTCCTGGGATCGAGCCCCGCGTTGGGCTCCCTGCTTAGCAGGGAGCTTGCTTCTCCCTCTGCCTCTGCTGCTCCCCCTACTTGTGCGCTCTCTCTCGCTTGCTGTGTCAAAAAAAAAAAAAATCTTCATGCTGGGGACGGTTCTACCGGGTGTAATACACTGGTGAGGAGCCTGGTGGCAGTCGGTCCGGGGGTTCAGCTCCCGTTCCACCTCGTACTGTGAAATTGGGCTCACTCTCTGCATTTGAGTCTCCTCACATGTAAGTTTTGTATTATGACACCTGCCCCCAGAGAACTGTTACAAGAATGAAATCAGGTTACATAGATAGGGGACAGGTAGCGCCTGAGACGTGTGTTCTCAGTATATCGTGTCCGGGTGGAAATAGGAACATGAAAGGAATGCGTTGAAACATTTGTAAAAGCCTAAAGAGAGCCTGGCAGGTGGTAACTCTTCCTTTAGACACACAACAGGCAGAACGGTAGGTGTGGGAAGCGGCCTGAGAAATCAGCTGTCCAGACCCTCATTTAACGCTGGAGGAAAGGGATTCAGAGAGGGCTTTGCTGGTCCCAGAGCTGCGCCGGTGCTGAGTTTCCTCTCAGCTCCACCCCTCAGCTCTGACTCCCAGGCCGAAGCTCTTTACCAACGGTTCCCGGTTTGCCTTTTCCTTTTTTGTTTTTTTGTTTGATGCTGGTGACTGCAGTGAAAATGTGCTTAGGATTTTTTTTTTTTTTCAGTATCATCCATGCATAATCATGCCTTACTTTATTGAGAAAATAAAACACTAGAACTTCAGCCTTGGCCTTCCGCTGTCACACTTCCAGCTCTACGAAGGAAAGGTGCAGGCTGCATTCCAGAGCAGAGGACAGTTATTTAAGGACAAACAAGTTATTCATTAACTTGTCCTCAAGCACCACTTTAAATTTCAAACCAAAGCTATACCCTAAGTGCTATTTCTTCTTTCTTTTGTTTTAAGATTTATTTGAGAGAGAGAGAGAATGAGCTGGGGTGGTGGGAGAAAGGGCAGAGGGAGAGGGGAAAGCAGATGCCCCACTGCCCAGGAGCCTGACGTGGGGCTCAATCCCTGGCTCAAACCCTGGGATCATGACCTGAGTCAAGGCAGACGCTTAACCGACTGAGCCACCCAGGCGCCCCCAAGTGCTATTTCCAGCCACAAAAGGGAGCCACTCTTGTAACCTCATTAGAAACAAACCCTAGAGCGAAGTTCAGCCTAAGGAGTTTTTGCAAAGTTAAGGATCATCCCGTCGGGCTCTGCGGGCTGATTCTGCCAAAAGGAAGAAACAGATCTGTGAAAACATGGTATCAGGTCCGTGTCTGGCTCGGATGTGGGTCCGCCCATGCGGACGTATTTTGCCGTCTCCAAAGGCGGTTTTCGTGTTCCTGCTGGTACCTCTACCACTGGGCCTCGAGGATGATCGTAAACGACACGAGTACCCTCTTCAGGACCTTTCTAGCCGTAAACAAAAGGCGTGCTTTCATGTAGGTTTCTGTAACTCAGTTTTCAGCAAGTCTATTCTCAGTTTCTAATTCAGTAAGAAAGACACTCTCTTCACAGTTGTCTTCTTAGCTCTGCGGTCTTCGTATCACCCTGCTCATTTGTCACCTCATCTTCGATATGAATTGAATTCATGCTCTTCTAAGTTACATATACTACAAAGCCCTACCAGAACGTTCTCTCTACCGGGATTGTGTTCCCTCCAGGCCGGGTTTTGGTCTTTGGCAGCCCGTGTCTGCCCGCTGGCCCGCGTGCCTTCGTTCCGTACCGGCGTCACCCACTGATGTGCTCCGCCTCTGCAGTACGGTCACTCCGGCCGAGGCTTAAGTTCCCTGAGACGCAGTGCGCGTGCGTTCTCCTTGACCCCGGCCCCTCCGTCAGGTGGGGGGCCGGCTGCTTCCGCCGTCGCCCGCCTCTGTGCCTCCCAGCCGAGGAGCCGCAGCGGCCCGTCGCGCTCCAGTCCGGGCAGGAGCGGCCTGACCCCGCTGCGCCCCTCCTCCCGCCTCACCCCCTTCTAGTCTTCAAGTGACCTTACGAGGGGCCTCTTCCGACCAGCCTGCACTGGCGCAGTTGGCCGGCCCCTCGCTTTTCCACGGTGGCCCTCGTCCGCGTTGTTCTTGCCCGTGGCACGTCCCGCAGTCTGGCCCACCGGCCACGCCGTGGGGGCGGCGGCTCCCGGGCAGCGCAGCTCCGCGGAGCCAGACGTTGGCGCCCGCCCGGCTCGCGCCTGTCCCCGGCGGGGAGGGTAGCTGCTGGCGGATTTGTTGAGTGAGAGAATTCGAGGCAGACGACCAACCTTTACCAATCTTTAATGTTTAGCTTTTGTTTTTATTACTGTAGGAAGACTCTTAACCCGAGTTCTACCCTCTTGGCGCACGAAGTGCGCGATCCCGTCCTGCTAGCGTGGGCCCGGTGTTGCACAGCAGAGCCCTGGACCTGACCGCCCTGCATAACTGAAGCCTTGTGCCTGCCGAGCAGCAGCTCTCGGTTCCCCCCCACGCCGCGCCGGCCAGACACCATGCCACCCTCCACTTCATGGGTCTGATTTCTGTAGAGGCCTCCGGTGAGGGGAATCCTGCCGTCTCTGTCCTGTGACGGGCTTATCGTGCGTAGCGGAATGTTGGGGAGCTTCAGCCTTAATGTAATCCGCTTTGGGGGAGGTCTTAAATCCTCTTTCATGTGTTGAATTTGAGCTTTCATAGACCACATGCCCGAGCACTTGTGTTTCAAACTCTCACTGGAGTTTGATCTTAAACGTTCAAATCTCCTTAGCTCTCGAGGGTACCTTTGAACAAGGCACGCTCGCCCTATGGGGAGAAGCAGCTGCCTGCCAGCCCAGGGTAGGAGCCTTAGGGTCTCTGCAGCAACACCAGAGAAGAAAGCCAGCCCTTCTCCTCCTACTCCCACCTCACTGGGGGGGGGGGGGGTGTTAAATATTCCAGCGCAGGTCCCGCCCCTCAGTGCTGCCCATCAGACAGTTCACAGAGAGGTGGGACCCATTGTCGGGTCCCATTATGGAACCAGCTGGCCCTTCTCTGATCCTCCCAAAGCCCAGAATAGCCTACCCTGCAGATCCCATCATTACAGGTTCCTAAATCAGATTTTTAAACCATTTGATTGAGCTGTAATTAACATACTATAAAATTCATCAGTTTACAGTGTATGACTCTGTTAGTTTGTTTTAGTATGTTTACAGAGTTGTGCAGCTATCACCACAATGTGATTTGAGAGCATATCACCCCAAAAGAAACCCCATACCATTAGCAGTCACTTCCCATCCTCCCTGTCCCCTACCCCTAGCAGCAACAAATTACTTCCTGTCTACAGATTTGCCTATTCCGACATTTTGTATAATGGAGGCAAGCAATATGTGGTCTTTAGTGACTGTGTTTTATTTCACTTAACACATGTTTGAGATTCATCCATATCGTAGCATGGATCAGAACTTCGTTCCTTTTTATTGCTGAGTCTAAGTCCACTGCATGGACATATTACACTTTGCTCATTTACCACTTGACGTGGTTTCCACTTTTTCACTATTTGGGAATAACACTGCTGTAAACATTTATGTACAGGTTTTTGTGTGGAAGGGCATTTGGCTTCTCTTGGGTGGAGTTGCTGGATCATACTGTAACTCTACATGTAACATTCTGAGGGACTACCAGACTGATCTCCAAAACCATCGTTCCATTTCACATTCCCTCCAGCAGTGTATCCAGTCAGTTTCTCCTCTCAGGGAACAGCACCAACCAACCGGCACTCCCTCTCCTTGTCCCGTACAGGCCCTCCTTAGAACGTCTCTTTTCGAGACAAGCCACTTTCCAATATACCTTCAAGAAAGGCACCTGGTTAGGAAGTAGGAGGCAGCCTGCACCAGCAGCCTCTGAAGGCGCCAGAGTCTCTGCTCCTGTTTGGGTTTCTCCTGCCACCTCTCCTCCTCATTCCCTCCCCAGATCCAGCCAGGCGAGGGCCCCTCCTGCAGAGACCACAGTCACAGCACCTTCAACAATGTCTCCCCAAGTAACCCAGAAATTCTTTAGAGGGCAGGAGGGTGTATCTGAAGGCTCTCATTGAGAATTGATAAGAAGTTCTGTAGGCACTGGTTTTATTTGTTTTTTTTAATATTAGCGTGTACACTTGGTCACTGTTCCTCAGCTGAGGGTGTCCTATTTGAATCAAGACCTATCTCTTCTCTTCCTGCTTTAAAATAGAATTGCCAGCGTGGGATTTCCAGCTATGGCTGAGGGAGAGGCTAGCATAACCTCTCCCCAGAAAGGATCTATAAAGCTGGACAAAATTATTTCACTGCTCTGGAAATCAAAGAAAGATCTACAACAATATGAGAGGCATCTATGCTTGAACAACTGGTGCACAGTGGGAGTCTTTGCAGTTCTTTCCCCAGGCTACTCCCATTCCCCGGCCAGCTTAGTTGACATGGAGGTTTGGTCAGAGCTTGACAGAACTATGAGGACCCCAGCAGTCCAAGAGGATTCACTAGATTTGAAACAGTGGATGAAACTTGAACCCAGGGAAGTTGTCAGTGGAAATGGCCATCCCAGCAGAGAGTGAGTGGGGTGAGCTAATGGCCCCATAAGCCTGGAATTGTGTGTTTGAGTCAAGCATATTCTTGGATGAGGCTATGCCCACGCACAGTGGAGACCTGAAGAAGGTCTCACTTATCTACATACTCCTGGCTGACCTTGACATTGCCCACAGTATCCTCAATAGGCAAAAGTGATTAATAAAATACCTTCAAAATTAAAAGGCATCAAACTTCCAAAGACACCATTAATAAAAATCAAGCCATGCACCTAACAACTGAGTATCAAACTATGTGAGGCAAAAACTGGTAGTGCATTCAGCTATTTCTCCTTGAAATTCTATCATAGTTGAAGACTTCAACATGACACTATCAAAAGTGGACAGATCTAGCAGGCAGAAAATCAGCTAGGATATAGTTGAACTCAACCCCATCAATCAACTGGGTATAACTGATATCTATAGACTGTTTCAGCCAACAACAGCAGAATGCGCACGCTTCTCAAGCTCACATGGAACACTCACCAAGACAGACCACACTCTGGGTCATAAAATACATCTTAATTTTTAAAGACTAGAAATCATACAGTGTCTGCTCTCAGGCCACTAAGGAATTAAACTAGAAACCATTAGCAGGAAAATCCCAAAATACATGGACGTCAAGTACCACACTTTGAAATAACACATTAGCCAAAGAAGAAATCTGAAGAGACATTTAAAGATATTTTGAGCTAAATGAAAATGAAAACACAACATACCAAAATTTGTGAGATGTAGTGAAAACAGTTCTTAGAAGGAAATGTATACCACTGAATGCATATATTAGAAAAAATATCGAAAATCAATTACCTAATTTCCAGTTTAAGAAAACAGAAAAAGAAAAATTAAATCCGAAATAAGCAGAAGGAGAAAAGCAAAAATAAAATTTAGAGGAGAAGTCAGTGTAATTGAAAAACAAAATACAGAAAATCAGTGAAACCAAAAGCTGGTTATTTAGAAAGATCAATAAAATCAGTAAGCCTCCAGCCAGGATATTTACAAAAAGAGAGATAGAGGAAGGGAGGATACAGATTACTAATATCGGAAAAGAAAGAGAAGATAGCACTACAAATACTATGGAAATTAAAAGAATAATAAAGGAACACTATGAACAACTCTGTCCACAAATTTGATAACCTAGATGAAATGGACCTATTCCATGAAAGACACTATTTGCCAAAGCAAATTGCCAAATTGTCTGAATAGACGTATATCTATCAAAGAAACTGAGCCAATAATTAATAACCTTCCAAAACAGAAAGCACCAGGCTTAGATGGGTTCACTGGTGAATTCTACCAAACATTTAAGAAACAAATTCTATCCGTTCTCTACAGTCTTTTTTGGAGATTAGATGCAGATACTTTCTAACTCATTCTATGAGGTCAGCATTACCCCAATACCAAAACCAGACAAAGACATTACAAGAAAACTGCAGACCATTATCTGTCATGAATATTAGATGCAAAAATTCTCAAAAAAATATTAGCAAATCAAATCCAACAATGTATAAAAGGAATTATACACCATAACCAAGTGATACTTATCCCAAGTATGCAACATGAGGCTGGCTAAGCATTTGAAAATCAATTAATGTAAGCCATCACATCAATAGGCTAAAAGTGAAAATTCATATGATAATCTCAATAGATGCGAAAATATAACTTGACAAACTCCAACACCCATTCGTGATAAAACTCCCAATAAACTAGGAAAAGAGGGGAACGTCCTCAACTTGATACAGACTATCTATGAAAAAAACCTACAATTAACATCATACCCAATGGTGAGAAACTCAAGAGCTTTACCACTAAGATCAGTCAGTTATAAGGCAAGGATGTTCCCACTCACCACTCCTTTTCAAATCATACTGGAAGTTCCAACTTATGCAATAAGACAAGAAAAATAAAAATATACAGTCTGGAAAGGCATAAAACTATCTTTGTTGGCAAATGACATGATCATATGTAGAAAGTCAAAAAGAAATTGGGAAAAAACCTCCTGAAACTAATAAGCAAGTTTAGAAAGGTTGCAGGATATAAGGATAATATACACAAGTCAATCATTTTCCTATATACCATCAATGAACAAGTGGAACTTGAAATTAAAACCACAATGCTATATTTACATGAGCATCCCCCAAAATGAAATGCTTAGGTATAAATCTAACAAAGTATGTACAAGGTCTCTGTGAAGAAACCTACAAAATTCTGATGAACAAAATCAAAGAACTAAATAAGTGGAGAGATTTTCCATGTTCATGGATAGGAAGACTCAATACTGTCAAAATACCAGTTCTTCCCAAATTGATCTATAGACTCAGTGCAATCCCAGTTAAAATCCCAGAAGATTGTTTTGTGGATATCAATAAACTGATTCTAAAGTTTATATAGAGAGGCAAAAGACCCAGAATAGCTAACACAGTATCATAGGAGAACAAAGTTGGAAGACTGACACTACCCAACTTGAAGACTTACTTATAGTAAGTTATAAGTCATAAGCTTACATATAGTGAGCTGTAAGTAAGACTTATAGCTACAATAATCAAGACAGTGTGGTAGTGGCAAAAAAAATAAACGTGTAGATCAATGGAACAAGACACAGAGCTCAGAAGTAGGAGCACGTATAGTCAACTGATTTTGACAGAGGAGTAAAGGCTATACAGTGGAGCAAAGAGAACAAGGGTGGTAGAACAACTGGACATCCACATGCAAGAAAACAAATGTAGAGACAGATGTTACACCTTTCACAAAACGTACCTCAAGATGGCTCAGAAACCTAAATGTAAAGTGCAGAACTATAAGACTAGAATATAACATAGAAAACCTAGATAACCTTGGGTATGGCAGAGACAACATCTAAGTCGTTGTTACCTCATAGTTACTACATCATAGGTACCGCATCAAAAGGCACAGTTCATGAAAGAAGGAATTGATAAGCTGGACTCAACTAAAATTAAAATTTCTGCGGGTGCCTTGGTGGCACAGTCACTTGAGCAACTGACTCTTGGTTTCAGCTCAGGTCCCAGGTCATGATCTCAGGATCGTGAGATCAAGCCCCAAGCTGGGCTCAGCACAGAGCCCGCTGAAGTTTCTCTCTCCCTCTGCCCCCCCTTCCCCTCCCCTGCACACACACTCTCTAAAATAAATAAATAAATATTTTTAAAAAATAATAAGATTTCTGTCCTACAAAAGATAATGTCAAGAGAATGAGAAGATAAGCTACAGACTGGTAGAAAATACTTGCAAAAGACACATGATGAAGGACTGTCATTCAAGATATACAAGAACTCTTAATAAGAAAACAAACAACTGGGGCACCTGAGTGGTTAAGCGTCAGTCAGTTAAGCGTCTGCCTTCAGCTCAGGTCATGATCTCGGGGTCCTGGGATCGAGCCCCACATCGGGCTCCCTGCTCGGTGGGGAGTCTGCTGCTCCCTCTCCCTCTCTGTCCCTCCCCTCTGCTCATGTTCTTTCTCTCTCTCAAATAAAATCTTTAAAAAAACAAACCAAAAAAAAAAAAAGAAAGAAAACAACCCCATTAAAAACATGGGCCGAAAACCTTCACAGGCATCTCACCAGGGAAGGTACACAGATAACAAGCATATGAAAAGATGCTTGGCTGCTGCCTCCTCCTGCCGCTTCTTGTGCTGCTCGTGCTCGCTGGGTGCGGACCTGGTAGCTCCCTGGGAAGTGGCAGCTGGGGAGACTCCGGCACTCACCGTGGCCGATGAAAAGCCCAAGGATTTTTCATCTTTCAGATTGATTTCAGCAGCTGAAAACAGCTATATGCTCATTTCTCATACAGAATCAGAAATGTGTGGATTTCTGAAGCAAGTTGGGCTGCTGCTCCTTTGAAAGGGTTTGTCAATGAGGCAGATCAGATTCCGACTCCCTGAGCCAATCAGTGAAATAGACACACCGCACCATCAGAGAGGGAGGATGAAGACGGAGTTGGCGGTTCCAGCAGCAGACGGGAGGTATCGACCGAGAAGGGAGCCTGCTGCATTACCACCGAGCTCTGCCCCTCCAGACCAAGATGACACTCGCAGTTAGAAAACTGCAGTCTGGGGGCGCCTGGGTAGCGCAGTCGTTAAAGCGTCTGCCTTCGGCTCAGGGCGTGATCCCGGCGTTCCGGGATCGAGTCCCACATCGGGCTCCCCTGCTGGGAGCCTGCTTCTTCCTCTCTCACTCACCTGCTGTGTTCCCTCTCTCGCTGGCTGTCTCTCTGTCACATAAATAAATAAAAATCTTTAAAAAAAAAAAAAAAAAGAAAACTGCAGTCTGGTCCCACCACATGCTGGCCACTACAGCAGAACTTTCTCTATTCTTTCATTTTTTCCTTCCCATTCCTTTATTATACAGTAGCTGTATGTGCACCTGCATACTGCATTTTTGTTACAAAATGGCCAATGGTATGTTTGGATCAACATCAGATGGAGACGGGATGGGGAAAAATACTGGTTCTGTGAAAATGCCCCTTCTGTCCATTTGTGGCATGCTCACTCAGCTCTTACCTTTATAGTCCAGTAAGTTACTTTGTGCTCACTCTTTAACAAAAAAAGAACATAAAAATCCTTGCATACCCTGTTTGATTGGAGAATATTAGTGTTTTTCATTGATCACTGTAGAACCAAGGGCAATGTTATATAACTTTTTTGTCTGCAGCTGTTACGTGTAGGGCAATGTCTTTAAGTAGGGATAAATTACTCTAAAATAAATGAATCCTAGATCATTTTCCCTTCAAGTGTCTTGTCGTTTAAATAAACTTCTTATTTAAAAAAAGAAAAAGATGCCGCACGACACACACCATTGGGGAAATTAAGTTAAAACCCCACGCCTACCTACCGGAACGCCTCAACTCCAGAACACCCACGACACCAAGTGCTGGCACGCGTGTGCAAAATAGGAATTCTCATTCAGTGCTGCTTAAGAATGCAGAATGGTATGGTCATGTTGCAAGACAGCCTAGCACTTTTTTACAAAACTGAACATACTCTTACCATGTGATTCAGCAACTACAATTCCTGGTATTTATCAAAGGGAGATGAAAAATAAGGTCTGCCCCAAAACCCGATGTTTGTAGCACACCGATGTTTACAGCAGCTTTATTCATAGTTGCCAAAACTCGGAAGCAAGCAAGATGTCCTTCAGCTGGTGAGTGGATAAACTGTGGTACATCCAGGCAATGGAATATCTTTCAGTGCTAAGAAATGCGCTCTCAAGCCATGAAAAGCCATGGAGGAAGCTTAAATGCACGCTACTAAGTGAAAGAAGCCCGTCTGAAAGGCTCCAACTGTATTCCTGCTGTAGGACACCCTGGGAAAGGAAAAACTATGATTCCCGAAAAGACCAAGGGTTCGGGGTACAGGGAGGAATGAACAGCGGAAGCACGGAAGTTTTTAGGGCAGTGAAAATACTCTGTATACTACCACAATGATGGGTATGTAGCATCATACTTTTTTCCAAATCCGAAGAAGTTATACCACCAAAATGAACCCTAATGTAAACTGTGTACTTGGGTGATTATGATGGGTCAGTGCAAGTTTATCAGTGTAACACATGCACGACTCTGGTTGGGGATGTGAATAATAGGGAGGCTATCCCAGATAGATGGGAGGGGGGTGCAGGGCAAAGGATTTATGGGAAAGGTCTATACCTTCCCCTCAGTTTTACTGTGAACTTTAAACTGCTTTAAAAAGAAGTATTGGGGCGCCTGGGTGGCTCAGTCATTAAGCGTCTGCCTTCAGCTCAGGGCGTGATCCCGGGGTTCTGGGATCGAGCCCCATGTCAGGCTCTTCCTCTGGGAGCCTGCTTCTTCCTCTCCCACTCCCCCTACTTGTGTTCCCTGTCTCGCTAGCTGTCTCTCTCTCAAATAAATAAAATCTTTAAAAAGAAGTATTAAGAATGAAGGGGAAAAAAAAAAAGGAACTGAAAAGACAAAAAAACCACAGCCTGGGAGAAAATAATTGCAAGTCATGTATCCGATAAGGGTTTTACATCCAGGATGTAATCTCTTACAACTCAATACAAAGAAACACAATACAAAGAAGAACTATCCCATGTAAAAATGGGCAAAGATATGAATGGACATTTCATGAAGGTACACACACAAATGCCAAATAAGCACATGAAAAGATGCTTAGCACCAGCAGCCATAGAGAAATGCAACCCAAACCATCCTGAGATACCTCTGTGCCCCAGTTAAAATGGCTTTCATTAAAAAGATGGACACGTCAGGGCAACTGGCTGGCTCAGTTGGATAAGTGTCCAATCTTGATTTCAGCTCAGGTCATCATTTCAGGGCCCGGTGCAGGGCCCCGGATCATTGAGCCCCGCGTGGGCTCTGCAAGGGGCGTGGAGCCTGCTTAAGATTCTCTCTCTCTCTCTCTCTCAAGAAAACCAAAACGGACATGCTGGGTTTCAGCGAGGGTGTAGAGAAACTGGGACCCAGGTACACTGCCGGCAGGAATGTCAGGTTGCACAGCCACTTTGGACAGTTTGACCATTTCTTTGAAAGTTAACACATAAATATATGACCCTGCAATTCCACCTTTAGAAATCTGAGACAAATGGAGACATGACCACACAAAGACCTGTCCACAAATATTCATAGCAAATTGGAAATAACCCAAATGCCAATCAACCGGTAAGTCAGTCAGTACAATAAATACGGTATTCATAAAAAGGAATGAAGTACTGATACATACAAAAATATTATGCCAGATGCAAACCACGACATATTGTATGATTCCTTTTATAGGCGATGTCCAGGAAAAGCAAATTTCTAGAGACAGCAGAGCAGCGGGTGCCGAAGCCTGGGGGTTGCAGTGGGGATTAGGTGCAAGTGGGCACCAGGGAGCTTGTGGAGTGATGGAAATCGTGTTAACCTGGATGTGGGGACGTTTGCACGGTGTTACAGTGCATAAACTCTATCTCGATAAAGCTGCTGAAAAAAACAAACAAACAGAACTGCTGACGGTTCAGTTGTGTCTGTCTCAGCTGTATCAGCTAAAGGCTTTGGGTTTCTTTTTCTCACAAATCTTGAGATTAAAACTGATCGAAAATACACTTCATAGATGACTCAGAAATGTTCTCAAACTTATCACCCTTTTAGGTCCTGTCTGAAGTTTGACATCGCACATTCCGGAACAGAATACCAGCTGGACCCAGTGAACTCAAGCTGGGCGCACAGTGGAAAGGGGTTCTGAGAGCTCACGCCCAGGAACCATAGGTTGTGCTGTAAGTTCGAGGGCAGTGGGAGGACACCTTTGGGTGGACCGTCCCTCAGTGATTCTCCCTATCTGGGCAACCAGGCTTTTGCTCTACCCACCCATGTTTTTTGTACACATTAGAGAGCCAGGCTGTATTTTCTCAGCTCCTTTTAGAAGCTCACTTGCCATTATCAAATAACGTTCCATTCATTAACCCTTACTAAATGACTCTTGATGTTATCTAACGATTCAAGAACGTTCTCCCCTTTGGTACGGGAAAAGGAAGACAATGGAATTAAGGTAGGACAGGTTCCTGATTTTGCTTCAATTGCTTAGACCTGCTTTTTATTTGCAGCCACAACATACAGATTCCCAAATAGAGCCCCTCTTTAAGGAGTGACTTTTAAACTTTGGGAAGTTTCTGGAGCAGGTGGAGAGAGCTGGCTCCGGACTGTAGGGCCGACAGATACTCCGTGGAGGTCAGAGTGGTGGTCTCCCATTTCCCCCTCTGCTTTATACATTTGTCACCGCCCCAACCAACATCTACCTCATATGGCATTCACCTTCGTCTCTGTGACTAGGCGGAGAACTAGAGTTCTTGTTCTTGGTGCCAGGACAAAGCCAAGTGCTGGCTGTGTGGGAGACACTGTGGGTTTGCTGAAACGAATGGACGGGCTGTCTGCCATTCAAGGAACTCTCAATGTTAACACCACCTACATCGTAAGTGGCTGAACGTGGTTACCTTTTCGGTCCGTTCTACCAGACCGTCACTTTGCAGTGGATCTGAGCAACAGCAGAGGAGCAGACAGGAAGAAGGGAAACTAAGGATGACAAATCAGCTTCTCTATGCTGGACACAAGTCATGGTACGTTCCTATGGATTTTTTTACCTGATCCTTAACCCTACAAACTAGGACTCCTGACATCCATTTTCGAGTCACGCAGAATGAAAACGGGTGGGCAGGGAAGGGCTGCCGAAGAAAGACAAGTGGAAGTGTGCACAGCTGGGTCTTAAGACTCCAAACCCATTCATCGTGCAGGAGCTTGAGGGCCTCAGGGGTGCTGGCGTGGAGCCGGACAGACACCAGGGACACGATGGCTGATGGAAACCGCTGCCGTCCAGCGGCCATATAGCTTAAAGCTCTGGTGGGGACCAGATCAGAGATTCGCAGAAGTAAATGCGTCATTATAAACTATGGGAAATATAAAAATTCAGTACTCTTTCTAGTGAGAGGACATCGCCTTTCAACACACACACACGTTCCCTCCTCACAGAAGTAGGCATCCCCGCCGTGAGGATGTCACTGGAGATGCCGGCGATGGAAGGTACAGTGTGCAGTCCATGCACCTGTGGTCGTTTTGTAAACACCGGCCACATGAACGAATGATTCTTCTCCAATGAAAAAATGGCACAACAAAGTCAAAATGTGATTTGTTTCCATTTTATTTTCCTGTCTCTGTTTCAGTAAAAGATTCGGAGAACTTACTGACACAAATCATAAGCTATCTCCCACCCATATACAGTATATGTCCACTGTTTCTACTTTTTTCTTTTTCACTGAACAAGGTGATACTGTCTTTGTTCAAATGAAAGTACCAAGGAAAAGAAATTACAAATGAAACAAAAAGGGGGGGAGGGTAAAAGGTGTGGTCTTTTTATTCACAGACAGTAAATGTGTATGTACCACAGGGGGACAAGCACTGAGGAAACATTTGCATCCCACAGGTTAAAAAGTCAAGCAATTAGTACACAAGTAGAGTTACCTCCAAAAATAGCAAATCTGGAACAATTAGCCATTACTGTGAAGGAAGTCCCCAGTCTTATTTTCCTGCCAGCCCATTCCTACACTGGAATTTAAGCTCTCTTCACAGTGCAAGTATAAAAATGATCAAAGTCAGGGTTTTATGGCAATCTTTTGCTAAAATATATTCTATTTTAATATACATGCTATAAAAGTACACTAAAAAGGTCAATCGTTAGAACTCTGTTAAAATTAAGAATTTACTTTTTTACATATAATGTACACCCACCTCTAAAAGTATATTTGAGGAAAGCAATTACTGTGACCCCAAATATTTCTACCTTCGTATTTTGTTTATAATAGGATTGATTTTATAATACGTGTATTCAGTAATGCTTATAATTCTGCGTCGCCGTGCCTCACCAATCACTTCCAAGAAAAATGCGGAGGGAACCGTGTATCTCCAAGCAGCTCTTTATTATTGTGCAAATCACCAAGTTTTCGATGTAAGTTCCTGTGACAAATTTTTCATCTTATTTCTTAACCTCTGCTAATCTAAATTCTTTTATGATCAGCATTTGGAGCTCTTAATGAGGCAAATATACATGAGAGATGCTGAAAATGAAACCTGTAGGTAGCCTGACTTTAAGAGGAATCATTCCCTCCTGTAATAACATTTCCGGTGCCAATTCGAGGTTTTTACGGGACGGTCTGAAATAGTGCTGGCTGAGCACATCCCGTGCGGACGAACTGACCGCGTGCGTGCCAGACCGAGCAACTAGACGCCCGGCACCGAGCTTAACCAGACGCGCCGTACTCATCACGGAGCGCACCGAGCTTAACCAGACGCACCGTACTCGCGGAGCGCACCGAGCTTAACCAGACGCGCCGTACTCATCACGGAGCGCACCGAGCTTAACCAGACGCGCCGTACTCGCGGAGCGCACCGAGCTTAACCAGACGCGCCGTACTCGCGGAGCGCACCGAGCTTAACCAGACGCGCCGTACTCATCGCGGAGCGCACCGAGCTTAACCAGACGCGCCGTACTCATCGCGGAGCGCACCGAGCTTAACCAGACGCGCCGTACTCATCGCGGAGCGCACCGAGCTTAACCAGACGCGCCGTACTCGCGGAGCGCACCCGACGAAGCAGCTCGTTCCAGACCGACATCCACGGACCCCGGGCAGGTCTGTGGTCTTTTATTTCGGGTATAGTAGTAGAACGGAAATAGAAAATAACTGAAATCTGTTTCTGATTTAAACAAAAATATTTACTCTTTTCATTAGCAAAACACTCTTAAAAATCTGTTTTTCTCCTGTCTGAAGAGTTGGCCGAGGAGCACGAGGCAATTTTCGGAGGGCTCCGGGCCACGCGGGCAGCACAGTACATGCGGCCGTGGGGGGCGCTCGGAGCGTGGCTCGTTTCCCTTCGCGGAGGAGAATCAGCCTCGTGTCTGTTACAGCGGCCGGTCCACGGGGACGCGCTGGCATTCGTGTGCTGCTGGTTCTTGAGGAGAATCACTTCTGCTTGATTTTCATTCCTGAAGGAAAAAAATCGTCAGCTGCAGTCCTCGGATTTTACGACATGATGTGAAAGAGGACGGGGCAAAGGTGAGCTGTTAGCAGGGAGCTGGGCGGGGCCTCGGTCCCCGGGCACGTCTTCCTTCTCGCCAGCTGCGTGTGCCCTGGGCGGCCCAGGGCGCCAGCAGGGAGGCCCCCGGGACACAGGCCCGCAGAGCCTCCCGGGGACAGGCCACTCCGCACCCCGCTCTGCGTCGGCCACCACGCCTACTCGCTGCCCTCTGCGTGCATCTTAGGTGCTGGAGGCTGCGGAACTGATGGAAACCGGCTCAGGGGGAAACGAGGAAAGGCAGAGAATTCGAGCAAGAGGTGGCCGGGGTCGTGCGCCATTGTCTCCCGCTGCCTCCCGAGCTGTTGTCATCTGTGCAGATCATCTGTGGAGGAGGCGGACCTTACGTTCTTCGTAGCAGAATTCTCCTTCGTTTTTCTTGCAACTGTCTGTCGTGTTTTTGCAAACAGTTTTATCAGGAGTAGAGTTTGATGTCTGCTCTTTTTGAACCTACCTAAAAGTGGAACGTTTTCCCCTGGCAAATGATTACTTACTTCTTTTGAAAAACGGACAAGCTTTTTTTTTTTTTTTTCCTTTTTGGATCCAACTCAGCCCTTCAGAAAGGACTTCAGACTAAGAGGAGGAAGTGCAGGAGAACTAACTTCCTATTGTGCCTTACATAAAACATTTTGTTAAAATTAAGAGCGGCTCCAAGTGCAGAAGTCAATATTTGTGCAAAGGGCACAACGCCAGATGCAATCTTAAGACATCCTCAGTTTACTCTTTTTCTGTTTGACTCTTTAAAACACAAGTCTTTTACATTATGAAACCTAGCAAGTCAGGAGAAGGAAGTTAACATCAGAAAATACACTCTAGAAAAAGTACAGGATCTTTTGTTGATAATTTGCTACTTATTTCATAACTTAGATCAAGTAAGTGTTAAATATTCACAGTAATTTCGAGAAGAGACATTCGTGTCTGCAAAACTTCAATCTATTGCGTTTTCAGCCAGGTTTCTGTACAATTACAAAATTTCATCTGTCAGTGCTTTTCTGTAGAATTCCTTATGGTCAGTCCTTCCCTCTGTGGATCCAGCTATACCTTCAAGGCGGGCTGCAGGATTCCTTTCTCAATCAGGTGAGTCTTCAGGGTTTTATATATATTTAACTGCTGTTCTGGTTGAAGCACCAACAACTGCTGTAGCACTTTGCTGGGATTCGGACCCCTGATAACGAAGCAGAAAAGGCCAAGTTCATGCTATTTGAAGAGAGCCAAGGGAAGCATATACCCCCAACTGAAACTAAATCATGCACTTAAGTGTAGAGTAACAGTGTTCACTTGCTCAAGCTCACTTCAATGCCCAATGTTAGTGTCGAAGGGAGAAAAAGCCCCAGAAATATTCTGCACCACGAGGCATTCAGTCTAGATTTGGGAAGAATGCACAAACACAAAACCCAGGAACAACATTAGGCAATCCAGAGGATGCAGATCTGAGTTCTACAAAACTTCTCAAAACGGCAACCTGAGTTAAAGGTGGGGACAGGGAACAAATCCTGACTGGACAAGACACAAAAACTATCCGGTAAGAAAAGGAGCAAAAGTCCCAATGGATGAAGGTAAGCCAGAAGAGGACATGAAAAATAATACTTTAAATTTTTAGCTTCAAAGAAACTTTGAGTAGTGCCCCTGGGGTATATGAATGTTCGAGAGACAGGACACCGAGGTGCTAACCCAGCACTGCAACCGCTACCCAGGATCTACAGTAGATGCCCCAGCGTCTGTCCAAACACAGTCTTCGGTGAACCCCAATATAGTAAAAAGTGGGTCTTTTTCTAGTTGAAAGGAGGGCGAGGAGGCAGCCCGCCGGCCCTCCTCACCCACCTGCCAGCAGTCCCAGTGGTGGCGAAGCGAGCCCGGGGAGAGCTGAGGCAGCAACGAGGCAGTGGTACAACGCGCTCCCCCTTCTCTCCCAGGGACACCTCCTCCAGCAGCTCCCCCAACGTCCCCTCTCCAGCCCTCCTCTTCCCACCCTTCTGCGTTGCACTCTGAGTCAGAAAAGGTCCTAAACAGGCCTCTTACCCTTTCCCCGCTCTGACACTTTTACAGTCAGAGATTCGTAACTCCCCCCTACCTGCCCCCACCCGGACTCTAGAACTCAATCCATTCACACCTGTGTGATCTTCTACAGTGCTATTCTGTCAAATTCAGAATGAACTGAATTCAGATTTTAATGTCCATGTATCGTTCTCTGCAATTTCTACAGTCCATTTGAAAACGAGAAACAGATCATGGTTCACTTCTTGTAAACAGAGATTAGTAAAATCCAATGGAGAAGAGCAAGACATAAATGATGTATGGAGAAGGGCACCGAATTCCGAGAAAGACATTTACACAGGTAACTAAATTTATGACTAGGACTGTTCAGTTCAAACGGAATTATAGGAAATAGAAAACCCAGCAACAAAAAGAAATGTCTGCTATAGAGGGATATCACAGAAGTCTTTGATTAAAAAACCACACCACAGCACAGACTAGCCATCCCACGGGTTAACTTCATGCACGTGGCTCAGCTCATGTGCCAGAAGTGTGGCCAGATGTCTCTCACAGCCACTGTCTACTCAAGCCGGGGCACAGCTTGTCTTCCATGTCTTCAAAAGATTCAGCAACTTTGTAACAAACCCAGAGTAGGGCCCACAGATAAAAGGAAGAGTATTATAGCAAGTTCAGCTAAATGCAAAATTATGTCAGCAGGTGCTCGCGGCTCCATGTGCCCTGGCACTAGCCCTGTATTCCTAATAGTCTAAATACTTGCTTTCAAATGGTAGGCAACAGGGCTCAGCATGACTTTTCTCTAGTGAGACAACAGCAGGTTAAAAAAAAAAAAAAAGGTGAGTTAATGCCCTAAAAGCTTTACCATCTGAAAATAGAGTTTTAATGATTTAAATATTAATTACTAATACACAGATATATCGGGAACTGCCATATAAAGTGGATTAGATGCTCCAATTAGAAAGACAAAGGTTGGGGACGCCTGGGTGGCTCAGTGGGTTAAGCATCCACCTTTGGCTCAGGTCATGATTCCAGGGGTTGGGCTCTCTGCTCAGCAGGGAGGCTGCTTCTCCCTCTGCCACTCCCTACACTTGTGCTCTCTCTCTTGCTCTATCTCAAATAAATAAATAAAATCTTAAAAAAAAAAAAAAAAGACAAAGGTTGTCATCTGGATTATTAGAAAAAACTAAAATCAAGCTATATGCTTGTTAGAATAGAAGCACACTTTATATAAGGATAAAGGAATGCTACAAATAAAAGGACTGACAAAGAAACACTATATAAATACTAACCAAAAGAAAGCTGATGCCATTCTTTCAATATCCAACAAAATAGGTTTTTTTTTTTTTTAAAGATTTTATTTATTTTTTTGACAGGGAGAAGCAGGCTTCCTGCTGAGCAGGGAGCCCGATGCGGGGCTCGATCCGAGGACCCTGGGATCATGGGATCATGACCTGAGCTGGAGGCAGACGCTTAATGACTGAGCTTATGACTGAGCCCCCCAGGCTCAACAAAATAGGTATTAAGCAAGTGGCCTATAAAGATGGACGTTATAGAATGACATTAGGAGCGATTCAGTAGGGAGATAGGACAGTCCTAAATGTGTATATACGTAAAACCACCTCAAAATACACAAAGCAAAAACTGGCAGACTAGGATTAGGTAAATTTACAATCACACTGGGAGGGGAGGGGCGTGGGTGGCTCAGTGGTTGAGCGTCCAACTCGGGATTTTGGCTCAGGTCATGCTCTCAGGGTTGTGAGGTTGGGCCCTAGTTGGGCTCTGCACTGGGTGTGGAACCTGCGTAGGATTCTTTCTCTCCCTCTGCCCCTCCCTGCTTGTGCTCTCTCTCTCTCTCTAAAATAAATACATAAATGTTTAAAAAACAACAACAATCACGGTGGGATATTTTGACAAAGCTCTCTTCCTGAAAAAAGTTGAAAAAAACAAAGCAAACAATCAGTACAGAAGACTTAGCTAAACCTCACCTAATGGGCGTGTACAGCCCTGCATCCCCAACACACAGGTGCGCATGCGCTCCGTGGGCACGTGGCCACATACCTGAACAGACAATATGCTGGGGCACAAAACAAGTCTCCACAAATACAAAAACTGAAATAATACAGAGTATGCTTTCTGACCACATGGAATGAGGGCAAAAGTCAATAAAGGAAGGAGAATGAGGAAATCTCCATTTGTTTGGAAAGCAGTCAATACACATTTAAATAATCTGCATGTCAAAGCAGGTATCACACTGGAAATCAGGAAATATTTGTAATTGATGATGAAAATGCAAACATAACAGTAAGATAAGAAGGCAGTACTTAAGAGGGAATTTACAGTCTTAGATGATTAGACAAGAAGGCTGAAAATCAATAACCTAAGCTTTATCTCAAGAATCTCAAAAAGCAACAGCAAATTGCATCTAAAGAAAGATGAAGGAGTGAAAGGTGCAGGTGGGCATCAGTGACACAGAACGTTAACAAAGCCAGCATTTGATTCCTTGAAAAGAGTAATGAAATAAACTCCTAACAAGACTGCTCAAGAAAAATAAAAAATAGAAAATTCCTACACTGCTCTGGGTATATATTTAAAATATGTGTTTGGGGATCTACAAATATGAGTTTCTAAGTACTCTCTGAAGGAAATCCATGTTTCCTGCGGTCAGCTACTTTGTAGAGACCACGGCAAGTAAAGGGAACACGTGCTTGCGGTAGTTTGCTTTCGCACCTCAAACTAGCATTGTGCGGCGGAGCCAAAACCTTACAGGTGTAACAAGAATAAACCTATATCAAAAAGCAACACCCCTCCATTCACCCCACTTCTCCACCCCCCATACCACCATAATCCCCTGGCCTGCTTTATTTTTCTCCATGGCGCTTACCACCAGCTAGCAAACTGGGTTTGTTTTTTGCCCGTTTCTGCCCCTTCTCTCTCCAGCTCCCCAGTAAGAATGTAAGCTCTGAGGGCGGGCACTTTGTTCTTTGCTGTACGCATGCCTAGAACATTCCCCAACACATCACAGGCTCTCAAGCAGTAACTGGTGGACTGGAGGAATTACTACATCCTCCTCCTTTTTAGTTAGTACTCACTGTCGCTGTATACATACCACAGAAAATGGGAACACTGATGATTCAATCCAGTACCGTCCACATTACCTACATTTTACCTTGGTCCTACTAAAGACCATGACATATACTATTATTTAAGTTATTCAAATGTGTGTAAAATAATTATAATTTAATTACTTCTTCTTAATTTCTCCTTAATCATACTTCTCAGGGCTACAATGTGACACAAACTCCAGGGGCCACCATTCCCTCTTTATACTATAAATTACTATTGACAGAAAAGGTAACTCATTCAAACTAATGCCTGTAGAAATGAGAACTCCAAGAAGTCATCTAATAAAACATTTTTTAAAAATCTAAAAGTACCTTATAAAACTCGTGATGTACACGTGCACAAAAGTTGCCATCAAATACTGACAATCAAATCTGTCCATTATCCCGCCATGTCCAGGAATGGTGTTTGCAAAATCCTTCAGAAACAAACAGACATATAAGTAAATGTTCAAAAAATCACCTGCTATAAAACTCCTACCTGTAAATGTCTCTTGGCATCAGAGGCTCTAAGGAAAATACTTTACTACTGGATTTCCTCACTAAATACAGACTTACTAAAATGTGTCTCATAAGTTAAAAACATATCTTTCAAATATGTACCCTCATTAGAATGATTACCAAATTGACCAAAAGCATCCAAGTAACACTAGTTAAATATTAATTAAGTCTAGCACCAACTTTTTTTAGTTAATAAAGCTTTTTCTAAATCAAAAGCACTATGGGCTATTATCAACCTAATATTGTTCTAGCTTACTTTTCTGTTTAACCAGAAATTATTTGGGGCGCTCTTTTTAGTAGTGTTGACAGATGTACAGCGAGTTCTAACTCATGTTTATCCTAATGGTTTCTACTCTGAAATATTTTGCTACTACAATATATATTCTTCTTTAAGTATTGGGGTAAAAGAGAATCAAAATAGATCATGTGGGACACGTTAGTCCATTAAATGGCCAAGCGGGGGGAATGGTTAGTAAGTCTCTCAGGTGGACTCTGTAGACATAGCCACGTGTCTGGATGCTAAATATACGGAAATGACGGACTGCTCGTCTAGTGTACGCAGGCCACCTAAAAACACCGAAATGCAACAGCTATTATACCTTCATTTCAGACATGCAAAATGATCTATCATTCAAGAAGAAAGCTTGCATTAGACACCACTAAAGAAAATACCGTTCTAAACGTAACATTTCTGTTTCAAACAATTATTGAAAAATTCTTCCGTTACTTTTTGCCAACACGTTTCCTTCCTTCTCTTCCCTACTCTCTGAAGCAACAAGGGAGCCACAGTAACTCCATTCCATTCTGCTGTCTGCAGCCTTGACAGCACAGTCTTCAGGCGCAGCTGTTGCTGTGGTTCGTTGCGGACACACGTTGTCTTCCCTACTAGGTGGCGAGCATCTCGAGAACAGGGACATCTAATACGCTTCCGCACACTGCATTCCACCTAACATAGTATCTTCCCCATTTTAAGTCCTCACCAAGTTCATTTGTTTATTTCCCTGGCTTCTGCGGCCCCGTGGGATCTGGCCCCACCAATTTCTGCAGTCTGATTGCCGCCTCTCTACCACAGTCACCCTGTTCTCACTCCCCTTCAAACAGGCTAAGTCCCTCCTCTCCTTTGCACTCGCTGGAACTCTCTGCCTTTGATTTCTGTAGGACTCATTCTCCTTTTCTCAGACCTCTGCTCAAATGCACCTCCTCCAGAGAAGGCTGCCCTGTTCACCCCACCTTCAGGGCCACTCTCTGACGCCCAACGGCACAACATTCAGTCCTAGTGAAGGCATGTGAGGACAGCGGGGATTACAGGGTAAATATATGTGACTTTATGAGAATCCAAATTAAACGAAATATAGGGATAATTTTAAGTATCTGGAAGAGAGATCAGCAAACTATGTCCCATAGTCCGAGTCTAATCCACTGCCTGTTTTTGTAAATAAAGTTTTATTAAAACCCGGTCAGGTCCATTCATTGACATATTGCCCACAAGGCTTTGCAGTACGGTGGCAGAGTTCAGAGTTGAGTAGTTGCAACATGATTAATAAATGATTTCTCTCTTTATAGAAAGAGTTTACTGACCCCAGATCTAGTAGACAGATGGTTATATCCAAAGGCTCTCCTTCCTTATCTCTTCAAGTGAGACTATGGCACAACAAGTAAACTTCAGACAATTCATAGCTGGATTTTTAGATAAGCACTTGAAGGACCAAGATTCTGTGCTTGTCCCAACATTAAGTGACATATTCCAATTCTATAAATGAGGCTGACGTAACACTTTAAAATGTATTAACATGGCATGTCCAAAATTTAATGAGAGAGAATATATTCAAGTCAGCCAGGAAGCATTTCTGTGAGGCTGAAACAAACAGGATATAAAAGTTTTTGCCCAGAGGCTTAATGTGGGAGACCAAGAGAGAACCAAATTACAACTGTATTATATTCTCTAATCATATTCTCTATTAGTGTAACAAAGATTCTAAACACACACCTTGATTTTGAAAGCTCTTTTGAATCCACTGGCAAAGAAGCCTCCAAAAGGGCCAATCAAAGATGCAAATGTGGAAAGAGCAATGCTGTGTATCTGGAAAGGATACAAACTCACTGTTTCCTAAAGAGAAAATAAAGGGGGAAGGGATTTAACTGCATTGAAACTGTATTTGAGCATGCCACCTAAACTAAGAACCATGATATACAAATAATAAGTCAAACCATTATACTACATTTTTGTTAACTTCATAAACTTTCAAGATCACGGGAGAAGAATATGTTGTAAGCTCTCATTCCCATCCTCTACTTAGCTAGCACTTTCCATTCCCTAAGCATACTGACAGCACCGGGCACCCCAAAATCTTGCAGTTGGCAAGATACTCTAGTTCATCTAGAAACGTCTACAACACTTGAGTTGTAGACTTACACTAAGAATCAGCTGAGTTAATTTCTGAATTTCTTACCAGTAGAACTTTATAATCATAACTGTTGTATTTTATTTTACTTTGATTTTATATGACAAAATGAGGGAAAAGTTTGTCTTTAAGTTGTTTTAAAGAAGACCACCAAATTGCGCATCAGCAAGACAGTCATAAAAGATTTGGGGAGGAGATAATACAAATTAAGAAGAATTCTGCAGGCAAATTATTTTTTTAAATTCTTGGTTCTTGCTCCACTTTAAATAAACTGACTACGATTTGTAGTCAGTGCATAAATAGGTACGGCTTTAGAAAGATCATTCAGAACACCAATCTTTGGACCTGTTCTCAAAGCAAAGGCCTTACCCCTAATCAAAGATTGGTAGGATCAAAAAGTTTTATAGCAGATAACAGATGGCTTGGACGTTGAAAAAAATTCTTGGATTCGATGTATTGCTCACTCAGAGAGAGAAATTGTTGATTAACCTGTTCCTCAAAAATTACAGACTTTAAAAATAGTTGATACACACACACACACACACACACACACACACACACACGGACCAACCACCTCCCGGTCTTGATGGCATAGATCAGCAGGGTTCTAATGGACAGCATGTCAACATGCTTCAGTGAGAGACCTCAACACTGCCTTTGAATGGCAACAGCGTGCCAAATTGACACTTTAGAAGGAGCAGCTTTCTGTACTATTAAAGGTCCCCTAAAAATCAAGGATTCTTTGAGCTGTTGATTTAATTAAGCTTTAAATTGAGTCAGTGCCTACCAGTTACAAGTGAAGTTCATTGTAACCCATTTGATTGGTAGAAATCTACGGAATACTGAAAAATGTTTTCAAAACAAATACAAGATAAATTACCATCAGTGATCATCCAAACCACTAGGTAGGTAAATTCCTAACAGACAACTCGTTTGTGATAGTAATATTCATTTTATGTTCAAGAAAGGGAAATCACAAGGGGACAGAAAATATTATTGAGGCTAAGCAGACAGTGATACCACTTCTGTATCATAGAGTTAAAAATTCTGTAGAAATTGATTTCTTGTAAAAAGTTTAGTCCTACTTTTAAATGAACCTTAACCTTTGGGATACAGGATCCTTAACCATGTTTATCTTACCTGTCTCAACACTGTCTTTAAAAACGGAGGAAGTGAATAACTCTGAAGCTTGAAAAGTTCGGAGGGTTCACATTCTGTAACAAAGGAGTTTACATCACTTCGGTATTCCACTGGGCAGACGAAGTATTGGTATTTGGATAACACGTAGGCAGCCTGAATAACAAAGCAAGAGTCCATGAAACATTGAATGGGGGAAAAATTATATAAATAAATAAATAAATAAATAAATAAATAAATAAAATCTATCTCTTTTCATTAGACTCTTCAAAAATTAAACTAACATTTTTATATACTTATCTTTTATCCAGCCATTTTATTGTACCTTTGATTCTCACCTCTTTTAATAAAAACCTAAATTCCGTAACTGTACACTAATTTTTAAAACATTATCTGTTATGCATAGCTAAAAGTAAATGTCAATTATTTTTAACAAACTTTTTCCGCAAGTTGGGCTCACAACAGCACCCCCTAAGTCAATTAGCCGGTATGGGTTAAGGAGGCAGAGTACTTCAACATCATTTGCATTCTCTGCTTTACTCAAAGCCGCTACTTGTCCCCAGCACCTGTGTCCCCCTTAAGGCAGAACAACTGTTGGAAACTACCAAAACACAACAGCACGGCAATGGGTCCCAAGCCCGGCTGTACATTAGAATCAGCTGGGGGAGTTAACTGATTTGGGATAGAGCTGGGACACAGATTTTGTATCAGATCCCCAGGTAATCCAGATGTGAGACCATGATCAGAGCTACTGGGGTACAGAATTGGTTCTGGTTAGTGGGTTTCAATAAATACATTATTAACATTTTGTGACTCAGTTTTTTAGGTTTAGAACAGATTAATAAAACTTGCCATCATTTTTCAAAATATAAATAAAACTCCCAGCAAAACTCACAATGAATCCAAACACGACTGTGGAAAAGAAACCGCCAATGAATCCTTCCCAAGTCTTTTTAGGAGACAACTAAAAAAGTCCAGATAAATTAAAGAGTTACTACTGCACTCACAAAACACACAAATACATATGCAAACTCTCTTCAGTGAATTCCCACAATACCTTGTATATCTCTATTTTTTTCTTATTGGAATGGTTCTGCAACACTTTTTCCTTCATTCCATGATCCTGATTTATTTGTGCAAATTTCTCTAGTAATATCTAACATATTAGACCCTCAAACATTTGACATACTCTGAATATATCTGTTTCTGTATAACCTCAACTTATTTTTTTTCTCTCTCAAAGAATGATCAACTCTAGATTGAAATCATTGTCCCATGACTTTTATGCTTATACAAACCCCCACAATAGTGTAGTTCTTGCAGTAAGGATACGATGTACTCATTCCAAGTGCATTTGGTCTGTATTGACTTACTACTGACAAAAAAATAGAATGAGTATAACAAAACACGGACATTGCAGCACACCAGATTTTCGTATATTCCCAAAAATGCCATGCATACAACAGACCTCTTTCTGAAATGGCAAAACACTCCAGATACAGTATTTGCTCCACAAGTATTCACATATCCTTCTCCCTTTGGTCACAATCTATGTCTGTCTCCATGAAGAAAGGAACATGTTGTGCTTCTAAGAATAGATACTGTTTCAGATTCCGGCTATTGTTTCTCAGTCAATGGGGCATTCAGGCAGAGATATCTGGAGGAAAGTTTGGAAATCAGTGATGCAGGGGCAGGAGGAAAAGATTTGGGAGTGGACAGCGCTAACTGCCTGAGGTGCCCTATAAGATAAGGATTGATATACGGGGGATCTGGTCATCAGGAGATCACTGATGACCTCCATGATGACCCTTTCAGTGGCTGGGTGTGGACAGAAGCCAAATAAATATCAGACAGAAGTTTATGCAGACAGAAATAGGTGACAGGCTAAATAAGCTACATGATCTCTTTATAGATATCTTGTCCTAATGATGTCCATAAAGCCCAAAGGCAAAAGTGTTGACAGAAACAGTTTCTTGACAAATCTGTTAACAATTCTGCCACAGAGAAGACACTGATATACACCATTTCCTAAGATAATTCAGTATTACTGTCACGAAGTAGGAGTTGACTCAAATTCAAAAGCGCCTGTTGATTATTTTAAAGATGATTTATCAGGCACCTGTGTGGCTGTGTGTTGGGCATCTGGCGCTTGATTTCGGCACAGGTAATGATCTCAGGCTCCTGGGCTTGAGCCCAGTGTCAGGCTCTGTGCTCAGCAAGGGAGTCTGCTTGGGGATTCTCTCTCCCTTCATCTGCCCCTCCCCCCAACTTGTGTTTTCTCTCTTTCTCAAATATATATAAATCTTAAAAAAAAATAAAGGTAGCATCAAATTAAATTGATCTATATCAAATTGATTTAGGGGTTAACTTGTTTAATTACATACGGGTACATTATACAACTAATCTAGACGGTAGATCCCACTAGAAGTCTATGTTCAAAATCAGACAGTAACATTCTTCTACAACCGTAACAGCCTCTTTGAAGGCTTCCTGAGCCAAAAACTTCTCATCTGGTATAGAAGCCTTGAATATTCAATCACTTGCTCTTATGCTGAAACAGCTTTAGAAATGCTTATATATATATATATGGCTTGCTTGCCAGTATCCCTACAGCTCAGACTGGAGGGGAAGAATTTATGGAAGATTTTCCTGAAAGAGAAGCAGTCCATGCTTTCCTCTGGAAACACTTATGCTACTCTTGTATCATTCTGATCAAATAGGCTTTGTATCTGTACAACTGTCTCCATCCCTCCAAACTGCCTTCATATAGTAACATCAAAATAACCAATTAACATATTTGTGGGAATATTATTAAACACTTTGCCCAATACGTGAATGGAGTGAATTGAATCTAAAGCCCCAACATAAAAAGTTTTTTTTTAATCAGTTCTAGTAAAAAATCTGTTTTTCCATGAGGAATTGGTTTCTCTCTTCCCCAAAATGAGAACTGTATAACTTTTTTCCTTCTTTGCCTCCACTGACTGTGAGTAGAACCAAATCAAAGGCAAAATAACATGGTCTGCTCATATGTATTTTCTTTCCCTTATCTTAACTTTCACTTATTACTTGCATTACCACTATTTTATTGTAGGGCCTCAGGGGTTTTTTTGAAATGAGTTTGGGTGTAAAAGTTTTATGAATGGACATGAGTCTGTGAAGATGGGTAAGTGCACACTTTCAAAACATCTGGTAAAGGAGGTGATAGATGAAATGGCTTGGGGGAGAGCAGAGTCTAGGAAAGGCTTGTTTGCAGGGCTGCGAGAGAATGGAAGAAAGAAGACTTGCACTGTACCTAATGGAAAGAAAGCAGCAGAAAAATGAAATGAGCCTTCACAAGATGGAGGATAACGGATGGAGTCAGGTCCTTATTGAGGAGCCAAGAGACTATCTCATGAAGAATCTAGATGGAATCCCTGGGAAATATGGCTCATTGCCCCTACACTGTGGCTGTTAAATACGGCTATGGGAAAATCAAAGCACCTCACAGATAAACATGTGCAACAGCACCGAATTGTTGGAAATTTTCTCCAGTGGCTCATCTTTAAGGTTATGGTAATGGCTTGCTTGAGATGTTGTTCCATTACCTTAATTAATGGAGTCCTCCCAAAAAAAAATCCAAAAAGGTAAGCAGTTATGTCATTGCAGATAACACTTGATATTGGAACAAGGAACCTTAAAGAAATCAGAAAAAAAGTCCTTATTATTAAGTGGCAAACATTTATACAGGTTATGACTCATAATGAACCAATGCAGTAACCCTTTGGATTATACTGCAGCCTCATCCAGAACATAACATTTGCCAAAACATTAGTAGAAATGATAAATATCAAGTAAATTTGCCCAGATCTGCTTAATGCAATTCAGCAGAGCAAAACCTATAAATAAACCAACATACCAGGAGAATATTGCTAAGGAAAATATTAAAAAATTAATTTTAATATTAAGCAATCCATTTCTATAGCTATGGACTTTCAAATTTCAGTTTTATGAGGAACAAGTTATAACAGCACAAGGAATTTAAAAAAGCAGTCTTTCAAAATGGAAATGAGTCATTTGTTTAGACAATATAATCTCATAAATTTATACCAAGCTCTTAATACAAATTCTTTTCAGGAATAACTATCAATTTTATTTCTACCTTAGCCTATAGTTACATTAAACCCTACTAATTGTACAGAACCTACTAATTTCAGTAACTGTTCCCTATCAATTGAAAGTTTGCATATGGAAGACAATCTTAAAATGATTCTGTTTTACACATACACACACACACACACAACTTGTTATTAAAAAAAAAAAAACATAAAGCTGTGAAGGGTTTTGACAAAACCTACCAACTATAAAAGATTTTAATTAATGGGTTAAAAAGAATGTGGGGATAATATGGTCAGATTTCTTAAATTGTTTTTCTCCACTCTGATCTTTAACGAATAATTTTTATAATTTTAAACTAATAAAAATGCTTTCTCAATCTTCAAGGCACTGCTAGACAGTAAGGAATTCCATCTGAAATCTGGACACCCACTCCTGTATAGAGGCAGAGCAGAACCTACCCAACTTTCACCCAGAGAAAATACACTGCCAGCACACAGTTTGCTAACAAGCAACCTTTCATGTTCTTTTGCATTCCACAAAAACAATATACTCTTTTTAAAGTCTACGTATGTTTTGTAAAAAGCCACATTAAGGTGTAGTAACACCTGAAAATGTAATTAATTTTTGGAGCTTTTATGAGGACTTCCTGCATTTTATTTGGAACCCAAAAAAGGGTTTTCAAGTTGTTTAACAAAGTGTTTGTCTTCAGTTGTCAAATACTAAGCAAAACTCAGTAAGATATTTTAGTGAAATAGAGCAAAAACAAAGTACATTTTAGTAGAAATCTACAAGACACTGTCCAGTGTGAAAGAGCTTTAAAAAGGCTAGGACATAAATACAAAGCAGCATAACGCCGTCCCCTTACCATATCATGCCTTCAAACAGATTTTGGATGACAAGATGTGACTGAGTAACTGTTATCAGTAAAGTGACATGAGTCCATGCGAACTGTTAATAGCCCAACAACACAATAATTAGTGAACACAGCTGATCAGTGCAGCCCTGGAGCAATAGCAATTTTGAAACACAAATTTCTAGCATGACTTTTGGTCAAATTTTGTAAGATAGGGATGTACAAAATAAATGTGGTTAGTAAATTATAGTCATTTTGGTGCCTACTGGAACCTTAAAACCATGAAGACATTTAACAAAGTAATCTTAATTTCTATACAGATGGAATGCTAACAATACTGAGAAAGACGACTGAATTTAAAAACATATAAAAAATATACAATAACCTTGAATCATTAGTTTAAAATGATAATGAGAAAGTTTTGGTGTTGTTACAGCATTTAGAGAGGACCATTTTACTCTGGCTGCATTCTGCATTAAAATGCTAAAAGCTATTCGTTCAGAGTTCATTATGGTAACTTTTTCCCATAAAGAGTTATTTCTATCTTCAAATAATTCAAACCAGCAGGGACCAGTTACCCTTGAACACCACTTTCCATACTTGAAAGTTGATCTTTACAGTACTGTTCAATGACAGTATTCAATTTCAGAATTTCAAACTTGTGTGTTTCATCAAGTCCATCTAGCCTGGGAGATGCCACTTTAGTAATTCTTTTAGCATCACCAGTATGAGTAGACTGTGAATGAGAAAAAAAAAAAAAAAACCCAACGTTTCTATATATTTGTCTCATAATTTTGACTGGAATTTGTAAAATGTTCAAAATTCTTAAGATTTGGATTTGTTCATAATAAACCTATTTCCCATTTTGGCAAATAATATATTAGTTGTTCTGTTTTGTTTTTATCTGCATAAAGATCCAACTCTCTTTTATCTTGGTTGCTTCAAAATGCATAAATGATTTTTTTCCCAATAGGCACCATTTATATTTTCATAGGAGATTCCATTATTTCTAACTTGTCTTGATGGTTTCCAGATTTTCATGGATAATTTTACTCTCCTCTCAGATCCCCCAAAATTAGAAATATAAGAAATACTACAATTTCCCAGTGATGGTGCTCAGCAGACTGTCTCAATGGAGAAAAGCAAAGCATAAAGAACAGGACATAGATCCAAATCCAAGACAAGCCTTACTAACACATGAATGCACAGATCTAAATACTACATTTTCCATTTTACAATCTTATAATATGGCTACCTTTTAAGAAAATAAGAAAAGTTCATTATACACAGTGATAAATTTCATAAAATACTAAACACAGTTCAATGATAAACTGCATTAAACACCTTAGGGCAAAAAGAATTATGCAATTAACTGTGTGACTGACCATAGCTACCAAGAAAATATATGTTCTGTTCTCTTTATGCTCAGGCTAAGGACAAATAAACAATTTCCATAGAAAAATATGGTAGACACTTTGAAACCAGTTAAAATGTTTAAATCTTCAAAAATTGTCCAACTTAAACCTTTTGTATTTAATAGTCATCCAAAATTGAAATACCCCTCATATTTAGGGAAAACATCAACTAGCAGATTAGATCTCACTATAGAAAAAAAAAATAAAATAGAAGTAAGCACGTTTTTATTATATGTAGTTATGGTTAATACAGACCATATAAAACTGCAGACGATAATGTTTCTTCACCAAGCTCAGCACAAACATGCAGAAACCTGTTTAAGAACAAAAAACATGTGCTTGTTGTGCAATTTGTTACAAAATACAAGATTCGCTGAGCTCAAAAAAGCCCATTTTCTGTACCGCTCCGAGTTATACTTCAGCATTTACTCATAGGCCACCTCTCCAACTCATAATAAACATTTTAAATAAAAGTTTCTTGAGTGAAATAATCTTGTATTCTCCAAAATGCCTAATATATTCCATGGTATAAATTCAGTAAACATTCCCTGCATTAATTAAGTGAATTAGTCCCTTGCAAATACGTGCACATACAAAAACAGATCCTGAATTTCAGCTGAATGAAAGTTATTTGATAAGAGAGAAACAAAAAGTTACCTACAAGGGAAAATCTCTAAGACTATCAGCTGATTTTTCAGCAGGAACTTTGCAGGCCAGAATGGAGTGGCATTTGGCATGCCATATTCAAAGTGCTGAAAGGAAAAAACCTACAGCCAACAATACTCGACCTGGCAAGGTAATCATTTAAATTTGAAGGAAAGATAAAGAGTTTCTCAGACAAAAGAGAAAGGAGTCTTACAAGAAGAGTTAAAGGGACTTCTTTAAGTAGAAAAGAAATGGCCATAAGTAGACATAAGAAAATTATGAATAAAAAGATGTGGGGCACCTGGGTGGCTCAGTTAAGCCTCGGACTCTTGATTTTGGCTCAGGTCATGATCTCAGGGTTGTGAGATCAAGCCCCACATCAGGCTCCACGTAGAGTGTAGAGCCTAAGATTCTCTCTCCTTCTCCCTTTGCCCCTCCCCCTGCTCACGCCCTCTCTCTCTCAAATAAGTTTTTTTTTTTTTTAAGATTTTATTTACTTATTTGTTAGAGAGAGACAGAGAGAACACAAGCAGGGGGAGCGGCAGGCAGACAGAGAAGCAGGCTCCCCCCTGAGCAAACAGCCCAATGTGGGACTCGATCCCAGGCCCTGGGATCACAACCTGAGCCAAAGGCAGACACTCAATTGACTGAGCCACCCAGGTGTCCCACAAATAAGTCTTTAAAAAAGAAAAAGGATGTAGGGGTGCCTGGGTGGCTTAGTCGGTTAAGCGTCTGCCTTTGGTTCAGCTCATCATCTCAGGGTTGTGGGATCAAGCCCTGCGTTGGGCTCCCTGCTCAGCGGGGAGTCTGCTACTCCCTCTCCCCCTCCCCCCCATTCATGCTTTCTCATGCACACGCTCTCTCTCAAATAAATAAAATCTTTTTAAAAAAAAAGATGTAAAATATGATCACATATACATAAAACATGGAGACGAGAGTAAAAAAGGGGGGGAGAAAAAGGTATTTTTTTTCTTTTTCTGTTTTTTTTTTTTAAATAAGAATGTGTTTGATCTTAAATGACTATTAAATTGATGTAGACTGCTATTTACTTAGGATGTCATATATGAATCTCATAGTAACCACAAACCTAAAACCTATAATAGATAAACAAAAAATAAAAAGAGAGAACACCAAACATAAGACTATAGAAACTCATCAATCACAAAGAAAGAGAGCAAAAGAAGGAACAGAGAAGAACTACAAAAACAACCAGGAAACAAATAACAAAATGGCAATAGCTATCAATAATTACTTTAAATGTAAATGGCCTAAATGCTCCAATCGAAAGATATATGATAGCAGAATGGATAAAGAAACAAGACCCATCTACGTGCTGCTTACAAGAGACTCACCTCAGATCTAAAGACACATAAAGACTGAAAGTAAAGAGATGACAATGCATTTACCGTGGAAATGAAAGTAGGGGGGGGAAAGCAGAGTAGCAATACTTTAAAAGTAGACTTTAGAATAAAGACTATAATGAGAGACAAAGAAGGGCTTTACATAATGATAAAGGGGTCAATCCAACAAGAAGATATAACAATTGTAAACAACTATCCACCCAACACTGGAGCACCTAAATGCTGAAACTAAATATTAATGGGCATAGAGAAACTGACGGTAATACAATAATATTAAGAGGACTTTAACATACCACTTTCATCAATGGATAGATCATCCAGGCAGAAAATCAGCAAAAGAAAGAGTGTCTTTGAATGACACATGGGACCAGATGGACATAACAGATACAAACAGAACATTCCATCTAAAAACAGCAGAATAGGGATGCCTGGCTGGCTCAGTTGGCAGAGCATGTGACTCTTGATCTCAGGGTTGTGAGTTCAAGCCCCACATTAGGTGTAGAGATTAGAAATAAATAAACTTTTAAAAATAAATAAATAATAAAAAAAATAAAACAACAGAATACACATTCAAGTGCACATGGAACACGCTCCAGAAGAGATGACATATTAGGCCACAAAACAAGCCTCAATAAATTTAAGAAGACTGAAATCATACCATGTATCTTTTCCAATCACAATGGTATGAAAGCAGAAATAAATCAGAAGGAAAAAAATGGAACCACAAACACATGGAGGCTAAACAATATGATCCTAACAATTAATGGGCCAAAATAAATCAAAGAAGAAACAAAAAAAAATACATTGAGAAAAATGAAAATGAAAACCCAATGATCTAAAATCTTGGGAACACAGTGAAAGCAGTGATAGAGGCCCCCCTCAAGAAAGAAGAGCTCAAATAAAAAACCTAACCTTACACCTCAAGGAAGTAGAAAAAGAAAAGCAAAACCCAAGGTCAGTAGAAAAAAAGGAAATAATAAAGCTCAGAGCAGAAATAAATGACATAGAAATGAAAAAACACAGTAGGAAAAAAATATCAGTGAAACCAAGAGCTGGTTCTTTGAAAAGATAAACAAAATTGATAAACCCTTAGCCGGACTCATCAAGAAAAGACCCAAATAAGATGAGAAATAAGAGAGCAGTAATAACTAAAACCACACAAATACAAAAGATTATAAGAAACTACTATGAAAAATTATATGCCAACAAATTGAACAATCTAGAAGAAATGGATAAATGTCTAAAAATGTAATCTATAATTAAATCCGGAAGAAATAGAAAATCTGAAGAAACTGACTACAAGTAAAGAAACTGAATCAATAATCAAAAACCACCAAAAAATTAAAGTCCTGGACTAGATGGATTCAGAGGTCAATTCTACCAAACATTTAGAAAATAATTAACATTTATTCTCCTTAAAATAGAAGGAAAACTTCTAAATATATTCTACAAAGCCAGCATTACCCTGATACTAAAACCAGACAAAGATACCACAAAAAAACAAAAACCAAAACAAAACAAAACAACAACAACAAAACAAAAAAAAAAAACCCCAAAAAAACTACAGGCCAAAATTCCTGAACACAGATGTAAAACTCCTCAGCAAAATATTAGCAAACCATATACAACCATACACTAAAAAGATCATTCACCAGGCTCAAGTGGGATTTATTCCGGGAATGCAAGCATGATTCAATATCAACAAATCAACCAGTGTGATACACCATCATCAACAAAATGAAGTATAAAAATCATATGATCATCTCGATAGTTGCAAAGCATTTCACAAAAGGCAACATCATTCATGATTAAAAAAAGAAAACTCTCAACAAAGTGAGGTTAGAGTATGTATTTATACACATACACTCACACACACACACACACACACACACACACACACAAACCACAGCTAATATCATACTCAATGATGAAAAACTGAGAGCTTTTCCTCTAAGATTAAGAACAAGACAAGGATGTCCACTCTCCTCACTTTTACTCAACATAGTACTGGAAGTCTAAGCCACAGCAATCAGACAAGAAAAATAAAAGGCATCCATATTGGTAAAAGTTAAAACTGATGAGGACATGACACATAGAAAATTCTAAAGACTCCACCAAATAACTATTAGATGTAATAAATGAATTCAGTAAAGTTACAGGATACAAAATTAATACCTAGAAATCAGTAGTGTTTCTACACACTAATAATGAGGTAGCAGAAAGAGAAATTAAGAAACCAACACCATTTACAATTGCACCAGAAAGAATAATACCTAGGAATAAACTTAACGAAAGAGGTGAAAGACCTGGACTCTGAAAACAAAAAAACATTAATGAAAAAAGACTGAAGATGACACAAACAAATGGAAAGATATTCCATGCTCAAGGATCATAATAGTATTGTTAAATTGTTCATATTACCCAAAGCAATCTACAGATTCAATGCAATTCCTATCAAATACCCACAAGATTTTTCACAGAACTAGAACAAATAATTTGTATGGAACCTCAAAAGATCCCAAATAGCCAAAGCAATCTTGGGGGACAAGGAGGAAGCTGAAGATATCAGGCTCCTGGGTTTCAAGATATACCACAAAACTCTAGTAATCAAAACAGTATGGTACAAACACAAAAACAGACACATAGATCAATGGAACAGAATAGAGACCCCATAAATAAACCCATGATTATATGGTCAATTAATCTATGACAAAGGAGGCAAGAATGTAAAATGAGAAAGACAGTCTCTTCAATAAATGGTGCTGGAAAAACTGGATAGCTACAGACAAAAGAAACTGGACCACTTCTTAACGCCATACACAAAAGTAAACTCAAAATGGATTTAAGACCTAAATGTGAGACCCAAAACCATAAAAATCTGAGAAGAGAGCACAGGCAGTAATTTTTCTGATATCAGCCACATCAACATTTTTCTAGATGTGTCTCCTAAGGCAAGGGAAACAAAAGCTAAAATAAACTATTGGGAATACCTCAAAATTAAAAGCTTTTCTACAGCAAAGGAAACCGTCAACAAAACAAAAGGCAACTGACTAAATGGGAGAAGATATTTGTAAATGATATATCCAATAAGGGATGAATATCCAAAATACATAAAGAACTTCTATAACTCAACACCAAAAAAGCAAACAATCTAGTTTAAAAATGGGTGAGGACCTGAATACACATTTTTCCAAAGAAGACATACAGTAGGTAAATATGAAAAGATGCTCAACATCACTAATCATCAGGGAAATGCAGGAAACAGTTGACAAAACCAAAAGACAACTGACAGAATGGGAGAAGATATTTACAAATGTCCTAGCAGATAAAGGGCTAGTATCCAAAATCTGTAAAGAACTTAGTCAATGCCTAAAGAACAAATAATCCAATCAAGAAATGGGCAAAAGACATGAACAGACATTTCGCCAAAGAAGACATCCAAATGGTCAACAGACACATGAAAAAATGTTCAATATCGCTCAGCATCAGGGAAATACAAATCGAAACCACAATGAGATACACCTCACATCAGTCAGAATGGCTAAAATTAACAGGATAGGGAACAACAGATGTTGGCAAGAATGCAGAGAAAGGGGGACCCTCCTACACTGTTGGTGGGAATGCAAGCTGGTGCAGCCATTCTGGAAAAACAATATGGAGATTCCTCAAAAAGTTGAAAACAGAGCTACCCTACGATGCAGCAACTGCCCTACTGGGTATTTACCCCAAAGATACAGACATAGTGACAAGAAAGGGCACATGTACCCCAATGTTCATAGCAGCAATGTACACAATAACCAAACTATGGAAGGAGCTGAGATGCCCTTCAACAGATGAATGGATAAAGAAGATGTGGTCCATATATACAATGGAATATTACTCAGCCATCAGAAAGGATGAATACCCACCATTTGCATCCACATGGATGGAACTGGAGGGAGTATTATGCTAAGTGAAATAAGTCAAGCAGAGAAAGACAATTATCATATGATTTCACTCATATGTGGAACATAAGGAATAGCGCAGAGGACCACAAGGGAAGGGAGGGAAAACTGAATGGGAAGAAATCAGAGAAGGAGACAAACCATGAGAGACTCTAGACTCCGGGAACCAAACTGAGGGTTACAGAAGGGAGGTGCTTGGGGGGGATGGGGTAGCCAGGTGATGGGTATTAAGGAGGGCATGTGTGGTGATGAGCACTGGGTGTTACACGCAACTGATGAATCATTGAACACTACATCAAAAACTAATGATGTACTATATGCTGGCTAACTGAACACAATAAAAAAAAATTTTTAAATAATAAAGTGTAGAACAACACTGGCATAGTGCACAGATTCTAATAGTCTTCACTCCAAAACTAAGTGGTTCTGGAGGTACAGTCCTCTGTGAACAGTTATTTGTAACATCTTTCTAAAGATTTCATCAATATCCTTTGAGATAATATCCAGGATGTTTGGGGAAAAAATTCTTAATTATGAATTAATTTTAGCTAAATTTAATTTTATATATCCACTGATTTTCTCAAATTCAAAGTATTCAAGTCATACCTTCTCCTTAATGGTTTTTTTATTTTTTCTAAGGATTTTATTTATTTGTCAGAGAGCACAAGCAGGGGGAGTGGCAGGCAGAGGGAGAGGGAGAAGCAGGCTCCCCACTGAACAAGAGCCCAGTGTGGGACTCGATCCCAGGACCCTGAGATCATGACCTTAGCCAAAGGCAGATGCTTAACCAACTGAGCCACCCAGGTGTCCCACCTTAAGGGTTTTTAACAAAAATCAAAATAGCCATGCATACACACTAACATGCATATCACTGGTCAGCTAAAGAGATGGTAAGGTGATGATATTAAGAGTCACACATCTTAAGCTTATTCACTCAACACTACTCATTTGTAATTACATGGCTGCTCTGGTTCAAAGAGCCTCAAGTCCAAATCACCAAGATCTTTTAAAAACGTATCTAGACTCTAGAGAAAATGTTTGCCTTATTATTTTCAGTCTCATTGATTTTCTCTTCGCCATCAGGCAAATTCATTTTACAACAAAATTATCTAAATGTCAGAATGACTTTCTGGGTCTTTGTCAGTGAGTCGTTCTGTATGATATTAGACAAGTCATTTAGTCTCATGGGCCATGGTGAGGGGGTCAGACCTGGAGATAAACTACATTCTATTTTAATAAAATTCTGTATCGGGGGCGCCTGGGTGGCACAGCGGTTGAGCGTCTGCCTTCGGCTCAGGGCATGATCCCAGCGTTATGGGATCGAGCCCCACATCAGGCTCCTCCGCTATGAGCCTGCTTCTTCCTCTCCCACTCCCCCTGCTTGTGTTCCCTCTCTCGCTGGCTGTCTCTATCTCTGTCGAATAAATAAATAAAATCTTTAAAAAAAATAAAATAAAATTCTGTATCAATGAAATAGCTTGGGCTGTCTCTGCTGTTTAAATCTGCTAAGACCTACACCTTCCAAAAGTCACCTGACCACTGCAGAACTAAAATTCTGAAGGACTCTTTGAATATTGTTTTACAAAACAATTCCAAAGATTTTCACAGCGTAATTTGAGAGAAAGGTATACATGTGTCAACACAGCACACTTTGTCCTCACTCCTGTTCTAAAGTCAAATTCCACCTGCTAGACTAAGCCCATGAATGTTGTTAACCACTTCAGGAATCACCAGTAAGGCCTCAAGACTCAGCAAACAAAACACTGAAGCTGGGAAAGTATCTCTGAGAAGCACTGTGTGTGAATGTGCGTGTTCTCAGCCTCTCGCCCGTTCATCCGACAAGTACGTACCGGGAACCTAAATGCCAGGCCTGGCACGAGGCGCTGGGTATTAAAAAAATAAAAGACACGACGAAGGTTGTTTATGGTCTCACAGGACCACATTTAGGCCACATGTAAAATGATAACAGATACAAAATACTATGCATGCTTTCTATTAGATGCTTCATCATTTAACCCAGTAGCTCCTAGGAAGCTTGCGTCAGGAAACTACGTTCGCAGGACTCTAATCGTGCCAATAGCCTGTGTGATACTGTACTGTGGTTCTGCAAAATATCACCATTGCTGGAAACTGGCCAAGTGCATAAGGGATACCCTTGGCAGTTCCTACAACTACATGTAAATACATGATTATCTCAACAAAAAGTACATTTTAAGCCAATAATGTGGGACACAAAAGCAATTTTTCATAGACTGTCATAAAGAGCAGCTGGTTTCTAAGATCAACCCACAATATCTTTATTTTTTAATGTATAACCCACCCTCTTAGCATTAAATACAAACCTCAGTGGCTCAGGCCCTCCTCGTATTTAGCATAAGCTACAGCAGCAGCTTCCTGTCTGCTCATCTCCCAACTCATCCTTCACTTCACTACAGATCTAGTTATACCATCTCTTAACTCAAAATCCCCCCGCGGTTTCTTAGGGATAAAATCCAAACCCTTCCCATGACACGTAAGGCTTCTCAAGATGTGCTCCTGCCCCCCTTTCCAAGCTTTAGTGCGTGCTCCCAGCCCTGAACATGGAATCCTCTCTCATTTCCGAGGCTTGCACAGCTGCTTCCTCTGTGTGGAATGCCCCTTCCCACCATCCACCTAGCAAATCCTGCTTGTTCTTAACTTTTCGTGACACCTACCACCCCTTTCCAAGGCCTTCTATGGTCTCCAACAGAGCAGAGTCCTCCTGACCCTGCATGTACTTACAGGTCCTTGTTCACATTTCAGCAGTGCACGAGGGAACTCATGTCCCACCAGTTCCAAGACCCCGGAAGGCATGCTATCACCCTTGTTTCCCTCTCTGTCCTCAACACCACTCATGGTACCTAGCATTTGGAAAGCACTCATATGTTTGCTTAAAAATGACATGGGGATGACTGGGAATGAGCATTTATGATTCCAACAGCCTAAAATACCAAGTGGTAAGCTATTTCTATGGCAGAAATTAGTCAGAAAAAAAGAAGAAATATTGATTTTACTTTGGAAAAACAGAGTCAGAAAGTTTAGTGTATGAAGCAAACAATTCCTAAAATTTAGCGCATATATCACATGTAAAATAAAACAAAGAAAATAAATTCCATTGTCTTTACCCACTCAATGGGGAAGTTATTCTCAAATATTCGTTGCAGCAAATCCCAAAGGGAAAGTAAGAAAAGGAAATAGCAGTCACCTTATTTCCTCACATTCTACCTCCAGTATTGCTATACTCAAATCAATAAAGATGTAACTGCAGCTATGAAAAAATGAGCTTTAGATGTGCTGATATAAAATCATCCATAAACGGCATTAAGTGGGGAAAAAACAGATACAGAATAGTCCGTTCTCATTTGTATATTTTTAAAAAACAAGGGTGGAGAAGATATAAATATGTAAGCTTGAATACTCAAACTTTCTGCAATAGTAGTGGCCAGGCCCTGGAGATTATAAATAAAGCTCTGAGGCAGGTGGGGGATTTCACTGAATACTCCATTTTAGTCCAAATTTCTACTATGGGCATGTATGAGATGTTTGTTTTTAAAATCTAGTTAAAACAAAAAAACACAACCCACCTAAGGACTGTTGAAGCACTTGGCTTTTGGCACACTTCTGTTCAGAACCAGCCCTGGTGCTCTAAGACATCCAAGCCCCAAGGAGGGGCCAGACGTGCTGTTGGAGCCAGCAGCCAGCACGGGCTGCGGCCGTGAGCGAGCCACCTCAGACATTCAGCACTACCTCCGTCCGACCGCAGTCGTAAGAGAGGCCCTAAGTCAGAGCTGCCCGGTGAAGCCAAGCCAATCCACGGGATCAGGAGAGAAACAATACACTGTTTTAAGCCAAGGAAAAAACAGCAAAACTAGTTAAGGATTTCCGCCTTCAAATGCAGGTTGATTACATGCATTCATTCTATTCAATCCCGGCAGTCCACTAAATTCACGTTAAATGAAATTAAGGGGATGCCTGGCTGGCTCAGTCGGTAGTGCATGTGAATCTTGATCTTGGGGCTGTGAGTTCAAGTCCCAGGCCGGGTGTGGAGACTACTTGAAAAAAAAGAGAAAGAAAGAAATTAAGGTGAAAACTCACAGAGTGAAGAAAACTGAAGAAATGTCAAGGAAAACAGAAGAGACATGGCTGCAAAATTGGAAGCTGGAGAACAGGATAACTTTTAGCAGAGCTGAGAAAACAGGGACTAGTAGTATTTTCTAGAGAAAACTGAACAGAAAAGACTCATTGGAAGGCCAGGTAGGGCCTAGGCTCCCAGACTGGAGTACTAAGTAAAAGTCTACTAATAATGATTGCAAGCCCTAGCCAAAGCAGTCAACTGCGAGAATATTTTTAGAAATGTATGAACACACAACATTTACCTTCCAAGCACATTTCACAGGAAACTACTGGAGGCCATGCTTCCACAAAACAAGGATGTCGACCCAGAAATGGAAGATGCGGGATAGAAGAAACGAGGTGGCCAAATCAGGAGGACACTGAGGCACTGGGCTACAAGCAGACAGTCCAAATGTGACAGGGCTACAGAGTTTCTAGGACAGAGGTCTCAAGGTAAAAAAGAAACTGATATACTGATTTTTGTGAACATTGGAAAAAACGACCAATACACATTTGAATAGACCCAGAAGAGAAAAGAAGGATTCCTAAATGGAAATTTACGGATGTGGAAAGGAGAAGGTGAAGCAGTTACTAAGTTCAGAAAAAGCAAAAAGTTGTGTAAGAACAGAAATGCAATCACAGATACTATTTCGTGCTCCAGGAAGTGATGTTTTAGGTATCTGTTTAACAATGTCAACAACGACAATAACAAACTGTGGAGAAGAGACAAAGTTATAATAGGAAGTCAACAGGTAACACCTAATATAAATTAAGAAATGAGCATATTGCTTAAAAAATGGGAAAAAATCTGTAAGTGGTGAGGTGCAGGTTGTTGTTTACATTTTGTTTTAAAACTGATTTTTTAAGTGGACATGTATTAATGCTACAATGATTTATATTTTCACTAATCCTAATGCTGTTATTCAGCAATTCCAAGAATGGTCGTATGAAATAATGTAAAATTGTTGGGTTCAGTAGCAGGAGCCATTATAGGCACTTTTCTTGCTAAAAATTGTTTTTAAAATTCAAAATACCAATACAGTCTTGCCAGTCTATACATAAATGGGAAGGCACTGTATTCTTCTCTCTTGTAACAGTAACAATCCATCCCCAAATCTACCTTACATTTAACAATGCAAATCAAACCTGTTAGCTTGGTAAGTGTGGTAAACCACTCAAAGTTTCTACCAAGAAAAAAAAATGTCACAAATGTACTTTGATAAAAACAGAATTAGTGTCGTGTTTTTCTCTCCAAATTTTAGCTGTTATCAGTCATCATTAATCTATGATTCTTCTAAAATGATTCAAATTTAAAACTGAATGACTACCTAAAATGAGTAATTTCTTGTGACCTTCAAAGAATAGAAATACCTTTCAGTCTTTTCCCAAGAATATACTTTCTTTAGATGCCTTAGTAATAATTTTTAAAAATATTGTAACAAACTCAGAAAACTGGACTAAACACACAAAAAATCCTGAATGTAAAAAGAGGAAAACTCTTTAGAAAATACAGATTCCCCCTACCCCCAAAAATAATTCTCTGAAAATTACTATTATCATTTCAGACTGTATTTCACTTTCTGACTTCCTAGATTCAGAAACAAAATCGAGACCAGGATCTGAAGAAGGCTTTATTAAAGCAGAAGCACCATGAAGAACACAACAACTGAATAAAACGACATAATTCTAGAGGACCTGACGTACTTCCCATACACTCTGCGTATTTCTAGTTTAATGAGAAATGGAAAAGAGTCACCCATATCATGCTCAGTTTCCCCAAAATTGTACGGAGAAGAATTTATTTATTGAAAAACTCTTAGGATCTAAAACAGTAACAATTAAGAGCTAAAGTAAAAACTCAAAGTTCATATCCTCCTTTAAAATGAAAAATAGTGGGGGCACCTGGGTGGCTCAGACAGTTAAGTGTCCGATTCTTGATTTCGGCTCAGGTCACGATCTCAGGGTCCTGAGATCAAGCCTTGAGTTGGGCTCCACACTCAGTGGGGAGTCTGCTTGAGATTCTCTCCCTCCCTCTCCCTCTGTCCCTCCCCCTGCTCGCTCCCTCTCTCTCTCCCTCTCTAAAATAAATACAATCTTTAAAAATGAAATCATAAAAACAGATGATAAAGTATACTATAAACAAATATGTATATATATTTATATAAGTTTATATATATATATATATATATATATATAAATGTATACAAAGAATATATAATAAACCATGTCAGTAAAACTAAATATCCTGATTAAGGCTATAGGAACACTATTTTCTAGGTACAAATAAAACAATATATATGCAAAAATTTCTTTGTAAATTATACTTGGTTAACAATCAATCCATATATTTAAAAGTTTCTTTACTACAGTTTCCAAAGAAAATTTGAAAGCTGTGGACTATTAAACAAGTATGTACTTTTATTAGTCACATTAGGGAGTAACTGCAGTTTAAAACCACAATGAGAGAAACACCTTTATATATGGGACAATTAAAAAGAGAAGCTGGGTTAAACTGTAACAGATGAAGGGTGTTATGAATTTAAATCATGTAAGTAAAAATAAAGATGTAAAATATACTAGCTATGTATCAATACTGACTATTTTCCTTACCTGCCAGATAGAGGGCAAATGATATAAATCTATGATAGCGAATGAGGAACTGAAGTTGCTCTTCTCTTTGAACAAATGTAGCAAAATAATCAGCTACAGTCTCTCCGTAGAAGAAGTAGTTTACACACAGTAGAAAGTACCTATAATTTAAAAACAATTAGCTTTTTTATACTTGAAGCCTTTTTCCCTCTCAGACTCAACGAAACTATTCTTTACATTTTGATGACACAAAGATCAAAAACCAAATTCAAAAGACACGTTCAGGATATTCCATCAAAACACGTTTTCTGCTTTTGAACTTAATTTCAAATGTATCAGTCAACAAAAATTTACTGAATATAGCTCATGCCTGTACTTAGGTCAAAATCTTTCTTTTTGCTTTCTTTTCTTTCTTCTTCTTCTTCTTTTTTTTTTTTTTTTTTTTTTTTACTTAGGTCAAAGTCTAATGCCAGAGACAGATAATTGGGAAACAATGTAAAAAATACTACACACACACACACACACACACACACACACACACACACATTCAGTACTGTTTATAATGAAAATTCGCTCCCAACTACTCACAGCTCTAAAGCTTGTTAATAGTGGAGATCCTTGCCAAATTCCCACCTGCCCTGAGGAAGATCAACAGGGAAAGCAGGAAGAGGTAATTCAACCTCTGACCTCTCTCCTCACTGCCCTGTGCATATTGGTGTCTTTCTCCCTCTCCTCCATGTTCCAGATGGACTCCAGTGGCACAGTAATGCTTAAGAGGTAATGGTGGGGGGTGGGAGCAAGCAGCAGGTAAACATCTCTGAGAGAAACTTCTTAAAACTGTGTAAATCACCTGCCTCCCCCCCCCCCCCCCCAGCTCTGGTATGCCCTTTCCGCCAAGGGAAAGGTTGAACCCACGACATTTCGTTGATGGCAGCTTGTGTGAGTCAGGAAAAAAGGCTGAGAAATACTGCCTCAGAGTTCCTCTGTGCTCATTCTTTGAAGGGCAGAGTCCCAGGTGGCCAGGAGAGCAGCGGAGGAAAGGAGCGATTTCCCTTTGAGCTGTCATGGATGGAATCAGACTCCACTGTTTTCAAAGTAAAGTATTCTCATTTCTATCAGCTGCATTACCCTTTTCTATTCTCCTACAATGGAATCTGTCTTTGACCCCTCTGTAAGGCTATCAAGGCCCCCTCTCGCCCACCAGCCCAACTTTTTTGCCCACTATCGTGCTCAGGAGAGCCAGGAACATCTCTCCATCTGCGGCACGTGCCTCGGCGGTCCCCTGTCCAGAACCTGACGGGTGCAGCTTCGCCAAGGCAGAACACTCCTCTCTATCCAAAACTTGTCTTTAGTTCAAGTGCTGGTTTGTTTCTCACCTTCTCCACAAAGACTTCTACAATCACTGGAGCCCATCCCAACCTGCCTTTTCCCCCCTACACTTAGAATCTATCAATCCTGCATGGGTTAGCATTTAATTACTCTCCAACTGCTTACTCTATCTAACATTCCCCATAATTTTGCCCTTCGTGGAAAAACCTGCTATAAGGACAAATTAGCTATCACCAAAACCAAGAAACTATTTTTGGACCACTCTAAACCCCAAAGGTGATACATTTGTTTTCTTAAGACACCGGCCCCTCTGGCTGATACTAATCGAATAACTATACTCAAAGGCATGGCCAGTTAGGTCAATTATGAACAATCATATTGTCATGTTTCCCGGTCAAGGTCTTGATAACTTAAGAATTACACCTGAAAAGTTGTAAGAAGATACATAAAACTTGAAATAATAAAATCACATAACTTTTTTTTTTTTTTTTTTTTACTAATTTTTACATGCATTTGTACCCGCACAATATTCCATGGGCTGGTAATTACCAGTGCTATTTACGAGGCTGCCTTACATGGCCCCCTCAGAGAGTCTTACTCTTCCCTCCGACTACCCTCCGTGTAGCCTGTCATGGGGCCCAGGGCCTGAACGGAGATCAAACCAGAACAACAAAGGTAGGAGTCTCATCTCTCCTCTCACTGCCCTGCCCAGCCCCCAGGGCCTACAGGGACAGGCCAGGGAGGGTAGGAGGGAGACAGATACTCACCCTGGGCTTTCCTCCCCTTCAACAAAACGCTGATCACTCAAGAAACAGAACAGAATACCCACAACCATGTTCATATCTCATCTTTCACTCTTTGTAGAGATAATCTGATTTTGTGTGTGGTCTCATGTCAACCGAGGCAAAATAAAGCAAAAGATCACACATATTTCTAACATTTTACAAACTGAAACTTTGTTAAAACTGTAATTATAAAGGATATAAAAATGTGCCCAATATAATGTTTTTTTAAAGAGGACAATAGTGTATATATGAGTATATACAGATATAAAGTATCTCTGCAAAGACTGAAAGATGAGCTATGAAAATATTTGTGTTGGGATGGGAGACTTAAAGGTGACTGTCTTCTTTTCAAAATCCAATTACATTCTTTTTATTTATCTTCCTCCAAAAATCAATCTACACGGTCACCTGTGTGATACTGACTGATCAGGGTGCTTCCTTTACAAACTTCAGAAAAGAGCCCTAGTTTCTTACCTGAAACAGTTTTAAATTACTTACCAGCTTAATGTTCTAAACCACGGCAGGTCATAAGAGCGATAGACTCTATAACCTATAGTGATAATTTCATGGAAGCATTTCACTTGGATGCCTAGAACCTGAAACCAAGAGAACACATTAACATACATCTCTTAGTGTTTACATTTGTGCTTCATCATTTAATATGCAATTTGTTATCATAAGTATTTTAAAAATCTTTAGCCTACCCATTTTTAATTATTCTGAATGTCAGTTGCAAAAACTGAATAGTCAATGCTATTTGAATGATACTCAAATATCAAGTGATATTTCAAAGGGGTAAGCAAATCAATGTTTTATCCAAAAAGTGAGAGCCCCTTCCTGGGGTAGGAGGGAGCACTGTAGCTTAAAGTTTGAGGGATACAGTCTGGTTGGTCACAGACTAGGCTTTATCCCTCATTACTACGTCATTTTCTGAGTTCATCCTTCTTAAGATGGATGATCTTTTCGTCCATTTTATTTTTTGAGTTACCATAGGAAAACGATCATATGTGCAAGTTTGCTTATAAATATTTATTTTTAATCATACATCCTAGTATGCTTTCCAAGGATAGAGATACTGGCAGAACAAATGATTAAAACATCTTTCCCCTGCCACCCAGCAGGGTTTGGGCATGGTCTCTTCATTCTTCCAGCTGTGCCAACTCTCACATAGCCAGCTGCACACAGCTCTCATCAATCCAAGTGGGGCTACGCTGGCAAATCAGAAAACAGCCTCCCACATCTGCAGCCACTTCGGCCAGCCAATTGATTCTATGCAGTTTCTTCTGCACAGTGTCCTGTGTACATTCATAATAAATGGGTTAATATTTATGAATCCTTTTTTGATGGTCTATTTATACTTAGTAGTCCTTCCAACTGCCGTATCCACCAACCTGAGTTTAGGTAATCCCTGAGGATGTAGCATCATATCCAGTGCTTGGCTTAAGACAATTCCAACACTCAAAGAGCAAGTGACAAGTTGAACACTTATTGTCATGAACCGAGAGATTAAAATCTTTGTGAATATAGCACACAAACTATTTCAGCCTCTAGAGAGTATACCCAAGGGCTTGGTTTTGTACAGCTCTGGAGCGAAGAATGGATTTTATATTTTTCATACAAAACCCAAACATGATGTGACAAAGAGATACATGCTTCCTTAAAGCCTAAAATATTTTTACCTGCTTCTTTACTTAAGAAGCTTACCAAACTCTGCCCAAGAATATACTTCGATATTTCTTTTTAAGCTCTCCACAGTTTAGCTTTCCCACAGCTACTGTTCAGGATGTTCTTAAGTTGTGTTTCCCCATTATACCTATTACATGTCCAACCACATAAAGTAATTGTGTCCCCCAGCCGCATGATAAGAAAATATTAGGCCAAACTACTATAAATAGTTTTTTTAAGAAAAAAATCATTACTGCTTTATAACATAAAGACAAGAAGAAATTCAAATAGTGTCTTTCAAATCAGCTTTGAATATAATGTTGAAAGTCATTTTTTAAAATAATCACAGAAAGGGGACAATGATAGATGTTAAAATAAATGGCAAAGCCATGCTATTTATAGAACCAAGGGCTTTTAAAATACCAGAGGCACTGATGCAATTTCTATTTGCTAAATGAACACATTTGTTCAAGAACAACCATTAGCACTATACGTGGTATTTTACTGAGGGGGGGGGAACTACTTTTAATAGCACATACACATATATGTACATGATTGTCAATTACAGTTTGCAAGTAGAATCAATACAGAGCTACTGGAAAACAAGAGAAAACGGGGGATTCAAAAGAACAGAGCTAAAATCCTTAAAATATATGTGTATCTTCCAGGCTGGGTGATCACACAGACACTGATATTCCAGGCCATCAATACTGGTAGCAAAGCACATCGGTAGGACTCTGTTGGCCCAATAAACATGTTAAGAGCCTTAAAAACAACCACCAATATGTAAATACCTACTCTGCTAGTTACTGAGGATTCAGAGAAATAACACAGGACACCTGTCTTCAGAGAGGGGTAGTCTGTCAAGGGGGCACAGGTGGCTACAACACTGTGTGGAAACAGGCACGTGGATGTAAGCATGGCCAGACAGAACACCTGTGGCAGGCGCTGGGGCTAGGCTGCGGTTGGGACAGAGGAGAGGGATGTACAGAACCACAAATAAAGGAGAGGATGAGGCATGTTAGGGAACTACAAGAAGTTCAGAGTTGCTGAGACATGAAGATGGGGGTGAGAAGCAGAGAGAGACAAGCCTGGTCACAGAGTCACAGCAAACAGTATGAAGCACTACACAAAGAAGTTCATGCTGATCACTAAAGGCCATGATCAGATGTAGGTGTTGGGGATAAGAGAGGTGGAAAGAACGGACTGGAGAGGCAGCAAGGGTAGAGACAGGAAGGCAGCAAGATACCACCACCGGTCGAGTGTAGATGAACCTTTAACTGGGCCAGTGGCAGAGGGCCATGGTATAAGGAGTAAGACATCGAGGAGATAGAACTGGCTGGAATTGGTGGTTGAGGAAACTGGGGGTCTAAGGGAGAACGGGGAACGTGGAATAAGACCAGGGAAGGCTTCTGTGAAAGTAAACAGATTTATACAGAATGACTGGGGATGGAACAGAAGTTCAGATTTGGATATGCTGAGTTTGAACTATGGTCTCTATGAGTTATCCAAATAAAAGTGCCTATTTTCACTTTGGGAATCTATTCAAAGAAAATAATCCTCCATATGAAAAAGGTTTACATTCTAATATGTTCAGGATAGTGTTATTTACCATAAAGAAAAACCAAAACATAACCTGAATGTCTGAAAATAACACAGTAGTTCATAATTATGATGCATTCCATTCCACTAAGTCCATGAAGGTATTAAAGTTGACGGGTGGGAGGCGGTGCCTGGGTGGCTCAGTGAGTTAAGGGTCCAACTCTTGGTTTTGGTTCATATTATGATTTCATGGTTGTGGGATGGAGCCCCACATCTGGCTCCAAGCTGCGTGAGGAGTGTGCTTCAGAATCTCTCTCCCTCCCCCTCTACTCCTCCCCCTGCTCCCTGGCACACATGCGTGCTCTGTCTTTTACAAGATTTTATATTTTATTTGAGAGAGAGGGCACAAGCGGGGGGAGGGGCAGAGGGAGCGGGAGAAGCAGACTCTGCTGAGCAGGAAGCCTGACCCACGGCTGGATCCCAGGACCCGGAGATCATGACCTGAACTGAAGGCAGATGCTTAACTGACTGAACCACCCAGGCGTCCCTAAAACAATTTTTTTTTTAATGATGTTGATGGTTGTAAAGACGGTGGAACAACACAAAACACTCGATATAATATTTAGTTCAAAAAGCAGGATACAAAAGTCTAATCACATTATCATTACAACTATGATTTTTAAAGCATAAAAAAGGGATAAAAGAAAATATACTAAGTAGCACTATTAACTGGGTTTTGGTAGTTGATGATAGGGATAGGTTTCCCAAAGTAATTTTAACACACTTGTATAACTCGTGTATGTGAGAGAAAAAAAAAACTATTTAAAACTAAATTACATAATGTGAATTAAAACCTATAGAAATTTCCAAGAAAATGGGGGGGGAAACCTCTTATACTCTCTGCCTTTAAATCAAAATATGCTGTAGTATCTCCATCACTTAGAAAGTATGATTGTAAGCTATGAATGCAACAACTAAAAAAGTATTACAAGTGGAAGGCTGAGGGAAAAAAGCTCCTTTTATTTTAAGGAACATCTTATTATTCATTACTCATATTATGAGCTCCATCTTAAAGTAGTAGCTACCATTCCCTAGAAATAAGTTTTTAATAAGACTCTCTTGAATTAGTCATTTATGAGTGCTGATATCGTAGAGCAAATGCAAGCTAGACACGATGCATAATTCTCAAAACATAAATGACCTAGTTAGGGATATGAGTATAAATAGGACTTTAAAACACATCCATTGAGTACCAACAGTGTGCACATGTGTGTGCGTGCATGTCCTCCACATCTCCTTCACATGAGTATCACAAATACGACGTGAGTACGTACGCATGTGCACAGTGCGCGTGCGTATGCGTGCGTGCGTACAATTAACCTGAATGAGAGCAGTAAGGTCAAAGCTACCTTCACTACATCGTTAACGTTCTCCGCTGATCAAGCTCACCGAGGAAAGGAAGAACCTGTAATAAAATGTATTTCCCTTTCGTAGTAGAAAAAAATGAACAAGAAAGCCCAAGCACGTTAGGTGTGCGCTTATCAGTCTCTTTTTGAAAATCAGAATCCAAATATACAAGGATGTCTTTAAAGGTGTTTTGAATTTTCTCATAAATGGGTGGTTAAAAACTAGCCTTCATCCACAAATTCTGGCCCGAGTTACCACACCGAACAGTTTAGTTTGGAGAACAATGGAACTTACTCACAGGAAGCCCCCCAAACCGGCCTGAGTCCGTGTACTGAGGATGCCCCTGTTCTATGGGAATACGAATGTAAACGGTCCCCAATATTTTCACTGGCTTCCCAGTGCTTCACAAATCCCAAACTGCTTCACACAGTATTGCAAGGCCCTCCATAATCTGATCCCCAATTTTTTTTCCAAGTTCAAAGGCCCTGTGCTCCAGGAAAAGGGCACCGCTCGCCCTTTCCTGACACATCTAGCCGTTCAGACCTTTGCTCACCGTGCGCACTCCACCCTGATACACCCTCAGGTCCGCTGAAAGGTCCCCTCCTCCACAAAGCCTTACAGAGCTGTCTGCTATCACCCAATCCCTTCGCCCCCTGGCCTACCACTCAGCACACAGCACTGAAAAGTGCTCTGCACACACTCACTCCTGAAAGGCCCAAATTCTGAGGCAGGTGGTGGTCGCTGGCACTCATCGGCCTCCGTGGGTTCACACTGAGACGACTAGGAGTGGCTCTTCCATGGGCTCACACCTGGGCACTGCTCACACCAGCCTATCTGGCTTGTAGGCTCAGCATCTTCCAGCCTCACATTAAAGCTGTCCTATCCACTCTCCATTGTTCCTTTGTAAGAAAAAGTTCTTTATCATGTCAACAAACTAACAGAACAGAGAACATGATTTCTTATTCACTGCTGTTACCCTGATATCCCCAAGGAAGTACAAAATTAATGAGGGGACAAAAAGAAAGTGAAAGGGCTTTATGGCACTAATAAGAGCTGCTTTAAGTGCTTTTAGGAGGTGATGGGCATGAGAGACTATGGACTCTGAGAAACAAACTGAGGGCTTCAGAGGGGAGGGGGGTGGGGGAATGGGATAGGCTGGTGATGGGTAGTAAGGAGGGCATGTATTGCATGGCGCGCTGGGTGTTATACGCAACAAATGAATCATCGAACTTTACATCAAAAAGCAGGGATGTACTGTATGGTGACTAACATAATAAAAAATATTATTATAATAAAAAAAAGAAAGAGAACTTTATCAACAGCAGAAAAAAAAAGGAGGTGATGGGATTTTTTCCCCAATCGTGTCTAATTTCACTTCAGAACTTATTTATTCTTTTACAGACTGAAAGGAAAACTATGTCCTATCGCCCATACTTCTCACGGTGAATAGGACTGCGCGTGGAGGGGAGCAGACAGGTCAGACAGGTAAGCATCTAAGTGGGCAAGAGCAGCCAGAGATCGGGGTGGTGAGTGCGAAAGAGACTAGGCAAATGGAGACCAGATGATGAAAAAGAAACAACAAAAAAGAGGGACATGTGCATCTGGCTGAGAGCAGGCTCTCCCTGGGCACTGAGAAACACGCTCGGCACCCACTAAGTGCTTGATGCATCTGTCAAACAAGGGCATTTCTCCTTCCCACTCCCACCACTTTGGGCTTCAAGTATTCATGAGTCTTTGGATATCAAGGCTTTTATACACAGGAATCTTCTGCTGTGACCCTCCTGCCCCCTCCTCCCCCTCTCGCCTCACCTGCTGAGGCTTCAAACTGCAGCCCACGGGTGGGGCAGAATACCTCTGGAAAGTCTTCTGTCTCCCCCCTTGCTCTCACAGCATCTTATTCTTTTTTTTTTCAAATGCTTATTGCAGTTTGTAATTATGTTTCTGATCAGTTCTTTAAAGTGTAGACAGTAAACTCCCTGAGGGAAGAGATGAGTGTGCTTTCCTTAGCACCCCCATCCCATACCCCGAATTAGGGTAATGCCTGGCACATGGCAGGCACCCTGGAAGCATGTGCTAAATGAATGAATTAAAAGCTTAAAATATCTGCTTGGCTTCAAGACTTCCCATACACAACAAAATCCCAAACGCCCAGAACGGCTTCTGCTCCTCTCTGGTCTCATCCCTAGGTACCCTCCAAAGGCACAGTTTGCAAACCCCCAACAAACCGCATTCTCTCATTACCTCCACGTCTGGTTTCTGATGTCCCCACCTTGGACTGCCCTCCCCTGTCCAGTCTCTTCTTCAGGACTCAACGTTGGCATCACCTCTTCTGGAAGTCCTCCCTGTTCTCTCTCTCTCTCTCAGGCTGGATTAGATACTTTTTTACTGTGCTCAACCAACAAGTTCTATCACAGCACTCACCCACTTACGTACTATACTATTTACTCATATGGTCACTTCTATATCTCTGCCATTAGACTGAGTTCCTTGAAGTGAAGAATCTAGCTAATAGTCCTATACGATAAAGTCGTGTGTGTGTGAACTCATTAGCAATATTCAACGCTTGGCAAAATGTATTTATTATGCATACTTGGTCTCTGCTGAGCGAACACACTGAATGGCTATTTTGCAAACAGAAAAGATTCGTCCAGGTAATTTCATGAACTAGAAGATGCTTAAGGGAACTAAATTTGCTGTTACCAAACCATGAACTACCTTCTTTTTTATGACAGGCTCATATTACTTCAATCAAATCAGTGCTGAAAAACAAAGCAAGAGATACTCAGGGAAATGTGAAACACTTACAAGAAGCATCAGCATAAAGGATCCCATATAAATGATCAGGAAAAACACTGAAATCATAGTTAGAGTAAGAATTCCACGGATCCACCAGTTTTTCCACCTACAAAGAAAATGTTTATAAAGTTAGTATTTAATGTATTCTTTCTTAAAGTTTTTTTGTGTGGTTTCAGTATTACCAGACTTACATGGATTTTCCCTAACTCTACTTTAAGAATCCCTTACTTCACCTTATATAATAACAACAAAAACCAAAAGCAAACAAACAGCATCTCTTCACTTACTCGGAGCTAAATTAAGTGTAAAAATCATGTTAGCCAAAGAAAGAAAGGAATTTTTGTTCAAGCGTGATTAAGGATGAATCACTAGGCTAGCCAGTGAGATGGTCAATGTGGATATGTGCACATCCCACCAGGGTCATTCGGAAGGGAAGAAGGCAGGTGCAAAAGCCCTCTGAAAAGACACTCTGTCCTTTGGGGGGGGGAGTAGGAAAAAAACAATAACGATTTTATTAAGGTGGTTTAGACAGAGAACACAGCCTTCTAATGACAGAAAGTAAAGAAAGGTTAATGCAGAAGTGAAACTGCAGAGCACAGCGACTTCAGCGACATGAAGAAGGCACGAGAAGGTCAGTCACTGAGGGCAAGACCAGACTGACGGTCATTTCCTTTTAGTGCTCAAAGCGTGCTGCTGGCTCTCCTCACTTAGGGACAAGGGCCGTAAGTACAAAAGTGCTTCCTCACCCTTGGGCCTCCGCGTGTTCCTCAGAGCAGAGCTCTGCCGTCTGCCCAGCTAGGCTGAGCCTGATCTCCCTCGGTCCTCTGGCTGCCAGAAGGGCCGGGGTTTTGCCCAGTGGCCCTCCCTCCACACCCGGGACACTCACACTTCATCCCCAGCATACTTTACAAATATTGTCACTCTTTCTGTGGCCATGTTATGAAAAATGCCAGCTGCCACTGTGTAAAACCAAAAGGATTCTAATAATACCTATATATGAACATTTCTGAATCTAAAATTGTCTTCCTCCTGGTTTTATTTATTCTACACTCATTTTACACTGAACTCACAGTAAAGTTTTCCTTTAAGACTTCTCTGATTTCTCTTAATTCAAATGACAACATTGACATTATGTTACAAGAGATCTGGGTTCACCTTAAAGTATAGTAACATATATATGCTGTGTTCTAAACACAGGCCTTCACCCTCCTGTCTATAAAAAGAAATACTAGCTGACTTCATCCATTTATCAAGTATTGACTACATTCCCTGCTTTCAACCACTCTCCTATACAGTCTAGATATTTTTCTTTTTTTTTTTTTTTAAAGATTTTATTTATTTATTCGACAGAGATAGAGACAGCCAGCGAGAGAGAGAACACAAGAAGGGGGAGTGGGAGAGGAAGAAGCAGGCTCATAGTGGAGGAGCCTGATGTGGGGCTTGATCCCACAACGCCGGGATCACGCCCTGAGCCGAAGGCAGACACCCAACCGCTGTGCCACCCAGGTGCCCCAGTCTAGATATTTCTTAAATATCCCTTTTATAATGTCATTTCCGCACTCAAGATCTAAAATGCCAACAACATTAAGTTGAAACTCTTTCGTCTAGCTTCCCAGGTTTTTCATGAGGTGGCCAAATTGTACTTACCTGACTTTATTTCCCTCTACTGTGTAACAAACTATGTAGACTCATAAATTTCTCATGAGACTGTAAGTTTCAGGACAGAACTGAAGTGAGCAGAGAATCAAAAAATGCTATGGCTGAAAGGTTCCATTTAGTTTTATAGACATAACTCTTTGTGGATTAATGAATAGACTGGGAACTGGGCTAGGTCACAGAGCTAGTCAGAGGTAAAGGACCAAAACCCAGTCTCCTGATAATAATCCTGTCCTGTGTGCATGAAACCCAGAAGCATATTTAGCTCTCCTTTATAACTGATCCTCAGACTCGGAATTGTTCAGAACCTACAGAAGAGGACAGTATGTAAGTGTCAGAAATCAGTCCCCTTGGGGCGCCTGGGTGGCTCAGGAGTTAAGCGTCTGCCTTCGGCTCAGGGCATGATCCCGGGTCCTGGGATCGAGCTCCGCATTGGGCTCCCTGCTCCGCTGGGAGCCTGCTTCTTCCTCTCCCACACCTGCTTGTGTTCCCTCTTTCGCTGGCTGTCTCTCTCTCTGTCAAATAAATAAATAAAGTCTTAAAAAAAAAAAATCAGTCCCCAGGTGAATGTTGCCAATATCCGTATGTTCCTTTGTTAGATGTCTGGCTTTGAACTTCAGAGGATGGTACCTGTTGAGAACCAGAGATCTTAAACAGAAAACCTACTTTCTTCATATCATCCACAAATTCCTTGGTAACTGATAACCTGAGCCCTCAAGGAACATATCCTATCTGGTTATCTTTTATATGGCTTTTCCCCCTTCCAGAAAAATTCCCCTCCCCCAACAAGGTCAAAGAGTTAACTCCCTTGATTATTCTTTTTCTTTTTTTTTTTAAAGATTTTATTTATTTATGTGACAGAGAGACAGCCAGCGAGAGAGGGAACACAGCAGGGGGAGTGGGAGAGGAAGAAGCAGGCCCACAGCGGAAGAGCCTGATGTGGGACTCGATCCCTGATCGCCAGGATCACGCCCTGAGCCGAAGGCAGACGCTTTTAACGACTGCGCCACCCAGGCGCCCCTCCCTTGATTATTCTAATAGATTCCCCAAATCTCCTAAGAATACCTAATACTAAGGTAAGCACATAAAAGAATATACTTAAATATAACATATATATCCATTGATGCAGCAACAGAAAGTCATCTTTTAAGAGAGAACCACTAAATTCAAAACAGAGCATGATATGAGGGATAAAAAAAGTTACTAAAAACCAGAGGATAGCCTGACTCTGAATTCAAAATTCTTGATTTCGTTTACCACACTACCATGATCACATTAATAAAAGTCTTAATTTTGAGTCCAAGTCATCACCTCATGATTGCTTTGAAAAAAGGAACTCAGAATCAGTAAAGGAGAACTGCATTCAAGTCTCATGTCTCCAGGACCTACATAAGTTAGAAATGAGATTTCTAAAAAGTATATAATTAAGCAGTATCCTTAAAAGTGATTATCTAAAGTAGTTATACACTAATTGCTCAAATCGTTCATGAGATGTACAATGCTTTACTGTTACGACAAACATTAAGTGGTTTTTATTTCAAAAGTAATGACAATTTTTTAAAAAAATTATTTTCCTAGTGGCACAAACATCATGAGTCATCAAGAACCTGGGTTGGCAAGGCAGTTCAGCTGAGCCAAGAATTGGTATACAGAGATACTCGTCAAGAATGAGCAAGAATTCTGTGGACCATCTGGCAAAGAGTTTTGAGAAAATCCATCTATCAGCTTTTGAAGGAAGTGAACAGGAAGTGTGCAAGTTCCTGAGTGAAGAAAAATGCATCATACAGCGTAAAAGCACCAAGTATAAGGCTACGCCTGGATGTTTCCTTGGCTTCTCAATCTCAGTGGTAATAACATTCTGAGCCAGAGAATTCTTTGTTGTGAAGAGCTGTTCTGTGTACTGCAGGATGTTTAACGTCCTCCCTGGTCTCTCCCCACTACATGCTAATAGCGCTCTCTCTCTTAACAACCTAAAATGTCTCAAATGCCACAAATGATCAAATGCCACATGTCCACTCGTGTAGTCTGGGGGGGGGGGTCAAGACATTGTCCCTGGATGAGAACTACTAACCTAGACTGATAGCTTAAGGAGAGCTTCACTAACAGACAACCAGACTTAACTGGTAATGACTATTCATTCACACAGACCCACACACAAGTCACAAAACAGACTGGGACAATTTGCCAAGTGACTGAAAACCTTCAGGCCTCTTCCAATTTCAACAGCTTATGCTCTGCTTGATATTCTATATTAAAGACTTAAAAATGAGCATAATCTTAACCTAGCTACAAAGAAAAACGCTTAATACAGACTTGTTTTTAATCGTTAAAATTTGGAAACCAGCTAAATGCCCAGCAATAACCGTTTAGTTGAGTAAATGGAACTACAGTCATACAATGGAACATATCATGCAGTCATTACAAATATTTAAGCATATTTAATGATGTTGCTCCTAAAACTGCAGAATGAAAATGTAAATAGGTAGGAAACAGTACAATACCATTTTTATATTATACACCCCCACACACACACATATATGCACAATGCATAAGAAAAAAAGCTTCGAACAGTAGATATCACAATATTATAAATGTCAGTATTTTGGGGGAAGGATTATAGGACTCTTCCCCCTGCAATTCATGTACTTTTAAAATGTAATTAGTATGTTTAATCCCATGCATCTACAACTTCTAAATCTTTGTAAGACAGATCATTTTAAAAAGAGCCTAAAATAAGATAGATTTTGAAACATTCATGTAGCCTTTAGGGCAAAGTTTGAGAAGACTGAAACTGGTTATATTATTGTTCATTTTTAAAAACCAATTCTTTTATGAACAGAGCACAACACCTAGGGTCCCAATGTGGTTCTGTCACTTACTAGCTGCATGACCCGTGGCACATAACATTTCTGTGCCTCAATTTCCTCATGTATAAAACAGGTTTATACAATTGAACCTGTGTGACAGGGTTGCTGTGAGAATAGCCAATGTGTGTGAAGAGCCTGGAGTAGTGCCTGGCACATAGCGTGTGCTCAATAAATACCAGCTGCTATTACTTGCTACTGTTACTTTATGCCAGGAAAAAAAAACCCTCATTATTAAGGAAAATCTACTAAAGATGACACACAGGAATCCAGCATCATTCTTATATAACATTAATAAAAAAAAATTTCAGATCTGAGATAGACCTGATAAGATTTTAAAGCAAACGTACATCTGTGAATGAGGTCGGAAAAACTGAGATGAAGAACTATCAAAATAATAATCATGTTTTCTGTCTTGAACAGCAAAAAGTTGTTCTATTGGTTAAAAATATATGAAAACTTCTGTTTGAACCAATCTATTCAAATACAGTTATCTGCTAGGAATTAAAAACAGAAAAACTTATATTACATTTATTAGATATGACTAACCAGTGTTTTTTGTTACGACCTTTGGGTAGTCAAATCAACTTAGTAAGTCACATCCAACATTTTTGTTCAATATAGAATATCAAACAAAAGAAATCAGAGGGTATCACACACAGTAATAGCGAGAACTGCTTTATAATATTTTTGCAACAGTTAAAATACACATTTGTGTGTCTCGGGATGTGGTGTAAACTGTATCTCTTACTGTGTGTCACAGTCAAAAAAGCTGGAAAAACACTGTTCTATACCAACATTTAAGATTTCACACATTAATCAGGATAAAAGCTTATATTTATTTTGCTTTTATAAATTTTATAATTCATATTAGTAAAGCATACAATGGAGGGCAATATAAGAGTAGCTCAAATTTGGTGGTGACCAAACATTCAAAACTATAGCAAACATAAAATGGTAATGGGTTACAGAGTTTGGGCTGATTATTTAAAACTCAGTTAAAAGAAAAAAAATGACCTATTTCTATCTGGCATTTGAAAAACAGGGAACAGAGAATATGGAATTTTCTTTATTCGATGTTCCAATACCAGAAAAGGTAACCTGATCTGGTAAATGGATCACTCCCTTGAGAAATCTGACAAATTAGGGCAAGAGCCCCAGGTCTGCATCTTCCTAGCTCTGAAACCTTCCCCAGTTAACCTCTCAGACTTGGTTTCCTCATACTTCACAAGACTGTAAGGATTAAAGGAAAGAACGTACACCAAGCACTTAGTACCATGCCTCCCGTACGGTGAAAAAGTATAAGCCTTCTCTTTCACAGCTCCAAAACTTAGAAAAAGTGAGATGTATGACATCAACCAGCATAACCTCACAACTTCTCTCGAGCACCCATTCCAGTCATCTTCATCCAATCATACCTTGAAGATAAACCAGATAGAGCTTTCTTGAGGATCTCAGGGGTTCTATCTGAAGACGGTGGAATTTCTGGAATATCAGAATCTGTTCTGGAATCCAAATCTCCGTATCTGTCATCAATATCTGTTTCCTAAAATTAAGTAAAAAGGAAAATCACTTTGCAAAATTGAAAAAAAAAAAAAAGCACTTGCTTGTCAACGCATTTATTTACTGCTCAGTGTGTCAAATCTCGGTTATGTAACTCGAAGCAAAGAAACAACTATTAACTTATCTTGAATAACCAAACACTGTTGTACTCCCGTTAGGAAAGTTTCATGATTTTAGCTAAAATCTATCAATATAAAGGATTAATTTGAACAAAACACACAAATAGAAACTTCCCATAGTATCTAAATCAGAAATTTATCAACAAGAATCAAATTTTTGTTGTTTTGCTACTTCACTGGGAAAACATGGTATTAATTCCATGTAAATTCTGATCAACTGTGCACAGTCCCTTTTTTATTTGATTACAATCAAAGCATCAACAATAAATGCAGAATCTTACTGGCATAGGATTTTATAAATTTATGTGTATATATAAGCATTTTTCACTTCCTTCATTTTTATTAGATCCTCAAGAGACAATCTCAGTGAAGCAGGTCAAACAGACATTATCATCTCTGTTTTACTGATAAGTAATTATGATCAAAAGCATTTGCTTTGATGGTAATATTTTTGATAAAGTTTTAAAACCCAAATTGCCTTCTAAGAGTACATGTACAGGAGCTGTGTGTGTACGCTGGGGCCTTTAGACAAAGGTGGTCACTGTGGAATTTCCAGGGTTAGAGTGGCCAAGGAATTTTGAGAACACAGCTGCCTGGGGTGCCTGGGTGACTCAGTTGGACAAGCATCTGCCTTCGGCTCAGGTCATGATCCTAGGGTCCTGGGATCGAGCCCTGCGTCAGGCTTCTTGCTCAGTTGGGAGCTTGCTTCTCCCTTTCCCTCTGCCTGCTACTACCCCTGCTTGTGCATGCTCTCTTGCTGTCAAATAAATAAATAAAATCTTCAAAAAAAAAAAGAAAAAAAAGAAAAGAGCTGCCTGATGTTGTTTTAAAGTTGTTTGCTCTGCTGTAACGTGTTTCCACTCCTATGTCTTTCCCTCTCCTGCACCCCCCACCCCCCACCCCCAGCAACCTTGAGTAAAGAGTGCAACACATACATGTGCTTTGGAAGAGTGGTTTACAGAGGGGGAAACTGAGGCAAAAGGGGCTGAACTGGGGAGGAAGAGAATATTCACAGGAGGTGAATACAAGTAGAGGGAGCATTGAGCAGAACATTGAGCCAGAAGTGATCCTAGGAATGAGAGTGCCTAGGAAGTTAGAGTGTTCAGGAATCTCAAACCCAGCTCCGTCCCCGTGGGCAACAAAGTTTTGGTAAATTTCAGCACCCTTTTTACCTGTTTCTTCATCCATAAAACAAAAGCATTTAATAGAATGCTGAGGCCTTAGTAAAGTCAAAGAAGTAGTAAGGTATGATTATGATTGTACCAAGTCTTCCAATTCCTCATTAAGTAGCTTACCAAATAAAAGTTTAGCCTTGGGGGAGTATATTCAGTTTTCATAAAGCAATAATAAACTTGTTTACTAACTATAACTTTCTTATTAAATAATCATTAAATTAAATGTGTCATCATACCAAAAATGACAAACGAAATAGACATGCTGAATTCCCACTGTGACTGAGTCAGTTGTCCCCAAAGCAGCTTAAACAGAGAGAGATACTGACTAATAAACCACCAGACAGAACATCCCCTGAAAATCTCAGGGCATCTGCCGTCAGTCTGACTCGCCAGCAGGTCTTTGACATCTAGGACAATGGAACCCACCACTTTTTTTTTTTTTTTCCTTTTCTCTGCTACTCTTTTTTAAACTTCAGTAACCCAGTGTTGTAGGCGTGGTGTGAGCACTAGTAGAGATGGTGACTAATGGCCGTGGCTCCCTAAGGCAACATCACCATGCGCCAAAAGAGCACTAGACTAGGAATCAGAAGTTGCCAGCACTAATTCCACTTCTACTCCATTACTGTGAAGAAAGCCAAATTACTCAGCCCTTTGGTTAAGAAACTCAGCCTTTGGTTTTCCCACAAAAGCACTGAACTAGAATACAAACTGTGCTCCTCCAAACACTAAAGCTCTCAGCAAGCCACTTCCAAGTCTACTTGGCAATAATGGTGACATGCCACAACCCCCGTCCCCATGCACACGTTCTCAAAATAGCTGCCCTGCTTTTATTTTTATTATTTATAAACTTCTGATTTCTAATTTATATACCTTAGAGAAACACAAAATGAAACACTTAAGATTTAACTAGGCTTCTTCAATTCCATTCTAATAACTAAAGAATGAAAGATAATTCCAAAATAATGACATTTTAGAGCAATGTTACTCAAATACTGCAGTGAATAGCAGACTCTTGTGTTGCTGTATTTCTTGTATGGATCCTCTGTCACAAAGACAGAAAACTCGCAAAGAAAATGAGTGTGATTGGAGATCCTGGGAAAAAAGGAAATAGTAGTACAATGGTCAACCAGAGCCATGAAACATGGTGCCTGCTGAATGGAGGAACTTAAAATGTTTAAGAAAACCAAATTAGGGGCTTCTTCTCAAGCCTGTAATTTAAAGATGATGATTCTCCACTCTTCATCTTAGGCCCTGTTCTCTCCCACCACCTACCAGGTGATCCCATGGTAGCTTGCCTCTTCATCTCTCTGCGAACTCACAATTCCCAACAGACCTGCATCTCTAGCTTCCAATATGCCATTTCCAGGCGGGTGGGCTTTCCATGAACATCATCTGAAATTCAACATAAGCAAACTGACCTATCTCTTCCACACCAAGCCTGCTGCCCCTTCTGTATTCCCTTCTCAGGTAAAAACACCACCACCAAAACCGTTCAACAATTAACTCAGGTTTGAAACTTGGTTATCAGCTTAACACCAGCATCTCCTTTGACCAAAACGCATTCAGTTAGGACCAAGCCTGTCATTCATCCTCCCCCATCTCCATCCTCTCCCACCACTCCATCCTTGCTGAGCATCACCCTCTCTCACGTAGCTCGTCCCCCGCCCTCCATCCAGCACTCTCTAATTCATTTTTTTAAAAGATTTATTTATTTGAGAGAGAGCATGCACATTTGCACAACCAGGGGAAGGGCAGAGGGAGAGAGAGAAATCTCAAGCAGACTCCACGCTGAGCATGCAGCTCGATCTCACCGCCCTGAGATCATGACCTGAGCTGAAATCAAGAGTCGGACGCTTAACCAAATGAGCCACGCAGGCGCTCCTCTAATTCATTTTCAACATAAAAAGAATCTTTCTAAATTGCAAATCTGATTTTACCACTCCACAGCCCAACATCACCAGGATAAAGTCAAACTACTTAGCATTGCTTTTACTGTTTTTCATGATGGGACCCTGCTCTTCCAGCCACTCTTTGATGACTCCCCAGTTGTCGCACAGTGCCATACTCTCTTGAATCCAGACGTTTGTTCTATGTACAAAGTACAACTTATATACTTTCTCTCTTGGTCTCATCCCAGTTCCAATCTTCTCTTTCCCATTTCTCAAACCTAGTTACTGCCCACTCACCCTCTGACCTCAGCTTCAAGGTTGTTTCCTTTGGAAATGTCTTCCCTGACCCCCAGCTCCAGGTTAGCTGCTCTTCAACTGTGTTTCCACAATCTCCCTAATTTTTACCTATTAGTTTAAAGTTATTTGTTTGCTTATCTTCATTTTCCAGGAGTCCATAGCCTTTGTGAGAAGAAAAAATACCATTTACTGGCCTCACTCTTGAATCCCAAGAAGTCAGCAGACGAATTGCCCCGTGGCTGACATTTATTAGACAGATATAAATATGTGTTGAATGAATTGAGTCTGTCAACTCATGCTAACTTTTAAGATTAAAATAAGAAGTTCTCATCTTTTCTTGCTAGCTGAGTAGTCTTGGCCAAGTTACCTCGCGTGGAAACTCAGATGCATTTATTTACGTAAAATGAAGGCTTCTGACTACGAAGGACTACTATTTTCCAAATACTAAATTTTAATGAAAATGTGTCTAGGAAATGATGGCTAAAAGTTGAAGAAATAAGTTTCTTTATTACCCTGTAAATTTAATTTCTACAGTATAAGTACACGTAGAAAATAAGAGCAAAAGCACTTTAAAATTATTGGTTTAAGTCTTTGCTAAAACTTTGCTCATTCTGATTTTCCCCCAATGACACCCGATTCTATTATACATTAAAATCATACTATGTCTCATTTATATGAGTGTTAAATTCCAAATTAAAAATAAAGATCCCTGAAGTCAAAATCCGTGGGATAATACAAAAGAACTCAGAAATTTGAGAAATTTTATTCAAACGTAAAATATTACTATCATCACAAATTTGCATTCTATCTGAGATCATGTTAGTGTTGGGCTCTCCATAGGGAGAGAAATAATGCTTACAGCTCTTCTTGCCTTTTGGAAGGAAAAGCAAGTATATGCACTAAGGGTGATTAAACCTGTCCTTGGGGGCGCCTGGATGGTTCAGTCAGTTAAGCATCTGCCTTTGGCTCAGGTCATGATCCCAGGGTCCTGGAATCGAGTCCCATATTTGGCTCCTTGCTCAGCAGGGAGCCTGCTTCTCTCTCTGCCTGCCACTCCCCCTGCTTGTACTTCCCCCACCCCCAAGCTCTTTCTCTGATAAATAAATAAAATCTTTAAAAAATAAAAAAATAAAAATAAAACAGCATTTATTTAAAAACAGTAACAACAACCTGTCTTTGGGTATTTTCTGCAAAGGATGAACCATGTTTGGATCTTGGTTTGAAGGGAAAGGGCAGAGGAAGAGGGGAATCTCAAAAACACATTTGGCAGCAAATGGGAAAATATGAATATGGACTGTAGATAAGAAAGTTATTAATTTTGTTAAATATGATAATGGTATTGTGGTTACAAAGGAGAATGTCTTTAAGAGATGTATGATTTAATATTGGAAGTGAAGAGCTGCGAGGTCTGCAACTTATTTTCAAATGGTTCATTAACGAAATATTTGCATATGCATATATGGCAAGATAAAGCAAATCTGGCAAAATCTTAACAATTGTTAAGTGCTGAGCGTACAGATAATCACCATACTAGCCTTCTAACTTTTCTACATTAGAAACTTTTATAATGCGGCGCCTGGGTGGCACAGCGGTTAAGCGTCTGCCTTCGGCTCAGGGCGTGATCCCGGCGTTATGGGATCGAGCCCCACATCAGGCTCTTCTGCTATGAGCCTGCTTCTTCCTCTCCCACTCCCCCTGCTTGTGTTCTCTCGCTGGCTGTCTCTATCTCTGTCGAATAAATAAATAAAATAAAATCTTTAAAAAAAAAAAGAAACTTTTATAATAAAAAGCTAGGAAAAGATTCAAAACTAAGCAATACACTGTTTGGGGATGCAAATATGCTGTAAACCTATCAAGAGACGGAAATACTGAATATAAAATTCAAGCTGTGATTAGCTAGGTGCCTAAGGGGTTCCTTACAATCATGACCCTTTTGTACCAGTTCTATATTTATTAATAACAATATAAATTATTATAAGTAATAATAATGTGCAGAATTCCAGAAGGCACCATCTACATTAAATCCTACATGAATGGCACCCCAGGGTCGTTCAAAGACAACACAGAAACAGTTCAAGTATGAACACAGTAAGTGGGTGAAAAGAAAAGCCCAAGCCTTGAAAGAGGATTCTAATTTTGTTTTCCAGATCTGGATTTGTGTATTTCGAGGTAAAATTTGAAGTCTCAGATGAGCTTAATAAACATTTGCTGACCCACAGCATACGCTGTTTTCAAATAACCTGCTTGGAATAGGAAGGTGGCACTGAGCCCAATCTTAACTGCCAAGGTTTGGTCCCACCTGGGCCAGACAGATGATGAAGTCAGACTGGCTTCATCAGCCTTACATAAAGCTCTTCAATAGCTGGCCATAGGCTCTGGCAAATAAAAGGGACTGCAAGCATAGCCAGGAAACAGAAAAGCAACACTGCTTTTCTAGCCACCAAGTTAGCACAAAAGAACTTTAAATGTCCATTGCTGTGAGCTCCTCATCCTGGCCTTGACTCTTGTTTCTCCCTTCCTGGGCACTCCAATTTTATATTTAAAGGAAAGCTTACAGTGTGGATAGTTCTGAGTCTTAAGCAAACAAACATTCAATGACATGACATGAAAAATCACTCTGACCTCTCCCTGTGGATAAGAAAATTAGTAAACACTTAGAAAGATAACTAAACTTGGCATATGATCAACAACCAATTGGTCACTAATGAAATTAGTTCCTTTTCTGGAGTCACTTCAAAATGTGACATCATTCTCATCAAATAGCTTCTGGAACATTTCCCAACTAAATGAATCAAAGTATAAACACCTGTAAAATAAAAACAAATGATTTCTTCTCCTAATCAATCACAAAATAAGTGAATAAGAAACTATTTTTTTTGGGGGGGGGCACCTGGGTGGCTCAGTTGGTTAAGTGTCTGCCTTCAGCTCAGGTCATGATCCCAGGGTCCTGGGACTGAGTTCTGCATCAGGCTCCCTGCTCGGTGGAGAGCCTGTTTCTCCCTCTCCCTCTGCCTGCCACTTCCCCTGCTTGTGCGCGCGCGCTCTCTCTCTCTCTCTGTCAAATAAATATATAAAATCTTTTAAAAAAAAAGAAAGAAAAGAAAAGAAAAACTATTTTGGGTTTTTTGCTGTTGTTTTGAGAGACCATGTGCACATGTGCACACACAAGGCGGGGGGAACGGGGGGGGGGCAGGATGCAGAGGGAGAAGAAGAGAGAGAATCTTAAGCAGGATCCATGCGCAGCGTGGAGCCTGACATGGGCTCAAACTCATGACCCTGAGACCATGAGCTGAGCCAAAACCAAGAATTGGACATTTAATGGACTGAGCCACCCAGAGGCCCCTAGAAACTATTTTGTTTGATCTGAATTTAGCTGCTTAAAATCACAGATTTACAGGTTTTCAGCTAAAAGGTTCTAACCAAATTCAGAAAAGCCAAATTAGTTTTTTAAAAAATCACACAAAGTGGTAACAGTAATAAATAAATAAATAAATAAATAAATAAGTTCCTAAGTAAATATTTTCATTAATTTTATAAATTTAGGACCACATACCTAATTTTCTCCTTTACATTTTTTCACTCAGAAAATTTAGGGTAAATCCCAGTTTTTAATACCATGTGACCTTGGGAAACGAATTTAGGTTTCCTCAGGGGTAAACTAAGGCTATTTCCCTTGTCTACGCAATTGTTAAGAGATTCAAATTGGCATTATATACAAGTGAGTATTTTGCAAACCATAAATTACTTTATTACCTTTATTCCATACAGTTAAAGTCCACAGTCCAAGAAATTATTATATATTCTACAATTACTCATTGAGCAACAAACAAATCTCGGCCTCACCCCTTTTCTCAAAGGTACAGAGTCACAAAAAAGATGACATTTAATCAGAACCTCAAATATAATAGGCATCCAACAAGGATTTACTCAATGCAGAGAAGCAAGCCAAGCCTCATGAAATGTGTCTGTATACAAATTCTTAAATGACCTATTTTCCTTATACTGACTCAAAACCGGCTTTTTAAAAAAGACATTCCCAACCACAGAGTAAACACAAACAGAAAAAAACCTTCATTTTTAGCTGTGCCATCCACGAAGAAACATGTGAAGATGTTTAACAAAAAGGCATATAGTTAAACATAAAGGAGAATCATACTTTATATGTACACGGCATAATTTTTCTGTATGAGCTAAATTTCCAGAGTACTACTTTAAATTGTCTCACTTTCCCCCAGTACATTTATGATAAACAAAACAGTGTTTGCATCAAAATGTCCATCACAGTACACACCCAAAGCCTGATGCAACTTATGACGTTGTATGATAAAATTTCTCAAAATATTAAGAAAATAAACTGTTTAAAGACAAGATCACAAACGTTTAAGTAAAAACTCACATGGGGACACCAGCATATTCTTTAGATGTCCCAAGAATAATTTAAAGACAGGAGAAGAAAGTACCCTCTCTCACCTCCAAAATTTACTGCCTATCATTACCATGACTTTAAAATGTGACTGTCTGCATTAGCATAACTGTATTATTCCTGGACACTCGATCTGGAGATCACTGTTCACCAAAAGAACTTCTGAGACACACATCAACTCTTTAATAGGAAGCATCAACAAACAAGTTTCTTTCTAAGATTCCTTGAACCCTTGTCTTAAAATCATTACATGGCTATTGCCACCAAACCCAAACTGTTATTTGTGATCTTTACTCAGTCCTAAACAAGCCCTTGCACTGAAAGACCTGCTTCAAGCCAAACTTCCAATTCTCACTAAAATCCAACCCTGCCTTTCCCACTCCAAGACTCTGCCAAAGCTCTGTTGAGGTGCTGTTCTCCCTCAACGCAGAAAGCCATAAACTCACCTTTGTCTTATCAATTGGTTGGTTGGTGATATTTGGGGAACCAGCATTCAAAAAATGTTGTTAAATAAAATGAATATGCTGCAAATGACAAAATAATCATGGAAAATTACTTAGGTGGTAATACTAACAATTGATCAACAATTGGGGAGTATCAGTGTTAACAGTATTCTAGATGTCTATATTTAAATTTTAGTATTTATTAATGGCCTAGATTTAAATGAAAAAAAAAAGAAAGAAAATGTTTATTACCACTTACAGGTGATACCAAGACAACCCATAGAGAAGTGTGCCAAAATGAAGAATTCATAGAAACACAAGTTCCAAAGCTAAAAGTTTATTTTAAAAAAATACTAAAGTTATTTACAAAAGAAACGACACTCATCTGAAATGGGGAAGGACAGAAATTAACTGCCCAGAATGTCACCCTCAACCTCACAAACCAAAATCCGTATTGAAGGAGCAGCCTCTCATACAAGCGTACCAGGGACCTTGTCCTACAGCACACTATTTCACATGTGCTCCCCTTTACTAGCCACAACTTCCCTGTGCACCCCCTTCTCTCCCACTTTTGGTCCAGGAATCAGGTCTTAGCTTGACTTCCAACTGCTCAATCCCTCTCAGCTCATCCAGAGCTTCAATAACCCACTTTGGCCTTCAGTCCATTTCCCCGCCTACCCTCATCTGTGGTCATCCACTTCAATCTGGCCTTGCTGATTTCATTCTTTTGGCATTCTTGACCTGGCATTCCCAGGTCGAAATCACACCTAGTGCCTTTCTTGTTCTCAGCTATTAAATGGTGGCTATGCCGAACACATACAGTCGCTGTGAGGAACAAGTAAAGTACAATGCTACAGGGGCCAGCCAAGAGCAGGCAGCCCCAAGATGGGCCACTTTGACATGAAGATTATTTTGAATTAAAAGCAATCAAAACCCAGCAGACTCAGGAAAAGCTCTTTATCTCCCCCTCAGCCACCTAAAAAGAATTTAGATCGAGGACTTGCTGCAGGTAGAGAGCTATCACCACAGATAACTATATTATACTATGAACAAGGTCTGATACGGAGGAACCTGGCTATGCCTATTTGATCAAAGTCCTCAATGTCCCATTGTTTCTCAGTGGCCCAGCAAACATTTTGTTGATCGAACATTGACTCTTTTTCATGTTTCTGTGAAATTGCATTCCTTCCCTCCCCAGATCCCTACTCCTCTTCTCCTTATATACCATATATACCCCCTTCTCCTCATGTACCATGTATACCTTATGTTGCCTGTCTTTGGAATTTCCATGTCTATTTTGATTCCCTGTACATACAAAATGAATATTTTCTCCTGTTAATCTGTCTTATGTCAATTTCATTCTTACTCCAACTAGGAGGACCTTGAAGGGCAGAGGAAAGTCTTCCTCCCCGATAATGTGAAAGTACTCTGTGAACTCTAAATCACTCTACAAGCATCAACTACTATGACCAATACTGCTACTGAGTTAAGAACTATGCTAATTTGATCCATAACAAAATTGTGTTATTTTAGCTCAACTGAATCTTCACTGAGTGATAATTCTATTAGTTGCCTCTTGGTCATTTCACATCACACTCCCTAAAGTAACACTCCAAACAGGTCCCAGTCAGAGATGACTTCTAGCTCAGCTCTGCTGCTTGCTCTAGGCCATTCTGGGCAATAACAACCACTCTCTAGACCAAGTTTATTATTTTTAAATATATATAAAGATTGGGTTGAACTAAATTGTTTCTAAGATCCCTTGAAGCTCCGTGGTTCTCAGATTCTAGTTAAAAAAGCAAAAGCATCAAACACTTTGATCTCCCCTCTTCTGCTTTTCAAAATGTTTCTACATCCACCCTCCATTCCTTCTTTCCTTTCCTTGGATACCCTCACCTTCTGTACTCTCCACACCATGTCTGTTTCCTTTTTTCTAAGGCTGTCCATCCTCTTCAGCATCTTTACTCTCCCTTGACTTCTTTCATTCAAATACCTTCTCCTCTCCCTTGAAAAAGCAAATCTTCACTTGAACATCCTCTCTAGCTGCTATCATGTACTCTCCTTCACTGCCCCTTCCAGACAATAACCACCAGCACTTCATTTCTCATATTCTTCAACCTAAAACCTGGCTTCTACTAGGATCTTTTGCCAAACTCAGTGTTCTATGCCTCACCTTTATTCCTAAATACTATTGATGATATCCTCTAAGCAATCCCTCTTCCTTCGCAGGACCTCATTATCTTGGTTCCTTCCCTACATCTACAACTCCCAAGGTCCGGTCTTCAGTTTTCTCCCCTCTCTGAGATTCTAATCAAAAGTTGACATTTCCAGACCTGACCTTTCATCTCAGTTTCCATCACCACCTTGAATCATCTCTCTTATTTTAAAGAATGACAAACCAGGGCGCCTGGGTGGCTCAGTCATGAAGCATCTGCCCTTGGCTCAGGGTGTGATCCTAGAGTCCGGGGATCGAGCCCCACGTCGGGCTCCCTGTCCCGCTGGGAGCCTGCTTCTTCCTCTCCCACTCCCCCTGCTTGTGTTCCCTCTCTCACTGGCTGTCTCTCTGTCAAATAAATAAATAAAATCTTAAAAAAAAAAATGACAAACCCTGCCCAGCCCAGTTCACTCATGCTCACTTTCAACCTGCAAAACTACCCCCAAATTTTTGCTTCTTCCCCTAAAATCTCTTAAGTTATAGATCAAAGTATGTCTGCCAGCAGGCTTTTCCTGTATTACTCTTACTCTAATCACCCTAGTCTAGGTCCCACAACAATTCTCTAAAATATACATTCTCTCTCCACACTTATTTCCCTGCCCCTACTACAAGCCCTCATCATTTCAGATCTATCAGGCTTGCAATACACTCCTATCTGGTTCCTTTGCAGCAGGTATCTCCCACTTCCAACACTTTCTCCAGATTGCTGCTAGAGTGATAGGCTAATGCCTCTGTAAAAACATTCCAGTGGCTTCCCAGGGTCCATAAAATAAAGCCTAACCTCCTCCACAAGACTTTGAATTTCCCAACCTCACCTTCCAAACATACACAGTTTATGTTCCAGGATTATCAAACTAATTTCAGTTTCCTGTGCCTAGAATGCTGACTCAAGAAACAGTTCTTCATGCCCTTTGCCTAGAACGCCCTGCCCCCAACTCTTGCACACTGATGAGTCCCCAGAAATCTTTTCATTTCAAGCTCAACCCTCACTTCCTCTTTAAAGTTTTTCCTGTTGTCTCCAATGTAGAGTCCAACTATGCCCTCTACGCTAACAATGAGCCTGTTCAGGCTTCTAATAAATTTAACTCATATGTCTCCTGGGAGGTTGAGGGACTGGTCTTGTCATCTTTCAAGTATTACTCCAGCATTTAACAACTGGAAATACGCCCCTGCAGGTAAGACACACTTTTTCACTGGCTAATTCTCTGCAGCACAGAGCCTTCTCCCAGCATGTCTCCTGGTCCTGAACAATGAGAATGTCATGTTAACAACACTATTATAAAAAGACTACAAAATGGCACAGGAGTGTACTATAACAGCAGAATACAATGCACCTCCTCCACTTCATTAATTCCCCAAGAGTTCTGCCTTTACTTCTACCTGAACAGAGAAGGGATTTAAATAGTTTAAATGGACGAAATATTAACCAGCATCTGATGTGCAAACTGATTTTAAAACAGCCCTTGACCTGAAAATATAGGTGCATTCAAATATAACCCTGATAAGAAAGGATAGATAGGGGATAGAGTTCAATGACTCAGAACTTGCCCAGTCAAGAGTTCCTGGGGCGCCTGGGTGGCACAGCGGTTAGGCGGCTGCCTTCGGCTCAGGGCGTGATCCCGGCGTTCTGGGATCGAGCCCCACATCAGGCTCCTCCTCTATGAGCCTGCTTCTTCCTCTCCCACTCCCCCTGCTTGTGTTCCCTCTCTCGCTGGCTGTCTCTATCTCTGTCGAATAAATAAATAAATAAATAATAAAATCTTTAAAAAAAAAAAAAGAGTTCTTTGTGATAAACTCTGGAAGTGCAGTGATACTTTAGACAGTTTGAAAATGCTCATCATTGTCTAAGGAATCTTAACAGACTGGGTTACTTATGGCAACATCTTCTCCCAGAAAACAAAATCCAGCTGGGTACATATTAGTGAAAAACCAACAGTGCGGTATTTATAAATAAATAAATATGCAGTGAGGTAACCCAGTCACAGACAACAGTTCTAATGAGTTAAATCAAATCACAGTCGTTTCCATTTTAAATACATTAGGGCGTTAAGAACTAAATTCATTCAAAAGTTATTTTATGCATGACTTCCTGAACATGTTTTCTCTTATTAAAAGCTTGTTAGCTTCTGCTGGTTAAGGAAGTCAACATGGGGAAGCTGGTATTTCCTTGATTCTAAACTATACCAGTGCTAAAACAAAACAAATCCCAACCTAATTAATTCTATTTTTGGTCTAGTTTCCAAGGCAGTTTTCACAAAGACTATTCTCAGCCCACTGTTTCTAGCTTTGTAACACCAACCTTCAGTAACTGGAAACTGTTATATTTTGCGTAATTCCTTGACACATATGTTCTATCACAGATACTCATTTTATTCCTCCTGTTATCAAGGGTAGAAAATAAAAGGATCTGTCATCCCACTGATTCTAAAGTTTCATTCCTAAAATCACTGTTAAATTTATTACTTCATGACATCCTGTGATGTTCCTACCAGGGCTTTGAAACTTGAGCTGCATCAAGCTCATCAACATCAGGTTGCAGGTGGAGCCCTCCCCAAATCAGAACTGCCAGTGAGTGTGTACAAACCAGAAGAAAGGGTATCAGGAAACACGTTCTACTTCAGAAAGGCCATTGACTTGACCTTGGGCAATCCACTTCACTTCTGTAATTCAAACTGCAATACCTGCTTCTTCTAAAGAAGAATGTTTCTAGGAATAGTTTAAGAGCTTTGAGCTTCTAAAATACAATGGAATTGTATAAACAGATTTTACGAAACAATCTATTCTCTGGCCCAATTTCCTAAACCATCTAGTTTAAAAGGTCATAAAAGTGCTCTGTTTTCCCAAAATCCCTAGTTTGATCACTGTATTATGGAATAAGCCAAACTTTGACTCTTTTTCTACCTTTAAATTGAACAGGAGTTAAAAGTCCTCAGGAATTACCACGTCAGGTCAAATAACATCCACTATACGGGCGCCTGGGTGGCTCAGTAGTTAAGCCTCGGCTTCCGGCTCAGGGCATGATCCCTGTGTTCTGGGATCGAGCCCCGCATCAGGCTCCACCGCTAGGAGCCTGCTTCTTCCTCTCCCACTCCCCCTGCTTGTGTTCCCTCTCTGGCTGGCTGTCTCTCTCTCTCTGTCAAATAAATAAATAAAATCTTAAAAAAAAAATCCACTATAGACTGAAGAAATGCGCTGTCTTGGACTCAAAAGAAGCTGGAGGATTACAACTGTGTCACGTGCATGATACTCTCAACAACCCCCACCCCCAAATCTATCATACCGGGAGAGGGCAGAGAAAACGAAAAAGTGCTGATGGGGCAAGCCAAGCTTCCAGCGTCAGGATCCAAAGACATGTTAGAAACGAAGGTGCATATTTTAACTTTAGTCCTTCCCAACTTTGCTCCTCTATGGAGAAGAGGTGTTAGGTGGCAGCTCCTAGGGTGCCAGCTCCCGTCCTGATTCTATCCTCGGCCTCAGATGCCAGGGAAGGGAAGCGGAATGGGAAGAAACTGAATTGTAGTCAAGTCGAATCATCCAGCTATGCTGGGCAGCAGTCGTGGTCATCCTGGGAAACGCACCATCTCTGGTGCCCGGGTTCTCAACCCCACTTGAGGAAGGAGGAAAGAATGCCAGGCCGGAGGAAGGCGGAGCGGGCAGCCTTCAGCTTCACCACACATTCCTCGGGCCCCACCCTGGCTCCCAAGTGTCCCGGCCCAAACGAGGACCTAGCCCGGGCGCAGGTGTGCGCCTCTCGCGGCTCCACTTACTTTGTCACTGGTGCTCTCGGTTTCGTGGTCACCGCCAGCCGCCTCTCCCTCGCGGGGTGGCGGCGCCACTGCTCCCCCGGGGCCGGGGCAACCTCCCCGGTGCCTCAGCTCCAACATCTCCCGCTCCCGCGCGGCCGTGGCGGCCTCCTCCAGCGCCCCGAAACCCGAGCTGCGCGCGGGGTCTCACTGGCTGGCTGCTCTGCCACCCCGCAGCCGCGCACTCGACGTCCGGCAGAGCCGCGGCCACTAACACGCCCCCACCATGGAGGCGCAGCCGCCGCGCCGGGTCACCCCCAAAACGGCATCAACGAGCGAGCGCTCGAGGCCGCCTCCAGCGAGCGCCGCGCCGCCGGAAGGGCGAGGAGCGAGCGCCAGGGGCCGGGTCGGCTCGGGGTGCGGCGCAGGCTCGGGGCGCCCGGCCCGAGCAGAGAAGGCGGGGACGCGACTGAGAACGGCCGCCGGTTGCCAGGTGCGCGTCTCCACGCAGAGGCCCAGGTGGGAGGAGAAGAAGGGGCGGGGAGGGAAGGAGGAAGCGTGACCCGCTTTAGCGCTTCACCGGGCGCCCGCCGCCTCAGCCCCGGCACTCCCCGCCCCGCCTCCGGACTCCAGAGCCGGCTGGTCCCGGCCCCCCTACACCTTTCTCTGGGTTCCTGCCTCCCGCAGCCAGGTCACGCGCCGCAGGCCCCGCCCCGGCCCGCCCCTCTGCGCTGCACTGCGGTTCCCACAGCCCCGCCTCCCTCGCGGAGGGGTGACGTCACGATCTCCCCCCCCCCCCCCACCCCCGGCTCCACCTCGGTCTCTGCACGCACGCAGGTGGGGGCCTTGAGAAAAGGTGGGAGCGGCGCGGGCTGGACAAAAGGGGAGGAGCGAGAAGGTGGAGGACGGCCGAGCACGGTGCTTAGCCGTGAAGTTGAGAACTTGTAGACTCGTCCCGAGCAACCGAGAGGGCTGGAAGAACTGCCCGAAGACGCCTGGTAACTATTGACAGCGCTACACACTACCCCCTTGAAATGACTCCACAGCCGTATCAGCTTGGTACACCACGGCGTGCCGGAGCTTCACAGGCGTCCAGAAGCAGAAACTTGTCTGGCAGGATGGACTTGTTGACTTCGCGGCGTTCGAGCCCAGTGTCATCACCTTGAAAATAGATGCGGAAACACTGGGTGTCCTGGGATGGACTGGCCAGTTTCAGTCACAAACCCAAGCTCTGTCTCCTAGAAACTCGAGTATTGGATCTCACAAAATTCACTGCCTAGGGTCCAGAGAGAGAACCCAGACCCTAAAATGTCACGGGGTGCAGTTGCCAACCAGCTAATCTCTAAGCAATCGAGAACCTTGGGTTGCTAAAGTTGGAACAGGAAGGGCGCAAGATCCGCATTAATTCCATTCCAAATCCTGTTAGAAGGTGATTAGTTTTCTTGACATGTATCCACCACCTGGCCATTACTGATAGGCTGACGAATGGGGGGGGGGGGAGTGAGGGGAGACAGGCCATCACACAAACGGAACACCACTCAGTAACAGACAGCTTAAGAGAAATGAATCAACAATATAAATTTCTCAAGGTCATTACTAACACGTTGTTCTGAAAATTTAATAGCAAGCAAAACCAAAAAGTCAAAGTAGGATGCATTAAAAACCAGAGCACAGGGACATCATTTTATTTCACCAAAACGAATCTTTAAAGCTCTGAGTTCAGATTGGGTCATCATATTTTCAAAAGGATATAGAGAGATCAGATTCACGGGAAAAGTAACAAAAATGATAAAAGACATGAAAAAAGTCCTTTGAGGGACGGTCATGGTGTGGTTTACTTTAAGGAACAGAACACTATGGGGTGAGTAGGTTAATCAGTTGTCCTCCATTTCTTTGGAGGACCAGACATGAAGGACTGCCTGCTTGTCAAGAACATAATGTTGAAGAGGCTGCTGAAGGCAGTAGTCAAGTTTCCATCTCTGGCTCCTTCACCCAACTCGGCAAGAGGGAACATTAGAAGTGCTCCACTGGTCCATTCTAGCCTTCTTGGAAGTTAAGAAGCCTGAGTTCTAGTGTCACTGATGCAACTCATTAGCTTGAATTAGTCATTAAGCCTCAATGTCCCCAGCTATAATGTGGATACTAGGGAGGATGGCCTCTGTGGTCCCTCCCAGCTCACACAGGATTCTGCAACGGAAGTCTCACTTTTTCAGAGGCCAGTCCTTCCTTTCCCCCATGCCTCAAGAGAGGGGTACCTAGCATAGCAAAGTGCCTGAAAAGTTTCCTCCTTCCTTCTTCCCTAGTCAACCTGATAGCTCCTTTGACTTTCTTCTCCTTTTGCTGCAGGAGGAAAGGAGAGTAAGGCAAGTAGCAGGAGGGAAAAACAGAGAATAAAAGTTCATGAAAGGAGAAATAGTATTCCCTGACCTAGGAAAAGTGGGACCAATTCAGAGACTGTCAAAATAGACTGGTTTACTATGTTACGTTACCCTTCCTTAAGCTCTGCCTGCTTCTTGGATTTCAGCTGAGATAGTAATTTCTTTGTCTTCTTCATTATAGCTATTGCCACTCGTCAAATGATCACACTGAGCCCAGATGGCAAGAACCATAGTTTATTCCTCTTTACAGGCCAAGCCATTGCCACAGTGCTGGCCCCCACTCCCATATAGTTAATACATTTGTTGGAGAGGTGAATGAAGAAATGAATGAGTGACAGACGTATAGCATAACCAAAGAAAGACATATGGTATTTGTGGTTTTGTAATGAAAAGGTCTACTTTAGACTCAGATAGGTACCTACTTGTCATTTTTCACTTTATATGAAAAGAGAAAGATTGATTTTAATATATATTAAAAGGGTTCTAGTAATGACTTGCACATTTTACTTAAGATATATTATGATATAGTCAACCACAAATGGCCTTCCTGAGCTCTATGTTCTCAGACTTTCTTGGTGCCTTTTTTCCCCCCATTTTTTTGGACACACAATGTTACATTTGTTTCAGGTGTGCTTTTTCATGGTAGCTTTCATTTTTCTTCATTCGAGGAGCTTACTGTGTTCGGTGACACAAAATCTGGCATATAATGGTTTCTAAATCCTCACCTGTTAGTTTTATGAGAGTTTAATCTGCTAAAGGGCGTCTTGTAAACCCCAAGCGCATGCATGGACTAATCACATAGGAGACACTTTGCCAATACTTCTTGGTTGGTTTATAGATTTTCTACTAGTGATATTGGAATGATTTATAACCCTTAGCAAGGGTTATAAATCAATATAGAGGGGAAAGAGAGAGAATACTAACATTATTATTTATATGGTTTTCATTTTAGTTTGATTTTACCCAAAGATGGACAGATCTTGTGTGGAGTGGTAAGTGGATAAAATGGAAAGACCTGTCACCACTGTCTTCCCTGAGAATCCTCAGAATGTTCCTAGACTGATGAACGTTCTCCTCTTGTGTGGGAATTTCAGCTGCTTTCCACATCAGAGCCTCCAAGGTGCCTGACTGGACTGTCCCCAGCTTGCCAGGGGAAGAAGAAATCTTCCTCAGCCAAGCAGCATTTCTGGTTGCTTGGACACCCATGTTATAGTTTCCTCACTTGACTGGTCTTTCGCTGTTGCCCTCTGTCAGTTTGTAAGTTGGAGTTAGGGATTTCTGACGTAGGCCTACCAGAGAAACATTCTGTGGGAAATTCTTGAAGGACAGTTTATGTTTACGTTTTTATTTTTAATGAAATGACATGGGAAATCAATGGTGTACCAGCAAATATTCCAGTGACTGAGTATCAGAGGGGCGAGTGCAGAGGTGTAGTTAGAAGCACAAGTTTTACATATGGGCGGCATGGGTTCTAGTCACAGCTCCGCCATCTTCTAGCGGTCACCCAATTTACTGTGTGGAACATCACGTGCAGCTGCAGCCGCATGCTAACTGACATGACCATTCGAAGTTGAAGGAATAACTCTTCGTGAAACACTTCACAGAGCACTTTTACATTCATTATTTGTTCTACTCAACAACCAATGAGGTAGGCAGGACAATTATTATTATTCCCACTTCACAAGGAAAAAAACGCCTGAGGTTCGGTATGTAAACTGCCCGGGTTTGGGATCGAAACGTACGTAGGTTTTTATAATAACTATAAAATAAGTATAAAAATAAGTATAAAATAGTATAAAACCTTCAAAAAGTATAAAATAAGTATAAAAAGTTCAAATTCTGCCAGGTCCACTCTGTACTGCAAATAGGTAGCGGCAGAAACAACTTCTAAGAGGGGGCATTGTATCATAACAACTAAGCACAAACCTGGAGCCAACCTGAGTTCAAATCCCAGCTCTGCCCCCTACTGGTCTGTGTCTCAGTCAAATCAATTAATTCCCTTGTGCCTCAGTGTCCTCGTGTACAAAATGAGAATAAGGGTAATAATACTGTCCTCCTAGAATCCTTACGAAGATGAGATTGGTTCAGATACTTAGGGCTGTCCCTGCTCATAGTGAAGGACTACAGGAGTGTTATCTGTGATCACTGTTTATATTATTAAAAGCTGCATTTCTCAAGAACAATGTTCAACTTCTAAACTCACTGAAGCTTCAACTCCCCCAGAATTAGACAGGATATGCCAACATGGCTTTGGTGAGGTGAGTAAAAGTTATAAATGGGGTAGGGCAACTTTGCAAATAAGTACAAAGAAAACATCAGCTTATCCAATTAATTTTTGCTTTATACTTCAGTGGTAGTAAGACTAACGAAACCAGCAGACCCTGTTGTTAACTGGAATCGATTCCTGCCAGGTAGCTTGTATATGGTGTGGTGATTATAGAGTTCCTTCTCTTTCTAGCTTCTCCACTGAATCAGAGTAACTCTCAGCAAATTATTTGGTGATTTAATTCTCTTGTAAAAGAACTCTCAACTTTTTAAGTTATGTACTGAAAAAATAGATATATGTGTCCTCTCAATACTGCATGGTTCGACTATTCTGTTAATGTTAAATCTGGCTGGATTTATATCTTTTTTGGAGGTGGTCATTTAGAGAAGTGAAAGAGATTGGTTAACTGCCCTTAGAGGGGCTGAATTATTGATTTATTTCAAATTACGTCAGTGAGCTCTGTCAGTAAATTGCTGAAATCCAGAGGTACCAGTCAAGGTTCTTTGTTGCAAGTCTGGCTGGTGTAGGCAGACAAGGGATTTACTGAAAGGGTAAGAAGTTCATAGAACTGTTTGGAAAGCTGAAGAACCCACGTAGAAAACTGGTACAAACAAAAGGTGCTAAGCTGCAGCCAGGAGTAGAGTCCAAGCCATACCCCAAATCAGCCAACTGAGGTCCCCACTGCTGGACACACTGGGACAGGCCACCATAGCTTGCACCATCTTTGTGGGGGCGGCAGCCACTGGGGACCACAGTTGCCACGGCTGGCTCTTTCTCACTTAGGTTTTTCTTCACAAACTCTGATTTACTTATACTTTAACAATGGGGGTCATTTCCTTATAAGATGCAATAATAACGAACAAAGAAACCAAGGGACAAAAAAAAAAAAAAAAAAACAGACTCTAAAATACAGAGAACAAACTGGTGGTTGCCAGAGGGGAGCTGAGTGGGGGGGATGTGTGAAATAGGTGAAGGGGTACAAACTTCCTGTTGTAGAATAAATAAGATATGGAGATGAAAAGTACAGCATAGGGAATATTGTCAATAAGATTGTAATAATGTTGTTTGGTGACAGATGGTAACTATGCTTATTGTGCTGAGCACTGAGTAATGTATGGAATTGTTGAGTCATTATGTTTTATACCCGAAACTAATATAATACTGTATGTTAATTATACTTCAAAAGAAAAAAGGAAGAAAATAATTTGAAAAGATGCAATAATAACCATAAGATCGCTTTGTAAAAAAATCCTTCTGATCAGAGAAGTAAAAGCTATAGTTCATGTCTGTTGGAAGACATAACACATGCCCTATTTCTTCTAAGACTCCCTTTTTATTTACACTTCAACCCGTCTGAAATCACGCAAATCAACTGTGTCTTACAGTTGATGTGGTAAGAAAACATTGTGTCATATTTGAATTGGCCATTTTATTTGTCTTAGCAGTACATGAAATAATGGTGCATTTAAAAAATGATGGTTTAATTGAGTCAATGAAGTATAGCACTTTAAAGATTGGCTATCGTTGGTTGGGAAGATCACATGTCTGGAATTTTCCAGATGGTCCTAATTACATGTATCTTTTTTCTTTTCAGTAAAGGGTATTTGTTCAATATATAACTATAATATTATTAAGGTTTCAGAAACTTGAAAAACGTTGCCATATTAACATATTCTCATAGCAAAACAAAATAAAATAAAACAAACAAAAACCAAAAACAACTTTTGCTAGACTAATTTTTATGAAGCCTAATTTTTGGTTTGGAAAATATCATCAGCAAACATGTTTAAAAAGTTATTTCATTAGTGAATCTATTTTATTCCTGCATATGAAAAAAATCTTTTTTTTTTAAAGATTATTTATTTATTTATTTGAGAGAGAAAGAGATTGTGAGCAGTGGGGAGGAGCAGAGGGAGAGGGAGAAGCAGACTCCCCGCTGGGCCAGGAGCCCAAGGCGGGGCTCTCTGGGTGCTTGCTGGGGTGCTCGCTGGGGGGCTCAATCCCAGGACTCTGAGAATGACCTGAGCCGAAGGCAGAGGCTTAACCAACTGAAGCACCCAGGCGTCCCTGAAAAAAGGACTTTTAATGTTAGATGTATCTCTGGTAATATCTCTTGTCTGTTGCCCCTTTACAATTTGTTCTACTAAAAATATTTTCATCATATTTTAAGAGATTTTATTTGTTCCCAAATTAATATTAATATCCCAAATTATTGCAAAGAATTGATCTCATCCATCCTCTTAACAGCAATAAGTGATGTCTTGATCAATGAGTATTTGATGCATTTGTCTGTGTTTAAATGTATGAGAACAGAAAAGGTCTGTAGCCTCCAAGCAGTTGGGAAAAGCCTAGAATAGGAAATTGGTGAGAGTATCTGGGTGGGCCAGGAGTGGTTGTTAACCTGAGATATTTAAGAAAGACCTAACACTGCAGTGTAGGTTTTTGTTTTTGTCAACAAGCTTGGCTTTAGCAACATATCATTCAGACTATAAATACTGTACTGTTGTGTTTAGGGAACAAGTGCCAGAATGACTTAAACCGGGTTTTGCCAAGATATTTCCAGCATTTCTGAGGAGGTAAGTACTGCAATAAAAAAAAAAATTTGTACAAGGACACTGAACTTTTCATAAGGCAAAACTTTGAATTGCCTTACTTGCAAACCAAATTTAGACAACCTTGTCATTTGGCAACCTTGTCAAGAGAATGCATGAATAGTATCAATTTGCATATATATGGATTTAAGAATTTATTCAGAATTATGGAATCATTGACATATGTTAGAAAAGAGATTAATTAGTGTTTCAAAACATCAAGACAACAGATGATTGTTAACCTAACGGTGTCAGGATAAATTGACAATGTTTTGGAAGGGAGCTAAAGGGATTCTTAGCCGTCCTTGCAGTGGGTGCTGGGCGTTACCAGCAGGTTCCCTGGGAGTTATCTGATACTGTAGAGGGATGCACCTTTGTTGTCTTCGTCATCTTAGGCTGCTGTAACAAAAATACCACAGACTGGGTGACTCATAGAGAACAGAAATTTATTCCTCACTGTTCTAGAGGCTGGATGTCTAAGATCAGGGTGTCAACTTGGTTGAGTTCTTTCATGGGCCCCCTCTCAGGTTGCAGACTGCTGACTTCTCAGATCCTCACTTGGCAGAGAGCAGAGAGAGGAAACAAACTGTCTAATGATTCTTGTAAGTCACCAGTCCCATTCACGAGGACTCTAGCCTTGGCGGCCTCATCTAATCCTTATTAGCTCCCAAAGGCCTCACGGCCTAAGACCCTCACATTGGAGGGTACAGTTTCAACATGTGATTTTGGGAAGGGGACACAAACATTCAGTCTATAGCGATTGTGGTTGATCACTAAGGCTATTTTATGACTCTGTAGAGATGAAAGTTGATTTGTGGAAAACTAATAATCATGGACATGGTTCCTGCTCATGACAACGTAAGCGAATTTTGTCTGATAGAGAATGTTAAGTCATTTTAAGTCAAAATCCCATTTGATATTAATATCTTTCTGGCTCCCTCATTAATTAATACATTAAATTCTTTGACATGGGTTCATTTAATATTTTTACGAGATTCATGATTCATGATTTTTAGAAATTATACTTTAGCAGCAATAATAATGCATATCTGTTTTCATTCCATAGATACTCATCTGTTTATGTAACAAATACACAAGTACACCGTACTAGGCACTTCATGGAATTCAGAGATAAGAACCAACTGAAATTCTTTTTTTTTATTATGTTATGTTAGTCACCATATGGTACATCATTAGTTTCTGATGTACTGTTCGATGATTCATTATTTGCATGTAACACCCAGTGCTCATTACAACATGTGCCCTCCTAATATTTGGATTTGTTTTTTATTATTTATGTACACGCACATCCAATTACAAATGATACACGAATAAATACTCAAAGTTAAAAAGTTAAACAATCTGTATTATCCTGAGTATATGGTAACATATAGTCTTCTTTCCTTCTTCCTAAAAATATACTACTTTACCTAGAAATAACCACTGTTTAACTGTTTGCTGGACCTCCTTGCAGATACACACATACATAGAAATATACACATTATATACATATACACGCACACACACTATATATACATTATGTGTTATATACATATATATGTGCTATATAATATTCTGTAACATACTTTTTAACTTAATAATATGCCTTGGAGCATATTATTTAATAAAATGCCAGCTGTCAGGATGGGAATGAAATTGAAAATGGACATTGGAAACCAGTGTATTGAAGAATTAACTTCATCCCATTACGTCTCCACCTCATCCTTGTGCATAGAATGCTTGGCAAATATCAAAGACTTTTTTTCTAAAGATAATGAACCAGTGCAATGGGAGGGGGGGAATCTCTCCAGTGCCTGCATCTCATGCAGTTCTCAGAGCAAAGCAAATTCCCTTAGTTGACCAACTCCTCCCACAGGCAGTAACAAGCCTGATGTTTCCAGCTTGTTCTTTAATATGAAGGGGGGAAAAGCCACCAGACATTTAAAGAAAGCATGCTACAATATGAAGATATAGCTATCTAAGCAGTAACAATTACCCCTGGCAAAGGTAATTTAAAAACTAGAAGAGAATTTTGAAATAAGAACAGAGCGCTGTTTTACTGACACAAACTCTTAGGGTTCCTGGACCCAATTCCAATGGCAGGGGAACCCCCCTCCTTTGCCCAACACCAAGCAGTTCTCAGACACCCATAGGATGTCAGAGAATTCAACCCAATTCTGACACAATCTACCCAGAGATAGCACCAATTTCCTCAGGTTAAGGGCTCAGTCCAACAAGACTGCCCCAAACGCTCCACTTCAGACACCAGTTTCCAGCCCCAGGCTGTTACCTGTGCTTCTGACCAGCCTGCCACAGATTGAGGGTTCCAGTGATCTCCTCCTTGGGTTTCAGATGCCAGTTGCAAGTCCAGGCTATTACCTTGTACTTCTGACCAATTGGCTATAAATCAGAAGTTCCCAGGACCTCCTCTTTTGGTTCTTTCGATTTGCTAAAATGGCTCACAGAATTCAGGGAAACATGGTTTACTAAAGAGTATGGTAAAGGGTACCAATCAAGAGCCAGATAAAGAGATACATAGGGGGAGGTATGGTCGAAGGGCTCAGCACTTCCATGCCCTCTTCAGGCATGACACTTTCCCTGCGTGTCCGCCTGTTCACCATCCAAGAAGCTCCCTGAACCCAGTCCTTTTAGGTTTCTATGGAGGCTTCATGAGATAGTCAAGATTGACTAAGTCATTGGCCACTGGCTGATTCTACCTCCAGCTCCTCTCCCCTCCCTGCACACAGGGGGTGAGGCTGAGAGGTCCAACCTTCTAATCACATGGTTGGTCCTCCTGGCAAGTAGCCTCCACCCTTCGGTGGAATCCAAAATCACCTTCATTAGTAACAAGACATCCGTGTCACCTTTATGGCTTCAGCAATATGGATAAAGACCAAATATACCTGAGAAATATATATATTTCTCAGAAAACATCATATCACAGCTTTTGAAAAAAGGGAAAAAAGAATAAGAAAGAGTTCTCAGAAATGGAAAATACGATTGTGAAAAAAAACACTCAATAGTAGATAAATAAAATCAATACGATATATATCTCTAGAAAGAGATTTATTATAAGTTATTGGCTCATGGGATTATGGAGACCAAAGATCCCAGTATCTGCTGTCTGAAAGGCAGAGGCCTAGGGATGCCAGGTGGTATAGTTCCAGTTCCAACTCAAAAGCCTGAGAATCAGGGGAGCCAATGGTGTAAGTCTCAATCTAAGTCCGAAAGCCCAAGGCCAGGAAGTGAAGGTGTAAATTCCCATCCAAGTCTGAAGGCCCAAGAACCAAGGGTACCAATGTCCAAGAGCAGGAGAAGATGGATATCCCAGTTCAAGCAAGAGAACAAATTCGACTTCTGCCACCTTTTTGTTCTGTCAGCCCTCAAAAGGTTAGATGATGCCTGTCCATTGGTGAGTGCGGCTTTTACCCTGTAGATTCAAACGCTGATCTCTTCTGGGAACACCCTTACAGACACACCTAGAAGTAATGTTTTCCCAGCTATCTGGGCATCCCTTCAGCCAGTCAGGTTGACGCATGTAGCTAGCCATCACAGTGGCACCGCCAGGATCCAACCCAGGTCCCACTCTTACCGGAAGAGCTTGTCAGAAAACTGTTTTCTCTTGGAGTTCGTCTTCGGCTGCTCTTCGCTGCCGTGGTCTCCTTAGCCTTCCCCTGGCACACCCCCACCTCCACCTCACCCACCCCCACCTCCCATCCTTTTCATGAAGGACAGGTTAACTTTTCTCAGCTCTCTCAGGTGTGCTTCCCACACCTACTATTCCAAATGTGCAAAAGCCTTTATCCTGAAAATGACAAACAAAAGATACTCCGATTACCAATCAATATCTACCCTTCTGAGAAGGGTGGAGGGAGTGTGTGCATGAGATGGGGGGAGAAAGGGAGAAATAGATTTTAAATAATAACTAATTTTGTTTTCCTGTCAGATGTATCTTTGTAAAGATGGTAGTTTTGTTTTTCTCAGGGATTTTGATTTCTCTTTTCCTGGTATTTGGTAGGTGGCCTAGTGCTGTGGTGATTAAGTGGACAAGAAGGAGGATAGAAATGGAGAGTCAAAGGTGACTTCAAAGTTTTTACTGTGGAGACCGCTAGAGAATGACAGTGTTTGCCAAAAGCAGAGAAATCCAAAAGAGCTGCTACTTCCTCTGGAACCCCAATGAAAAGTAGTAGCCAGTGGGACCCGAGAATTTTATTTGGACGTGCGTGTTTTGAGAGGATAGTAGTACTCTGAAGTAAAAACATCGGGGTGGTGGGGGTTGCATGGGACTGTGCTGTAAGAGGGAGAACAGATTGAAGGTAAAAGACTTAGGAATTGCCAGCATGGAGGTGGGGGCTGGGAGGGAGAGACTGGGTGAGTGTGTAAAAGGCTTACTGGCTTTGGCAGGGAAAAGGAAAGCATCCGGGGGCAGCAACAAGCAAACTAGCATGAAGGCATAAGAACAGAGTCAGAATGTTAAACCACTGTGGATGCCAAAAAAGAAAAAACATTCAACAAGAACAACAATAGCTAACACTTACAAACCTTTAATGGCATGCATTATGAGTGAAATAAGCCAGTCAGAGAAAACAAATACCATATGATTTCATTCATATGTAGAATTTAAGAAAAAAACAAACAAGCAAAGGAAAAGAGAGAGAGACAAGGCAAGAAATAGACTCTTAACTATGGAGAATAGACTGATGGTCACCCGGGGGGGTTGTGACGAATAGGTGATGGGGATTAAGGAGGGCACTTGTGGTGAGCACAGGGTGATATATGGAACTGTTGAATCTCTATACTGTCCGCCGGAAACGAATATGACACTGTGTGTTAACTATACTGGAATTAGAATAAAGTAAAAAAATAATGATGTGCATTATTTCAGTTAAAATTCTCAACAACCATGGGATCAACATACTGTTACATTATACCTCTCCTCACTGATGAGGAAGCTGACTTACGAAAGTTAAATAATTTGTTGAGATTATTACATAGCTGGTAATCAAATCCAGATTAGGGAAACCCTAGAATCCAGGTCCTTCGCACTAATCCGGAGGATGCACTTGAGAACCCAGAGTTTCTGTACAATCATATAATCCTCATTGTGTGTGAGGCTCAGGGATGCGCCTTGCCTATTTTTATTGAATCTCACACACTTGCAGACCTGGTATTCCCAAATAAATTGTAGATGGCTGTTCGTAACTCACCCTAGACTACACAGTTGTTAAATAGTGGGGTTGGAATTGGAACTCTACCAGTCTGTTCCAGAGTTTATTATAAAAAAAAAAAAAAGTTAAAAGGGGGAAAAAGGCCATTATTCCATGTTAGCAGTTAAATATATTCCACGAACCTAAACTTTGAAAGCCACGGCCGCAACCTCTGTGCGATGGCTCTCGTACTCCCTCCCTGCACTGCCTCCACCTTGCAGGCTCAGCCTCTGAGAAAATCATTTCATGGTCTCCTGCCACCTTTTGTCCCTTTCTCCTTCACGGCCACTGCAGAGAACTTGAGGTTTCTGAAGGATCCAATAGTCTCAGTTGAACAGACTTTAGTTGCAAGTAGAAAACAGCTGACTGCCCTAATGTGACAAAAATGTTCATCGCGAAGCTATTATTTTCTTTTTTCCTTCTCCATTTCTTTTCTTTTTGATCGAAGCCAAGGCAAATATGAAATCTTTTCCACTCCCTCTTAGGCTGGTATTCATCCCTCCCCTTCCCCATGAACGGATAGAGGAGCAGTGGCTACAGCAAAAAGGTACGTGCTTATTATGAGCAGAAAGTAGGATCACCAGATTTAGCAAATAAAAATGCAGGCTTCCCAGTTGAATTTGAATTTCAGAGTCAATTTTTTGGAGACAACAATTTTTTTTCTTTTTAGTATAAGTACGTCCCGTGCAGTATTTGAAACATACTTCTACTAAAAGTAAATATTCACTGTTGATCTGAAATTGAAATTTAACTAGGCATCCTGTATTTTATCTGGCAACTGTACCAGACAGATGAGTTCAGATCATCTTTTTTTTTTTCTGACTTGACAATTCAAATTAATTCAACCCAGCAAGTGATTGCACAAAATGAGAAACAGTACGAAATGTTGCCTCTGAGATTCTGTTCCATTTGAATTCACTCGGAGATATTTATAAACCACACTTCCTGAGTACTCCGATACTGTGGACAACAGGAGACAGGACGCCCACACTTCCCAGGGAATGGAGCATGACATGTAGCTAAACTGAGTTTTATTTGTGCTGTACGTTCAGTCTGGGTGTCTCATGGCTATCTGGGTTCACACTGAATTTGAGCATTTGCTGGCTAAATCTATCCAATTAAAAATTAGGATCAATTCTGTGATTTTCAAATTTATTGAAACCAAGTAAGTGATTACTCAAAGTCTGCCTAAAGCCTCTTCTCTTTAATTTTAAATACGTGGTTTAAGAACTGAGGCAACCTAATTGTCTACTAGGTTACTCACGTTCTCACTTCCATAGTACTCTACTAACTTCAGGCCCCTTTTCTTCTCCATAAAACCATTAAAGATACCTAATCAGAACCAAACACGACGGCAATGGAGTTGGATAGGATACACGTTGATTTGTGCTTTTTGTAACTTGGGCTTCTTCTCCTGCTAGATCTAAGATCTTTATACGTATCAACAGTACACAGGGCCTATTGTACGTCAACACCATGGAATTGCCATACAGTTTATACCCGCTAACAAATCCAAAAGAGGAAAAAAAGGAGTTGATTCTTTGTCATCCACTGATACAGCCACCAAGGATTTGCTTTGGTGCGATAGCGTGTGAGCCTGGCTGGGGATATAGCTTGAGGAATGACAGCTGGTCTTCATTTGTGCCATCCCCTGCTCCGAGGGGATAGTGTCATCCGACTCTCACGGCACTCTTGCGAGTAGGTCCTTTAATATCATCACCATTTTACAGATGGGTGATCTGGAAAATCACCCATCTGGATGTATAAAGAGAGGCTGAATAATTTGCCAGGCTCACATTCCCTGAAAATATAAATGGCAGGATGAAGCTCAGGCAGTTTACCGTTAAAGCCCACTCTCTTATAACGTATAGTTTCTCTGTGAACAAAGCAAGCATGGTCCCTGCCCTCCTGGAGCTTATAATATTCTCAGCTGCTATTTCCTTTAATATACATGCTATGTGCAAAACCTAACATTGGGGGCGCCTGGGTGGCACAGCGGTTAAACGTCTGCCTTCGGCTCAGGGCGTGATCCCGGCGTTATGGGATCGAGCCCCACATCAGGCTCCTCCGCTAGGAGCCTGCTTCTTCCTCTCCCACTGCCCCTGCTTGTGTTCCCTCTCTCACTGGCTGTCTCTATCTCTGTCAAATAAATAAATAAAATCTTTAAAAAAAACAAAACAAAACAAAACCCCAACATTGATTAATAAAAGGCAAATATACTTATTAACTTTTAAAACACGTGAATACATATTTGCAGTTTATTTTTTCACCACAGATATTGATAAAAATATTCACTAATGATAGCCTAAAGTGCTTATGCTTGGAATCCAAATCAATTTAAGCTTTTAATGAAACCATTCTTATTGATGTGGCATCCTTGCACAAAACATTTCGCCAATACTTGTGAGTTAAAAGGTTAAAATAACTTAGTAAACTATGACTTACTACCTACTTATCTGTTTTCCATGTTAAGAATTCTTAGAATTCAGAAGATTTCAACTTCTCAGAAACCAATCAGTCTTACCCGAAAGCCATTGAACTAGCGGGCATCCAGTATTATTCACCGTGCAGCATACTAGCTGATTTGTTTGTCTCCAGAGAGTAATTCACTTTGTCCCTTTCAGAATAAGGGGCAGTTTTAATCAGATTCCTTTGTACATTTTGTATAAAGATCTTTTAAAGTAGTTTTTGTTTGTTTGTTTTTTATTCATAGATAATATTTAAGCATTTTTTTCACTCCACTTGCTTTTTCTAAACAAAATGTTTTCTATTTCATAATAAATCCAGTGTGGTCCTTTCATCTTGTTTTCATTCTGTATTTTCTTTCAATTCTGGATGTACTTTGTAAGGGTGTAGTCAATGTATTAATCCAAACCAAATACCAAGAAATCCAAATTTGCCCAAATCAACATGCATATGCATACACACACACACACACACACACACACACACATACACACACCCCACATGCAATCATTGCCTTCGAAATTATTTATTTATTTATTTATGGTATTTTTTAATCTTTTTTTTTTAATTAAGTAGGCTCCATGCCCAACATGGGCTTGAATTCATGACCCCAAGATCAAGAGTTGCATGTTCTACCAACTGAACCAGACAGGTGCCCTATGGTATTACTTTAGAGAACAAGTCCCTCCTGACTAATTTTAAATTGAGTCCTAAATACATGTACTTTAAAGGAAATATCTATTTTCTGACCTCACTCCATCTGCGCTGAGGAGAATGAACTTTTCAATAGTTCTCGACTTGCCCTGGCCATCCTTATCAGTGTGTAAAAAGCAGTAGTGAAGGTGGGGAGGGAGGCGATGGGAAACCAAGAGTTGGGATGAAAAGGTGACTGGACAACTTAAGCCATTTTGGACGGTTGGCTTCGTGAAACTAAATCAAAGAAACCTCATTTAAAATGGAGTTGGGAGGCCAGAAAGGGGGAGTTCTCACACCCTATCGCTCCTTGCAGCCCTTTGTAGATCCAACAAAAGCAGACATACTTTCCGTTCTTACTATCCCCCTAGCGTAAGGAAGATTTTTCTCCTTGCCGGGTGACAGCTCAGCCAATGAGAGACAATCACGATTCAGCCAATGAGAGGCCGTCACAACTCAGCCAATGAAAAGTCGCTACGTGTCAAACTCCCAGTTCAGGCCTATGGACTCTGTTTATAACAGCCACGCTGGCACCACCACCCCTTTCCTCTATTAAAGAGCAGTCTTGGCCTTTGTTTTCTGGATTTGCCTATGACTTCAGTGGTAGCTTGCATGTCCCTAATTGTTTGCAATTCCTCTGCTGTTCCCAAATAAACACATTTTGCTGGTAAAATACCCAGCTATTTTACTTTTAGGTCAACAGCTTCTGAAACCCAGCTCTGGTAAGGCCATGCCATCCAGTGGTTAGGAACATTTCCCAGGTAGGCCGTCCTGGTTTGTAATTCTGGCTCTTTTACTTCCCGACATGTGGCCTTGGGCAAGCTATTTAATCTCCATAAGCCTGTTTTCTCATCTGTAAAATTGAATGAATTATACTATAGAACTCAAATGCTTGTCCAACAAATACTTCCTATTTACTCTAGTATTTAAGACTTGGTATCATTCTAATTGGCAATTTTATGGAGGCATTCTAGTTACAGAATACCATTGGCTCAGCTGGACAGGTAAAAAAAATTTTTTTAAGGTGTTATTTTAATTATAGCTAGTAGGATGTTACCCTTTAAACATGTTATTCCTGTTTTCACACGCTGCTCACAGCGCCGCACATAATTTGCTGCCGTGAAAAATCCTTAAGCACAAACAGTATCTCTTTCCAGGAGGAAGTTAAAAGCAGAAAATGACCGCTTAACTTCAAACTCATTTCAATATATTTATCAGCAAAAGTTTTCTTTGTTTTCTTCTTCTTGAGCCGTGCAATACATGGAAAAGACTGAACCCAGAGTATCAGCTTTCTGGGCGAGGGAGAAACAAAAATAAGAATTGTAGGACTGTGGAGTTCCCACTTCTCCCACCCTGCTGCCTTCTTCAGACACACCCAGAAACAATCTTAAAGATCATTATCTAACCAAGAACCGAAGCCCACAAATCCGCAGGCCTCATGAATAATGAGACGAACAGAACACCAGCAGCCGAAGGGTGATTTATTTCATTGTTGTTAGGATGACCACTTTAATTTTTTATTTCTGCCCAAACTGGAGTGAATTTTATGGGGTTTTGGTTGGCTTGCTTATTAACTCTTACCCTTTCAAATGGTTATTCTTTCCTCAGGATTTGGATTTTTCTGAGGCCTTGCTTTAAACTTGAAATTAATGTTGATCTTTTGACATATTCCTTTCTAGTCACTTATGGAAATACACCCATGCACATGCACATACAGACACATGCCCACATACAAATACGTGTATCTGCCCATGTACTGCATTTTAACCTTTTTTTTCCTTCACTTAGTGGTATATCATAAGCAGTTTCCTAGGCAAAACTCTTTATTATTATTATTATTATTATTAACATGTAATGTATTATTTGTTTCAGGGTTACAGGTCTGTGATTCATCAGTCTTACACAATACACAGTGCTCACCACAACACTTACCCCCCCCCCATGTCCATCACCAAGTCACCCCCTCCCCTCCAGCAACCCTCAGTTTGGTTCCTGAGATTAAGAGTCTCTTATGGTTTGTCTTCCTCCCTTCTTCTTTCATTTTTTCTTCTCTTCCCCTATGATCCTCTGCCTTGTCTCTCAATTTCCACATATCAGTGAGATCATATGATAATTGTCTTTCTCTGATTGACTTATTTCACTTAGCATAATACCCTCTAGTTCCATCCACATCATGCAAAGGGTAAGATTTCATTTTCTGATGGCTGCGTAATATTCCATTGTATTATTTACACCACATCTTCCTCATCTGTTCATCTGTCAGTGGACATCTGGGCTCTTTCCATAGTTTGGCTATTGTGGATATTGCCCTAAGCAGAACTCTTAAGGACTGGACTATGCAAGAGTTTTTCTCCTAATTCTACCTTTCTGTGAAGTGGACCTTCAAGCTGCTGGCATGATGTGGCAGAGTCACATCTGTGGCTGGGCTGTGGGGCAGCTGGAGGTGTCTGCGGGACCCACCCGCTCGTTGCTGGTTTCCCGGCTTATCCACTGCATTGCATCCTGAGTAGCACTTTAAATCACTTCACCTCAAGTCTGGAGAGTCTAGCTATTCAGTCCTGATTCCCCTAGTCACCCGCGCCTACCCCCTTCACTGGTTGTACATTTTTATAGTGTGTTTTTCAGACCGTCGTGGAGATGAGGAAATGGAGAGGAAAATGCTAGCCAATTTTCTTCTTTCATAATGCTAAGGTCCCACAGCCCAGGTATAATTGCCAGGTATGCACATAGCTTTGATGCAGTCCCATGGTCTATTCCAGCACCAGATACTGTCATTAGTTTACATGCGCCTGAACTGAGCTTCAGAGAGGGTAAGGATAAGAGATCTGCCAAGGACTTAGTAGCTAGTAATCAGGTCTATTTTATGCTAAAGTTTTGTTCTTTAAACCTGACTCCCAGTGTATGGTGATATTTTGCAGTGCTACCAAGTTAGTTCACTGACTTTATCAAGTCAGTGAGTCCAAAGGTCCTTCTTATATTATTTTACTTATTTTTGAATACTACACATCATTCTGCATCTTTTCTTTTTTTGTACACCTTGGAGCGCCTTGTATATGAGGACATATCAATGAACTTTATAATTTTAATGTGGGAGTACCATTCCGTTTTCCATTGTACGGTATTTGTGTTGATTCTTAGTTGTGAATGACAGAATTTCCCGTGGATGGGTTAAACAGAAGAGAATTTGAGGGAGACTATTGAGCAGCTGAACAAATCTCTGGGACAGTCAGAGAGCCAGGCTCTGAAGCTCTGCAGCCAGCAACATGGTCCCTAAAAACCCTCCGGGAACCCGTGCGCATGGTAGGCCTTGCTGACCGATGGACTTCATTACCACATGATCGAGTACTGAATGTCGATGTCCTTCCCCCCACCCCACCCTTGATTTGATTGATTTCCCCAAAGAGAAATTCTTCAGTCATCTGCCTACAGATTGAAGTCTGCCTCTTGTGTTCTAGAAGCTGTATGGAGGTGGGTGGTGGCGGGGAGCAGATTTGGAAGGCTCACTTTTGAGGATGTGGCTTTCTGTACCTGCTTTCAATTCAGTCCCTTCCCACTGCTTTCCCCTGTGTCTAGGATCTCCAAGTCCATGGACTCCAGGATTCAAAAAGAATCCATCTGCTTCCACCAGAGTGGGGAATGGTGCTCGCCTGGCTACACAGGGTGTGCATGAGGATCTTGAACCCTTTATATCATATCTGCTCCTTATGTGGCATCTCAAGAAATCCTCCGGTTTTTCGCCCTACTCCCAACTTCCCATCCGCAGGCAGGTGTGGTGTTAATCATGTCTTCTCAGTGACCGGGATAAGAGGCGGAAGTACCTTGTATGAGAAATACCTTACGTTGTATTGGCTTTTCTCCCTGGTAACAATTCAATCTCAGCTTTCTCTGGGCTGCTACCTTAGTTATTATTCCTCTATCTACTTCCCAGGTTCCAAAATTTTGTTGACATTTCATCTGCTCTCTTCTCATTTCCTTATTCTTTCTTTTTTTCTTCTTTCTTTCTTTCTTTCTTTCTTTCTTTCTTTCTTTCCCTCTATCTTGATTCTTTTGGCTTTATATCTTTTAAAATTCCCTTCCTGTAGTTTCAGTGGAGTTTTGGTAGGTAGTGCTGATAAACATGGTATTAAGTATACCATGGGTAAACGGAGATCCTTATTGCAATAAGACCTATAATAATATTTATCAGAAAATGCCCAGCCCTGCCTTTCGTTAGCAGGTGATATTGTTGTAAGTGTTCCTTAACATGTCATGTGAAGTTACTTAGCTCGTCCCTGAGGAAGCTCAGGTCACTGACTGTAGCATTCCAGGCATGGTGGCCAAGTTGTGCCTCATAATAGCTCACTTGAATGGTAAATGAGAACTCTGCCCATAAAGAGATGTCCTGATGCCAAGAAAATATGATAATAAAAGCATAGGTTTTACTTCTTAAAACTTATTAAAGAGTCATAAGACAACCTAGACACTATTTTGTAATGTTCTATTTTTTCTCCCTTGGAGCTTTTGTAAATTATTCACGTGGTTAGGACAGTAGTCATGATATTTTTCCAATTTTTATAAACAGATTTTGTTTAGAAGGTATGGAAAAAATTAAATTTGGAAGTTGAAAAGGATGGGCTTACTGTGAATTTAGAGAAAAACCATCCAAAAATGTTTAGACATAAAAGGGGAAAAAATCTAAAAGTAAAATACAGTAAAATAATTCACATTATTAGCTTAGGTGCCTGAATATAAATTGAAGTTTTTGAGATTTCCACTTTTAGCTATCATTGCATACTGAAGAAAATGGTGAGGACTTTTGAGACCTTCTGTTATAATGAGTACCTAATATGCTTGGTTCACTCTTCTCAGCTCCTTAAAATTAACTTGGCTTGATGAGATGGTTTGATATCTGGGATTTGTTTCAAAATAGCCCAGTGGAGGGGATGGAGGGAAGTGAGTGGGAGTATAGATTAAACAAGATTGTCTATGTGTTGATAATTACTGAAGCTGGCCTCGTGGATTCAATTTGTTCTTTCTAATTTTGTATTTTTGAAAAAAAAATCATAATAAAATCTAAAAAAAGAAAAAAATACTTAAAAAGAAGACCTTAGTTTTTAAGAGCAGTTTTGGATCATAGTAAAATTGACCAGAAAGTACAGAGAAGGGGTGCCTGGGTCGCTCGTTGGTTAAGCTTCTGACTCTTGATCTCAGCTCAGGTCTTAATCTCAGGGTTGTGAGTTCAAGCCCTGCATTGGGCTCCGTGCTAGGGGTGAAATCAATCAATCAATCAATAAATCCCATATATCCCTTGTCACTAACCCCCAGCCCCCCACACAGTGTACCCCACTATCAACATCCCACACCAGAGTGGTACATTTGCTACTATCAATGATCCCACATTGACAGATCATTATTACTCAAAGTTTATCGTTTATGCTAGGGCTCACTCTTGGCGTTACGTTCTATGGGTCTGGACGAATGTATAATGACATGTATTCACTATTATGATATCATGCAGAATAATTTCACTACGCTAAGACTCCTTTATACTCTGACAATTCATGGCTCTCTCCTCACTGACCCCTGACAACCACTGCTCTTTTATCATCTCCATAGTTTTGCCTTTTCCAAAACATCATTTAGTTGGAATTAAAATCACTACTTTTTAAAAATCACTGCTCAAAATTAAAATCATATATTGCCATATAACTTTATTTATGTAAAAATGAAAAGAATATAAATATAATATGGTTTTTAAAATTTTAAAACCTTGGGGCACCTGGATGTCTCCCCCTCCCCTTGCTTACACGTGCACGCTCTCTCTCTCTCAAATAAATAAATAAAGTCTTAAAAATAAAATAAAATAAAATTTAAAAACCTGGATTTCCCACAAAAGCATGAATGAGGAATATGCAAAAGTCATTCCAGAGTATTACCCCATTACAGGAATGAACACACAACTATCTCCTGCTTGCCCATTTGAATCTGCTTCTCTTCTCTTCGTCTTCCAAGATGCCTACTAATAATTCTCCTAGATCCTTTGGATTGGAGACTTGAATTGAACTTGTTTTCCTGGCTTGATCTTAACCCTTTCCTTAAGCCTCCAAATTCTGTGAGTGACCCAGTTAAAGTTCTAGCTCGGCGGTCCCAACAGAAGATTAGACACCAGGCTTAGAAATAAGCCAGGCCATACTCTCCTTTGCTAAATAAGGGTGCTGTTTGCTCTTTTTACATTTGCCATGGTGAATAATATTTACAAATAAAAAGAAATACTTTTTTGAATGTTAACTTCTATGCCTTGACTAATTTCATGCTCAGAATAACCTTAACAAAGTAGGCTTTAATACTATCTCCATTTTGTAAATGAGGACAGTGAGGCAACAGAAGTTAAGCAAGCAGGTCAGGTTTGCCTTGTTGGTAAGCAGTGCATAAACTCTGGACTGGGGCGCACCTCTGTGGCTCAGTCGGTTAAGTGTCCAACTCTTTTTTTTTTTTTTTTTAAAGATTTTATTTATTTGACAGAGATAGAGACAGCCAGCGAGAGAGGGAACACAAGCAGGGGGAGTGGGAGAGGAAGAAGCAGGCTTCTAGCGGAGGAGCCTGATGTGGGGCTCGATCCCGTAACGCCGGGATCACGCCCTGAGCCGAAGGCAGACGCTTAACCGCTGTGCCACCCAGGCGCCCCAAGTGTCCAACTCTTGATTCTGATTCAGGTCATGAGCTCTGGGTCCTGGGATGGAGCCCCGAGTCGGGCTCTGTGATCAGCAGGGAGTCTTCTTCAAGATTTTCTCTCTCCCTCTGCCCCCCCCAACATGCTCGTTCTCTCTCTCTCTCAAATAAATAAGTAAATCTTTAAAAATAAAAATAAAATAAAAATAAATAAACTCTGGACTGGGAACTAGGAGGCCACGTTTGCTTTTGCCTCTGCTGTGAATCAGCTCTGTAACTTTAATAAACCTCCTAAACTCCCTGGGTCTGAAGACCTTGGTGTCGGACTAGGAATAGATTATCTTCTGGGTCCTGTTCAGCTGTGTGATTCTCTGTGTGGTTTTCACGCAAAAGGAGGCACCTCAAAAGGAGACATGCCAGTCTTCAGCTGAGTTCTTTTAAAGTTTTGCTTTTAGTTAACTTTTCAACTAAATGAAATATGTCCAAGTAGTATATATTGCATTGCTTCTTCCCTTTCATTCTTGCATCCCCAAATGGTTCCTCAAAGTATGAGTTATAACTGAGTGGCGGGGCAGTTTGTTCGTGCAATGACTTCTTTCTCTAAGATTTCAGGAGCATAATGCAATGTATAATTCATCAAGTATCTTTACTTTTAATGCAAACATCTAGCTGGAATACTCATCAATCATTCAGTAATTCTCCACTCAGCTCTTGTTATGCTTTTGAGGCAAAACAAAAGGCCCAAAGAAGCAAATTTGTACCTGCGGTAGCCAGCCTCCAAAATGGTCCCCAATTCTTGCCTCTTGGTATTCACCGCTTTATCTGTTTGCCTCCCACGTTGTGCCAGGTGGTCTGTGGGACCAATGGTACATGGCGGAAATGATGTTTTATCACTTCCAAGGTTGGGTTGTAAAAGGCATGGGGGCAACCATCTTAGTTGCCCTCCCTAACTTTTCTTGGATCGTTTGCTCTGGGGAACGCCAGCTGCCACGTCAGGAGCAAGTGTGAAGATCTTGGAGGGCAGAACTGAAGGCCCCTCCTCGAGATGACCCTAGCCCTCACTGACACCTTGACTGCAACCTCACGAGAGACCCTGAGCCAATCTACCCAGCTAAACTGCATCCAAGTTTGGGGCTAATTTGTTTTGCAGCAACAGGGAATTAATTTTACAGATGAGAAAGCTGAGGTACTGAAAAGTTGAGCGAGTTCGCCAAGAACTCTCAGCAAGCAAGCGGTATTTCTGAGTAAGGATCACCGTTGTATTTTCTTCTCATTTTAACACTGCTTACCATTGGCACTTTTCTCAGTCACTTTATGTAGGCATTTTTGTTTAGATTAATGACATAAAAAAGACTCTTGTTATACCTTTAATTTGTAAAATTGTTCATTTTTCCTTGAACAACGGGCTGAAGTGTTTTTAAGTTCCTTACGGTTTTTTTTAAAAAGATTTTCTTTATTTATTAATTTAAGAGAAAGAGTGCGCATGTGAGCTGGGAAGGAGCAGGGGGAGAGAATCTCAAGCAGACTCCCTGCTGAGCACATAGCCCCTCTCCGGGCTTGATCCCACGACCCTGAGATCAGGACCTGAGCCGAAACCAAGAGTCAGACACTTAACTGAGCCACACGGGTGCCCCAAGTTCCTTACAGTTTTTAATTATCCTAAAAGAATAATTGCATAAGAATTGCAAAAAATGAGGGTAAATTTAAAGTGACTTTTGTGTATTTATATCACCCATGGTGCCTGATTACCAGCATGACAAGGTGTGCTCAGCACGGTCCTGCTTTTTGTCTATTGTCCGGCATGATTTTAATAGTGCCCCCTTTCATCCTCAAAAGTAGACTATGAATCATATACTCACTGCGGGTAGACCAAGACAAAAAATCAGTAATGCTTGTTTCCTACATCAGTTCCTATTTCAACCAGGGTTACCTGCTTGGCCCCTTAAGGCTTAATCTCATTCGTGTGCATTCTCAGATTGGTTCTGGCCACATCAGGCCATCCTAAGTGAATCCTTGTCTAGGACACCTTTAGCTCAGAATCAAGTAGCATTCTTGGTGCCCATTCCCCTCTGGTGTACAGAATGGGCTTTGCAGTCAAACAGATCTGCTCTTAAACCACCACTCCATGACTTACCAGCTATGGGATCAAGTTGAATTACTTAGATCAGGCTGTCCAGTAGCACTTCTGCACAAATGGAAATATTCTATAATTTAGCATGGGCCAGTACAGTAGCTACTATCCACAGGCTGCTATTGAGTACTTGCAGTGGGGCAAGTACGAATGAAGAACTTGATTTTTAGTCTTATTTCATTTAATTTGAAAATAAATAGCCACATGTGGCTAGTGGCTACCATGCCATCTTTGACCTTCAGTTTCCTCTCTCAAGAAATAGAGATGACACCTACTTCTCAAGGTTGTAAAAGATTAGAGAAAATGCTTCACACATAACTGATACCCAAATTATCTTTATATTTACATGTATAAATTCTTTGCTAGATTCTGTTCTCCAGTTGACCACTCTTGGCTCTATGCCTTGACACCTGCTTCTTCCCCATTGCCTCCATACGGAATCAGTCATTTTCCAGTGTTGCCGTACCTTCTGAAAATGCATCAGGTGTCCCTTATCTCCCATCTAGTGCCACCAGCCTAGCCCAAGCTACCTTCATAGCTGGTTGATTTTGTCCTAAAGCGTCCATCTGTTTCACTCCCGATCATTCATGACTCCACAGCCTGAGGCATATTTTAAAAATACAAATACAAATATTATAATGTCCCTACTTAAACTCCTTCAGTGGTTTCTCAATTGTTAAGGAAAGATAAAGACCAAGACTCTTCCTGAGACCTAAAAGCTGTGCAAGATCCCACTTCACCTGCCTCTCTGGCTGTCCCTCCCCCTCATCCTCCAACCACACCAGCCTCCTTGCTGATCTGCAAGTACAGCAAATCCTTCATGCCTCAGGCCTTTTGCACGTACTGTTCTTTTTGTCTAGACTGCTCTCAGTCCTTCCTCTCTTTGTGTAGTTAGCGCCTATCTTTTATTAATGCCTCCACTCAGAAATATCTCCTTTTTGGGGCACCTGCTGTCTCAGTCGGTGGAGCATGAGACTCTTGATCTCAGGGTGGTGAGTTGAGCCCCATTTTGGGTGTAGAGATTACTTAAAAATAAAATAAAATAAAATAAAATAAAATAAAAATTACCTCCTTCTCACGAAAGCACGCTCCCTTGGCACCCTAAATTAGGAGGGAATCAACTCTCATTGCATCCTGCCTTGTCCCTTCAAGATGCTTATCACAGACTGAAATTCTATATTTATTAATGAGATGATGATGATGATGATTAACAACTAACACTCAGGCCTGACTGTAAGCTCCAAGAGCACGGGCACTGGTTCTCTTTTGCTCACCGTCGTATTCTTAGCACTTGATACAACACCTGGCTCATAGCAGATGTTCTATATATATATATATATATATATATATATATATATATATATATATAGTTAAGTGAAGGAGTGGGGCCACGGAAAAGAATGGATTTTGCAGTAAGTGAACTAAACCTACAGTTAGGACAATAGCAAGACAGGACACACACACAAAAGCAAACAGGGAAAGAGAAAGAGAAGAGGAAAGAGAGGAAGGCTGGCAGGGAGGGAGGGAGAAGGAGGGACGGAAGGAGAGAGAAAAGTTTGGTTTCAAACTATTGCTTCAAAAAAGTCTAGAAATAACCTGTTCAGTATCAACACATATGTAAGTTTTGTGTTTTTGTGGTTTAGATAGAATTACACTGGGAGTGGACAAGCAATCTTTTCAGTGCTTAGGGTTTCTAATGTTCATAACCTGGCCCTAATGATGACTGATTTTTTAAAATTTGTATGTATCTTTCAAATAAGAAAATGAACTATATTGCTTTAAAAAACACTTTGTTTAAAAGATTAGGTTAAAAGATGTTACTTATATTGACAAGTATTTTCAAATCCAGCATCACTTTATGATTTAGATAGCATGAAAAACAGAAGAGTACACTAAAATTACACTGGATATATCCATAATATCTTTTTACTCTTACTTTCGGCACATAAGGCTGAAGTAATCAGAAATCAACATTGAGCATGTGCTATTTTTATGAAATAAACCCATTTTGTAGCAAAGATATACATGTATAATCAGGAAAAAAGTTTGAACAAAGGCAAGAATACTGAAAACATTTGACATACTGGATTTGAGAATCACAGATTTGATAAATATATGAAAATTTTGAAAATAAAAAAGAGCATCATTGGCTAGCTAAGTCTGAAATTTTCAAAATAGAAAAACAAAACTATACATATTCAGAAAGAGATTGACATCATATTGTGTATAAATTCATCAATATTACTTAAAACCATACTAGAAGAACAACATTGATTACATTGTCCTTAGGGGCTCCTGGGTGACTCGGTTGGTTAAGCATCTGATCTTGGTTTTGGCTCAGGTCTGATCTCAAGGTGATGATGAGATTGAACCCCACCTTGGGCTCCACGGTCAGCGGGGTTTCTCTCTCCCTCTCCCCCATCCCTCTCCTGTGCACGCGTGCGCACACTCTTATTCTCGTTCTCTCTCAAATAAATAAATAAATCTTGAGGGAAGAAAAGGGAAACGTCCTTAGACAGATACGCTTAAAAAATTCTTTAAGGCTAAATAGTAGGTGAAATAGAGACCTTCCCCCCGCCCAAGAAAGAGAAAGTGTGCAGAAATTCTTAAAGGGAACAGACGCTTACCTGTCATATATGGAATGCTTCAGATGAATTTTAGGTGACTATGTAAATAGTTTGATCATAGTTGAATTAGTTAAGGAAAATTGTCTTAAGGCCGGTTGCTCTGATCCTAGGGCGGGAGCACTGTGGTTGGTGAAGAAGGGCAGTATTTAGAAAACAAAAATGCAGGACTTGGCAACCACTTTGATGTTCGAAAGTGATACAACAGGAGTCGCTGACTGTCAGGTTCTATACTTGAATGCCTGTGTCGATGGTGGTACTCTATCTTATGCTAAGAGGATGGGGCTCAGGCAGAGGGGTACAGGTGAGGGCAGATTTGAGTTCGTTCTGGAGCATACTGAGTTTGAAGTGCTTCTCAAATAGTAAGATATGCCCATTTGACAGTTACAAGCATAGAACTCACAAGAAAATTGGGGGAGGTGTTAAAAATTTAGGATTTATTTGTATATAAATGAAATCTGGTGCCATAGGAGTAACAACAACAAAATCTTCCAAGGGTATTGGGATATCCAATTGGCATCCAGTGATGTCAATGTGCAATATATTCAAGTCTTGCTCCACAGAGCACAGCCTGCAGACCAGCGTGAAAGTCAACCTCCAAGAGAGTCCACACCTCCAGGTGTTCATGAACTTGTGTTGTCCCCTCCCACAACCAATAGGGCTGACTTGTGTAACGAGCAGGATGCTGTGTAAATGACAGAGTGTGACTTCTAAGGAGAGTTCATAAAGGATGTTGTGGCTTCTGGTTTGCTCTCTTGAATCGCTAGCTCTGCAGGAAGTCAGCTGCCATGTCCTGAGGACACTAGAACTACCCAGGGATCAGGAACTGAGGGCTCCTCCCACCAGTCATGTGGGTGAGATACTCTCGCAGCACATAATCCTCCAGCCCTACTTGAGCTTTACATGACTACAGCTGTGGTCAACATCTGGCCTACCACCTTCTATGAGATCTTGATCCAGACCCATCCAGCTTTTGGGGCTTGGGACCCATCAGAAACTGTGAAATAATACCTTTGCTGTGTTAGGCTGCTAACTTTTGGAGTAACGTGCATGCAGTAATCGGTAACTAATGTAATCAGCATCAAAGTTATAATCTGAAAGCCTGTTGAAATGCAGAATCTCAGTCCTCACACCACATCTAATGAATTAAAATCCACATTTTAGCTCCAGGTGATTTTTATGCACATCAAGTTTGAGAAGCTCTGAAACAGAATAAAAAGGACAAGAGTGCCCAGGACAGTACTGGAGGGAGGGGGCAGGGCGGCTATTGAAAAGTGGGGCAGAGATTATGCGGTAGCAGTGGCAGAGGAAGAGTTGCTAGAGAAGGAGAAGGGACATCAGGAGAAATATAATAATGAGAAGAAAGAACTAATGAGGAAGACAAGGGAGAAAAAAGTTTCAAGAAGAAAGAACATATCAGCATTAAGATGATGCAGAGAGGCTGAGTGGGAGAAGAAATAGACAATGGCCATGAAGGTTGTGGTTATGCTTTTTTAAAAGTGTTCTTATAGAACTAGGATGATCCGTAGGGGAAGAAAGGGATAAAGAAAGGGGGGGGGGGTAATCAGAAGGGGGAATGAAGCATGAGAGACTATGGACTCTGAGAAACAAACTGAGGACTTCAGAGGGGAGGGGGGTGGGGGAATGGGATAGACCGGTGATGGGTAGTAAGGAGGGCACGTATAGCATGGTGCACTGGGTGTTATACACAACTAATGAATCATCGAGCCTTACATCGGAAACCGGGGATGTACTGTATGGTGACTAACATAATATAATAAAAAATCATTAAAAAAAAAAAAGGATTAAAAATGCAATAAATAAATAAATAAATAAATAAATAAATAAAAGTGTTCTTATATTTCAGAGATAGATACTGAAATATTTAAGGATGAAATGACATCATGTCTGGGATTTGCTTCAAAATACTGGGAAAAGGAAGGGAATGGTGGTATACCTCAGACATGCTTGCCCATGAATTGATAATTGTTTGAAACTGGGGGATGGGTACTTGGGACAAATAGCACATTATACTCATTGGTCTATTTAATTATGTTTGAAATTTCTCGCATTAAAAAGCTTTAAACTGCCATAAAATTGCCTTGGGAGATTATGGGTGACTTTTGTCAAGTAAATTTATTGCAGTATAAGAACAGGAGCCAGACTGCAGGGGGCTGAGTGAAAGACAAGAGATGAGGATAGCGACTGGTGATGATTCTCTTCAGAAGTTTGATTTTGAAAGAAAGGAGAGAGAGAGTAAAGCTTCAAGGGAAGGGAAGGTTAATGCGGGTTTGTTAGAATGAGAGAGAGAGCCAAAGGCTCTCTAAAAAATAAAGAATAAAGAAAAAAATCCAATTGTTATGACCCACAATGGCCTTCAACATCCACCTCAAGGCTCTGAGTCTTCCCCTCCTGTTCTTTAGCTTTGTTTGAAAATGGTAGAATTTCTTTGAATGGCCTTCAGGATCTCCAAATGTGTTGAGGATGCAATGACCAGAACGGCAGGTAAGGCAAACGCTGCATAGACAGCGAGGGATAGTGCTTGTTTAGCACTCACGTGGGGAAGGCATTGCCTGAGTTGAGAATTCAGGGGTTGTTTAATGAGATCTCAAACAAAAACAAGTGGCCCAAATCCAGTGACACCAGCCTGGAGTTGTCATGAGGATTGAGGAGCATGAATAATAGTGCTCAGCAAGTGTTACTTTTGTTTCCTTCATTATTATAAAATGTTCTTTTCCAAAATGGGTTTGAAGGACAGCAATCCTAAAGGCTGTTAACAAGTGTCACAACAACAAAAAGTTGTTCCGTAGGCAAATACACTTGGGACATGTTGGGCTGACAGTTCAATACCCATTCTTATTGCAGAGCTTCTCAAAATTATTTGCAAGTGCTTTGTGAATTTCCAAGAATATACAATCATTTTTTAAAATTTCTTTTTTAGAAAAAGATTTTTAAAAAATTTATTTGTCAGAGAGAGAGAGCACAAGCAGGGTAAACTGCAGGCAGAGGGAGAAGCAGGCTCCCTGCTTGATCCCAGGACTTGATCCCAGGACCCTGGGATCACGACCTGAGCCGATGGCAGACACTTAACCGACTGAGCCACCCAGGTGTCCCAAAATATACAATCGTTTCGAACTCTTTTAACCCTAGAATTTTTTTGGAAAGGAGAGTTTCTCAGGACTGCTGTACCTCAGAACCTACTTTGGGAAGTAATTGCACTAAATCATGTGATCTACATAATCATCACATTTAAACATTTGAATGCATTGAAACATTTATCTCCAGGAACATTTCCTTACAGAGATGTGCTCACTTTTGCTTTTCTGGTTTTATCAGTTACTGATAAATGCCTTATATATTCTAAACAACGAAATGCATCTTCCAGGAGTCATTTATAAAGATTTGTAAGGATACCAAATTCCCTTCAACTCTCTACCGTAATGGGAAGTTTGTTGCTGTTGTTATTTTTTTGTTGTTAGTATCCCAATCTCCCAGAGAATCTTAGGAGACAGTTTTCTGCAGTAGTTAAGAATATCAGCTCCGGAATCTGATAACGAATATGGATTTAGAACCAGATGTGAGACTTGACAAATCTCTTGGAAAACTCTGAGCCTCAGTGTTCCCCTCCATAAAATGAAGATAAACGGTAGTCATATCTGTTGTACAGTTGACCCTTGAGCAACACAGGTTTGAACAGTGTGAGTCCACATATATGTGGATTTTTAAAAATAAGTACAGTACAGTACTAAAAATGTATTTTTCTCTTCCTTATGATTTTCTGAATAACATTTTCTTTTCTCTAGCATACTTTAAGGTAAGAATACAGTATATAATACATATACAAGATACGTGTTAATTGATGGCTTATGTTACGGGTAAGGCTTCCGGTCAACAATAGACTATTAGTAGTTCAGTTTTGGGAGAGTCAAAAGTTATAGTTGATTTTCGACTGTATAGGATGCCCCTAACTGCCCCTAACCCCGTGTTGCTCCAGGGTCAGCTGTATTTGTTTTATATATATATGTGTGTGTGTGTATATATATATACATATATATATGTGTGTGTGTATATATATACATATATATATGTGTATATATACTTTAATTAGCCATCTAGTAAGTTATATTTTATTAATACCATATTATAGGTTTAGCTCTTTACAAGTAATATCTTTATTTCCTTTATAAAGTCTCTATAGGTATTAGTAAAGAAAAGATGAGAGTCCTGAACCAAGAGAGCCTTACCAGCCTACAGTGAAGAAAAACCCTGCTGCTAAGATTAAGTGACCAAATATGAGTCTCTCCTTAATGAATGGTCAGCATCTTAGGAACAGGGTTGAGACTGGGACCTGTTTGGAGAAATGTCAAGAGTAGATAAAGCTAGAAGACACATGTCACATGTCCATGGATGCCTGCCAAGGGTTAAGTGGAAGAAACAAAAGCTATCATCAGGTGGTAGGGGTGATGGTGATGAAGAGGGGGGAGGTGGCGGCCAGAGATGGAACCTGAGGCTAATTTGTGCCAGAGTTCAGAATATGTCACTCCCAAACATGCATTTTGGAGCCAGTGCAAGAAGTACACTCCAAAATGCAGCAAATAAATCTCCCACAGGAAAGGTACCCTTCCTGAGCCAGGAGGCTAGAAGACATCCTTATCACCAGAGTCTGGGAATTTACAGCTAAGAAGGCTACATAAACAAACATTGTTACTTCTTCACCATTCTACTACCCCTAGCTCAAACCCATTTGTCTTGTCAATTCTTCACAAATCTATTGTTTCTTTGTCTAAAAGGTATAAAACTTTCCTGCTCTGGTCACTTCTTTGAGTCTCATACCTTTATGGGGCTCCTATATGTTTATATGTGTGTACATAATTAAATTTGTTTTTCTTCTGTTAATCTGTCTTTATATTACAGGAAAGTCTCGACCAAGAACCTAAAAGGGAAAATTATTTTTCTTCCCCTACACTTGAATATATTCAAGAAACAAAGCAGGGGCAATTTGGGAGAGTTCAAACTTTTGTGGTAAATAGGGCTGAGTCACCCTGAGCCCCCTCTTGCTGTTGCTGGCTGCTTACTTGCAGGCCGGCTGCATGGTTTAGCCTGGGGTTAAAGACTTGTGTCACAGCTGGAAGGTGCCTCGACTGGTCTGATGTCTGTGTGATTGCTCAATTCATTACAGATACGTTAGCTGCTAAGAGAGTTGCCTCTTCCTTCTAGGGCTCATTCCTTGCTCCCTCCCACATGCCTACTTCCAAGTATTACTTGCAAACCCTTTACTATTTCAGAGAAACAGAATCAATAGGATAGACATCTCTACGTGTCTATCTATGTATCTATCTATGTATCTATCTATGTATCTATCTATGTATCTATCTATCTAACCAAGAGGGAAAGAGATGGGGATTTATTTTAAGACATTGGCTCATGGGCTTATGTGATTGCGGGTGCTGGCAAGTCCTAAGTCTGCAGGGTTGGCTGACAGGCTGGAGACCAGGGGAAGAGTTGATGCTGCGGTTCAACTGCACAAGTAATCTGCTGGCAGAATTCCCTCTTCTTTTGGAGAGGTCAGTTTTCTTTTATTAAGGCCTTCAACTCATTGGATGAGGCCCATCCACGGTATGGAGAATAATCTGCTTTATGCAAAGTCTACTGATTTAAATGTTCATTTCTTCTAAAACATACCTTCACAGAAATATCTAGAATAACATTCGACCAAATATCTGGGTGCCACGACCACCCAAGTTGACACAAATTTAATCACTGAGTTATTCTTTCTTCTTCTTTCACCAAAAGCTAGTTGGCGTATTAAAAAGAGAAGTAGTTGATTCTTGGAAACTTGAAACTCATTGTAGAGATGTGTATTAATTTTTATGCTCTCATTATTAGGCTCTCACATTAGCATGGCCTAATTTCTACTACCAGGAATAGGATCTGCGCTGTGCTAATGGGAAATGATATATTTAGTGTTTTGTAGGATCATTCTTTAGTGTCTATGTCCCTTTTGTTGGATGAGAGCCCACGTGGAGTAGCTGGATGAAAGTGTCCTTTCTGCTTACCCCTGCATTAGGAATAAAAGAGAGAAAATACGTGTGTGCTAAGGGGGAAAAATCCATTATTTTACAGTTATTTATGGTATTATAATCAATATAATAACTTTCAAGCACCTTCTAGTTAGTAAGCTCTGCAGAGGATGAAGTAATTCCGTATCAGCTGAAGCCTGTGACTTCTCCCATGTCGGGTTCAATTCTAGTTGTGCTTTAAGTGATACATAAAACTTTATATAAATACATTATGCTTAGCAGATAGATAATATTTCTTGAATTAGAGTAATTTCAATCAATTCGCTGTCTCAATACTGCAATCAATCTAGCTTCTGAAATATGTTAAATAGCCATATTTGGTTTACAGAACAGCATAATGGTATGAAACCAATTTTTTAAAACCTCTTGACATTTCTCTTTGTTGATGTGTGGGAAAAGATAACATTTTCAAATCATTCTATTTATTACCATGGAAGATTAAGAGAATGACAGACAATATAGATTTCTTAAAGGTAGAGACCGAAGCTCCTATTTTCCAAAACAAGGGGACTTAACGTGATGTTTTGAGTTAACTGATGAAGAAAAGTGGGCTATTGTTTCTGTGATGAACCTGGGAACATCTTGTCAACCCCAGTTAGGAACAGCTATAAGTTCTCCTTCATGCCCTGTGGGTTCCTTAAACAACAAGAAAGGCAAGTGACCATGGAAAAGGGGTGCTTTAAAAATCCATGCATTCCCATCAGCAGTGTAAGAGGGTTCCCCTTTCTCCACATCCTCACCAACATCTGTTGTTTCCTGACTTGTTAATCTTAGCCATTCTGCCCGGTGTGAGGTGGCACCTGATTGGGGTTTTGATTTGTGTTTCCCTGATGCCGAGGGATGTGGGGCATCTTTTCATGTGTCTGTGCGCCATTGTTGTGTCTTCTTTGCAGAAATGTCTGTTCATGTCTTCTGCCCATTGCTTGACTGGATTTTTTGGATTTTGGGTGTTGAGTTTGGTAAGTTCTTTATAGATTTTGGATACCACCCCCTTACCTGCTAAGACATTTGCAAATATCTTCTCCCATTTCATAGGTTGCTTTTTAGGTTTATCGACGGTTTCCTTTGCTGTGCAGAAGCTTTTTACCTTGCTACTGGAAGTAGAGACCCTACACCTCCAGCATCAGCCTCACTGGGAGCCTAGAGAGTTGTCGAATTATAATCTTAAATTTAACAAGATTCCCAAGTGATTCAGATGCACATTACAGTTGGAAGAATCACTAGCCTAATCAAAAGAATATTTCATTATTTCACAGAACTGGAAGGTCGCTCCAGCTTCCCAGGCAGCATCCCTGTATTTTTCTTAGCTTTCCACTCATGTTCCAAAAAAGGCTGCCACAGCTCTGGACATCATGTCTTCACATAACTTTGCTCAAAGAGAGGCAGGGCAGTTTCTCTTTCGGTGTCTCTTTTTCGACAAGGAGAAAAATCTTTCTCAAAAGCCCCTACCAAACATCTTTCAGAGTTATCGGCCCCTGCCTGGTGATTCCATTAGCAGGGAGGCCGAAATTGTCCAGATTGGCTGAGACTATTCAACGTCCACTTTGAGGCTAAAATAGGGTCAGCTTTCCTAGATACACAATCACACAGGAGCTCTGCTACGGAGAAAGGGGCGGGAAGAGCAGGCTACCAGATGGCCAGCAACAGTGACTGCCAAAAGTATTGCTGCTTTCTGGTTCTCTGTTCAGACATGTCTCCAGACAAAGACCTGTCAGGAGACTTTAGATGATACCACAGGAATCCATTTCTGTGATTAGGACTATAATTTGAATGTCAAATAAAAGTCTTCTGAAGACTATATATAAAAAAAAAAAATCAATGCAAATTCCTGGGCCCCATTGCAGATCCATCCCATCAGGCTCTCGGGGCCAGGGGGGCTGGCAATCTATTGTTGGAAGATTCCCCAGGTTGGGTAACCACTGACCTGGAGCAGTTTCTCCATTTGCTGCCTCTGATCAAGCTCCCTGAGGTGTTAGTGAGTAGTCCTCTAAAGTAACATCTGCAATAACAATAACAACAATAAAATAATAAAATAATAACAACAATGTATCAATAGCCAAATACCTTTCTAATGTTTACCATGAGCCAGGTACTCTTCCAAAACTTTACATATGTTAACTCATTGAACCTTCCTAGCAACCCAATAAAGTAGGTACCTTTATTATTTCAGCTTTTCAGATGCATAAACTGAGGCACAAAATGATTAAGTAACTTGTCCAAGATAGACGCAGTTACTAGAGAGCATTTGAACAAAGGCCATCTGGCTCTTGAGTCTGTTACTAAAATAAGGGTTCCATGATCAAATATTTTTTGGAAATTCTGCTCTTTTTTTCGATCTATAATATATCAGTGCAAAGCTTTGAGAAGTCTTTCTGTAAATGACCCTGCTCAACATCAAATTATCTAATACTGTTCATAAATTTATCTCTGGAACCCTTTTCTTTATACCATTTATTAACATCGTGAGGGATTTGTATTCCGAGGGACACCATCTGGTAAACAATAATATAGATAGAGGGTGTCTTGATTACTCTTGATTATGTTTTCTCTCTCTCTCTCTCTGTCTCTGTCTCTCCCTTTTTAGATAGTATGATGTCATGGACATCACGGCATCATAGTCTGATGAAGACCTGAAATCCAGAGACTTAGATTATAGCTCAGGCTATCTCCCCTGCTGGCTCTATCACCCTGACTGATGATTCAATGCTGTAGACCTTGGTTTCCTCATGTGGGAAATGAGAAGGCCGGACGGATTGCCAAGTCTCCCTCCAGCACACAAATGTTTGAATCTGTGATTTTTGATGGAATGTTTCTTGAATGATGTTGAATGGATCCATTTATTTTCCCTAAGAAGAATGGAGTTTAATTTTAGCAGGAGGAACTTAGGTAAGTGTTGAGAAAAACATTCTGAACATAAGGATTATATTACTTTGAAACATTTTACCATGAAATATTCTGACAGTAATATTAGTAGCAACAATGGCAACAGTAACCAAATAAGTAGTCAGGCTGCCATAGGTTCCAAGTTCTTTTACCTCTCTGTAAGCACTGTATTTGGCATTCCCCCAGGTGGACATTACTATCATTTCCATTTTATTTTATTTATTTTTTTATTGTGTTATGTTAGTCACCATACAGTACATCATTAGTTTTTGATGTAGTGCTCCATGATTCATTGTTTGTCTATAGCACCCGGTGCTCATTGCACATATCATTTCCATTTTAAAGATGAATAACTAAAATTCAGTGAGATTAAATGACTTGCTCAGGAACAAGAGCCAGTAGATAGTTGAGCTATTTCAATCCATTGCTTTTAACTCCAAATCCCAGATTCTTGCAAGGTTGTCGCATGAGCTTTGGTTTATGTGGTGACTGATACCCTATCAGGCTAGATGGCCACGCATTTGGCAGAGTTTGAATGCAGACCTTTTGGAATGCAGGGCATGACCTTTTGGTTTCAGGGAAGTTCTGATATTCTTCAAGAATGTTCTTTTGCTTCTTCTTCTTCTTCTTCTTCTTCTTCTTCTTCTTCTTCTTCTTTTTTGTATTTTCCATGATTTCTTCTCTTTTCCAATGAAGACATAGGTATAGTTAAATACTGTATAGAGCACAAAACAATTCAAAGAGCAGTGTCTATTAAGCTGTATGGATTCTAGCCATAGTTATAATGGTAATGATGTTGTTTATATTTGTGAGAAATTCTTATCAACATCACCATCATGGTCAAGCCCTGCTTTTCTCTTTGTTAGTTCTAGCCAGGGTATTTCAACGCCATTTTTCTGGATGGTGTATCACCACTATATCTCTGCAAGTTGAGTGATACAATTTTACCTATAAAAACTGGGCCCAGGGTGTCTGGGTGGCTCAGTCAGTTAAGTGTCTGACTTTGGCTCAGGTCATGATCCCAGAGTCCTGGGATTGAGCCCCAGCATCGGGCTCCCTGCTCAGTGGGGAGTCTGCTTCTCCCTCTCCCTCTGCCTCTCCCACAGCTTGTACTCTTTCTCACTCACTCACTCTCTCTCAAATAAATAAATAAAATCTTAAAAAAAAAAAACCAACTAGGCCTGACATTTGAGTATGCATGTTAGTAAGTTTTCTCAGACAGGTGTTTGCCACCTTACAGTTTCAGGGAATTTTTAAATTTTTAAATTTTTTAAAAAGGTTTTTGTTTATTTATTTATTTATTTATTTGGGGGTGGGGGAGAAACAGCATGAGTGGGAGGGGCAGCAGGAGAGGCAGAGAATCTCAAGCAAACTCCATGTTGAGTGTGGAGCCCAACACAGGGCTCAGTCTCAGGACCCCGAGATCATGACCTGAGCTGAAACCAAGAGTCAGATGCTTAACCAACTGTACCACCCAGATGCCCCAGAATTTTTACATTTTTATATGGAAAATTTCCAGCATATACAAAGGTAGAGAAAATGGTATAATGAACATGCATGCGGTTATCCAACCTTAACAATGATCAGTTCACAGTCCATTTTCTTGAATCTATATCCTAACCCACTACCCTGCCACTCCCCATCTTGCAAAACACCAGACATTGTGCCATTTATATCAGGACATGTTTTGATAATAAAGCTTTCCTGTTATTTTAGTTAGAAACATCAGTGGGGAAAAAATGAGAAGGAATTGAAGACATACCTTAATTTTTGGCTAGAGGGTAAAACAAAATGGTTTTAAGGAACAGTCAATTGACACCACTTTTCATGACCAAAACAAACAAACAAACAAACAAAACCAGACAATACATCTCGTTTCGGAATGAGGCAAAATAACATAATCAGACATTAACAACTTACTTTTTCAGAATGCTATATAATTCACAAAGCACTTTCAAATACACTTCACACTTGATACATGAAGAGATCTGTGGAGTAAGTAGGCTCTTACCACTTTAAAGATAATGAATAAGGCTCAAGATGCCTGCTCCAGTGTGTCTTAGTCTGTTGAGTTGCTGTAACAAAACACCATAGACCGGGCAGCTTCTACTGCTTAGGCAACAGAAATTTGCTTCTCACGGTTCTGGAGGCTGGAAGTTTGAGATCAGGATCCCGGCATGGTCGGGTGCAGACCCTCGTCTGGGTGGCAGACTTCTCGTTGTGTCCTCACATGGTTGAGCGGCAAATGTGTTCTCTTGCTTCTTATAAAGACATTAATTCCATGCAGTAGGGCTCCACCCTCCTAACCTTATCATGTTCCAAAGGCTCCACCTCCTAATACCACCATCTTGGGGGTTAGGATGTCAATAAATGAATTTTGGTGGGAATAAAGACATTCAGACCACACCGCAATGTCAAGCAACTGTAAGTGTCGGGACTTGGATTTTAAACTGATTTAAATTCCAGTTTCGCCTCCTCCCCCTCAGTATACACTGCAAACTCAATCTCAACAAAGGACCAAATTTACATGTGGCCTTTCTTATCAGCAATCTTTTGTTGTAAACGACAGAACGTCAGCTCTAATAAGGTTGTGCAAAAGGGGAATGTATAGGTTTAGGAAACAGGAAGGGGCAGATACTGCACAGTCCAGCTGCTTAGACTTAAGTCGAGCTCTTCCTATGCGTTGGTTCTGCTCTCTTTTGCTCTGATCCCACTCTCCAACGGGTTCTTTCCTTTGGTGGCAAAGATGGCCACCACTAATTCCAGGCTTCCATTCTACCAGTTACCAATCCTAGCAGAAAGAGATTTACATTTATGGGCCCCAACTGGGTCAAAGGCCCACCTTTGGAATGGGTATGGGGTTAGTCCCATCTGTACCGTGCTCATTGCTAATGAGGAGGAGTGCATCTAGAAAGGGACATTTGAGCGCTGGCACTAGTAAAAAGGGGACAAGAAGCTCTGGGTAGATTACAGACTTGGCACAAGTCCTTACAAAGAGGCAGGAAGTTCGGAAAAGCATATTGGCAAGGGGCTGATGCTCCCACTTCTCTCAATCTGTCTGCTCACTCCCAAATCTCACTGGGGAGATGACAATGCTGTGACATAAAGCTCCATAACTGGAGTGTTTTCATAGTTTAAGAAGTAGATGGTTTTAAATTAAAAGGCCCTTTCACGTTTACAAAACAGTTTTATGTACATTATTTTGTAACCTTCACAACACTGTGAACAGATATCATCTTCCCCAAGGCCTGGAAATGAGACTAACCTGTGGGAATGTAGGGATGGGCTCCACGTGGACCTCTCTCTTCCTCTTTCCTAACAATGACGTTTCAAGCCCACTAGGAGGACAGAGAACTGTAGGGCTCACAGGGTGTTGGGCCACTCCAAGCAAGGACTGGGCACTGGAGGGAGTTCCATTTGGGCAAAGCAAGTCACTAAGCACAAAGGGGTATGACCTGTTATTTGTATCTACTTATAGGAACGAGCAGGGAACCTGAGCCAATGTATCCACCCCAAAGGGCTAGTTAGATAGGAGCCTAAAAACTGCTGAAAACCTAGCTAGTTCAACAGAAGGCAAATTTGAGAGATTGTCCAAAACTCAGAGAAAAATGACAAAATGATGAAAATAATGAAAGTTTTAAGTGGGACAAGTGGAAGAAATCTAATCACTTAGTAAGAGGAATTTCAGAAAGGGCAACATGGTCACCACAGAAGCAGTAATCAAAAAAGATAAATTTCTTGATCCAAAGAAAGACCCCAACTTGAAAATTAAGAGCAAATACCACGTACCAGGCAAATTATTTGCAAAAAGCAACATGCCTGAATGTATTCTGACAGAATTGAAAACTTAAAAAAAAAAAAATTATTTATTTATTTATTTATTTATTTATTTATCAGAGAGAGAGAGAACACAAGCAGGGGGAGCAGTAGGCAGAAGGAGAAGCAGCCTCCCCGCTGAGCAGGGCGCCCGATGTGGGGCTTGACCTGAGCAGAAGGCAGACGCTTAACGGACTGAGCCACCCAGGTGTCCCGATAGAATTGAAAACTTTAGTGATAAAAAAGAAATCCTACAAGAATCCAGGAAAATTGTTACCCACAAAGAAGTGGCAACATCAGGGAGGCCTCAGTCTTCTCTGCCACATCTAGTATTGGAAAGAATCCCAGCCTGGTTCCTCCCAGAGAGCAGAGCCTGACACAAGAGCTTGAGTGCAGGCCATTGAGGTGGGGCCTGGGTTGAGCTGTGTGGAGTGATTCACTTAACATTCATTTTCTTTTCTCCTAGTAACACAGGTTTGATTTAGGTGGGCACATGACCCAGGTTGGTGCTGTTGATTGGGTCCCCCTGCATCTGAGTTCTGACTGGTTGACACAAAGGCGGGAGAACTGATTCCCGTCCATCCCAGAGGTGCTGCTCTACAGGGAATCCTGGTTCCTGCTGCCCGGAGCCTGGAGCTGTGAGGACTTCGGACCTGCCCTCTGGTTGTTCCGCTTTTCCTTTGACTCTGGGAGCTACCACAGGTCTGTCCCCATTCCTTCTTTGTCCAAGTTAGGCAGAATTCAGTCTATTGGTTGTAAAGAACGCTGATTGACTACACTGTACAGTGGCCTGCTTTACTCCATCAACTCTAACTTTCGCGCAGTTGCAACCAAAACTCCATTTGGAGATAATAAATAGGCCAGTGACAGAATCTATAACATAAAAGGAGTTGGCGTTGATGAAGGGCATACTGTGGATAAACAGGAAAAATAATAGGCTATATTAGGAAAATTAGTAATTTGGAAGAAAAAAAAACTTATTTGGTTTCCATGCCTAATACCATGCACTAAAATAAATAAATAAAAATAAATATCAAATGGGTTAAAGGATTAAAGTTTGTGAAGAGGAAAAATACAGGGAAATTAGATGAAAGTTGAAAAATCATGAGTGGCTACCTTGCTGAAATAATGAAAGATATTATAAGCATAAAAGGAAGGAAAGGAACGCAATAGAAATAGATTGAACATAAATATTAAAACATTACCTAAAAAATATAGGCACAATGTACCCAAGCATGGGACTATTTAATTGTATATATTCCCTTGCTTTGCTAACGATCAGGGACTTACCTGTAAGGGCAAAGGAAAGAAAGACAATCTTCCAAGGATGGTGGCAGACAAACTGAAATACGTAAAATAGTGAGCTTCCTTTAAAGTTCTGTGGTTTACCTTAAAAACATCATATGAATTTGATAATCTATTACATATGTTTGTTCGAATATGAAAATGTATTAAAACAATCACAGAATGAACTTTTCCTTCTGCTTAAGAGTCTCTTATGGGATAGACCGGTGATGGGTAGTAAGGAGGGCACGTATTGCGTGGTGCACTGGGTGTTATACGCAACTAATGAATCATCGAACTTTACATTGGAAACCGGGGATGTACTGTATGGTGACTAACATAATATAATAAAAAAACATTTTAAAAAAAAAGAGTCTCTTATGGTTTGTCTCCCTCTCTGATTTTGTCTTGTTTTATTTTTTCCTCTCTTCCCCTATGATCCTCTTTTATTTCTTAAATTCCACAAATGAGTGAGATCATATAATAATTGTCTTTCTCTGATTGACGTATTTTGCTTAGCATAATACCCTTTAGTTCCATCCACATCGTTGCAAATGGCAAGATTTCATTTTTTTATGGCTTTGTAATATTCCATTGTGTGTGTGTGTATATGTGTATGTATATATATATAGATAGATAGATACAGATATAGATATATTAATATATATGCCACGTCTTCTTTATCCATTCATCTGTCAATGAACGTCTGGGCTCTTTCCATAGTTTGGCTATTGTAGACATTGCTGCTATAAACATTGGGGTTCAGGTTCCCCTTTGGGTCACTATATTTATATCTTTGGGGTAAATACCCAGTAGTGCAATTGCTGGGTCATAGGGTAGCTCTATTTTCAACTTTTTGAGTAACCTCCACACCGTTTTCCAGAGTGGCTACACCAGCTTACATTCCCACCAACAGTGTAGGAGGATTCCCCTTTCTCCACATCCTTGCCAACATCTGTTGTTTCCTGACTTGTTAATTTTAGCCTTTCTGACAGGTGTGAAGTGGTAGCTCATTGTGGTTTTGATTTGTATTTCCCTGATGCCGAGGGATGTTGAGAATTTTTTCACGTGTCTGTTGGCCATTTGTATGTCTTCTTTGGAGTAAAGTCTGTTCATGTCTTCCACCCATTTCTTGACTGGATTATTTGTTCTTTGGATGTTAAGTTTGAGAAGTTCTTTATAGATTTTGGGTACCAGCCCTTTATCTGATATGTCATTTGCAAATATGTTCTCCCATTCTGTCGGTTGTCTTTTGGTTTTGTCGACAGTTTCTTTTGCTGTGCAGAAGCTTTTTCTCTTGACGAAGTACCCATAGTTCATTTTTGCTTTGTTTCCCTTGCCTTTGGAGATGTGTCTAGCAAGAAGTTGCTGCGGCTGAGGTCACAGAAGTTACTGCCTGTGTTCTCCTCTAGGATTTTGATGGATTCCTGTCTCACATTTAGGTCTTTCATCCATTTTGAGTCTATTTTTGTGTGTGGTGTAAGGAAGTGGTCGAGTTTCATTCTTCTGCGTGTGGCTACACTTTAGTTTTCACTTGTGTTTTAGAAAAGTTATTTCTGTGAATTATTATGTTTCTCAATAATGACAGATGAAAATAGTATATTGTAATAAAATCATAGAAACAGCACTATGACATACTATTATTATTGTAATGAAAATAACAGAAAAAGCAATATGACATTTCCTAGAGTGTTTTGATCTCAGATATTTTCTTGCTTATTTATTTTATTGAACTTTGGATCTTGAAAAATATTTCAGACCCCAGAAGATTTATAAGAACATTACAAAGAACTTCGAGATGTTGCCATATTTGCTACACCTCTCTTTGTAATAAATATGTTATAATATACTAATTCACATGATGTTTTTTCTTCTTTTCATTATCTTTTTCTGAACAAATTAGAAGTAGGTTAGAGATTATGACCCTTTATCCCTAAGAACTTCAGTATTATCTCCTGGGAACAAGGGCCTTCCCTTATATAACCATGGTGCTATTATCAAATTCCAAAATTTTAACAGGAAACAATACAAATACACAGTCCAAATCGAAATTTCGGCAATTGTCCCAGTAATGTATTTTATAAAAGCAACTCCCCCCCAATTCAAGATCCAATCAAGAACCACGTATTCAATTTAGTCATGGTGCTTTTTTAGTTTTCTTTATTCTAGAAGTCAGTTTCTAGATCTTTCTTTGCCTTTCATGACAGTGGCATTTTTGAAGCATACAGACTTATTTTGTAGGAAAAAAATCTGACAGGTTTTGAAATTTGGGGGAAGAGTAGAATCCCAGAAATCTAGGATTCTAATTGATGATCCACCATATATGCGTTATGGGTTGTTTGCATTCTTGGAACCAATCTACTTGTCTTTAAAATTGGGGATAATGCTGGGGTGCCTGAGTGGCTCAGTCCATTAAGTGTCCCACTCTTGATTTGGCTCAGGTCATGGTCTCATGGGTCATGAGATTGAGCCCCGTGTTGGGCTCCACACTCAGCGGGGAGTCTGCTTGAGATTCTCTCTCCCTCTCCCTCAACCCCCCCCAAAATAAATAAATAAATCTTTAAAAAAACTGGGGATAATGTTGCCTGACATGATTATCTCACAGAGTTCTTCAGAAGATAAGATAAAAATATGGATCTGGAACTACTTCCAAACTGCAAAGCAGTTCACAAAATGAAAGGCATTTTACAGATGTCCACCAACAGATGAGTGGATAAAGAAGAGGTATGTATATATATTATATATATATTATATTACTCAGCCATCAAAAAGAACGAAATCTTGCCATTTACAACAATATGGATGGAAGTAGAGGGTATTATGCTAAGTAAAATAAGTCAGTCAGAGAAAGACAAATATCATATGATTTCACTCATGTGTGAAATTTAAGAAACAAAACAGATGAACATAGGGGAAGGGAAGCAAAAATAAAATAAGATGAAAATAGAGGGAGGCAAACCATAAGAGACACTGAACTCTAGGAAACAAACTGAAGGTTGCTGGGGGGAAGGCGGATGGGGGGATGGGGTAACTGGATGACGGGCACTAAGGAGGGCACATGATGTAATGAGCACTGGGTGTTACATGCAACTGAGGAATTACCGAATTCTACCCCTGAAACTAATAATACACTATATGTTAACTAAATTGAATTTAAATAAAGAATAAAAAAATGAAAGGCATTTTAGTTGTGAGTGAATGCTACAGGTTTTTTTTAACTGCCCAAATTTTTGGTTCCTTATTAAAAACAGTATTGTGAATTCTGCTAAGATATTCTTTAAAGAGCATATAAAATTCAGATTACATTTTAATGACCATACAGAAGAAACACTGTACTTCTTTCGCCACTGGCTTCCAGGCTGTATTTGTCCCAACACATCTTTTTTTTTTTTTCTCAACGCTACAGACGTTCAAATGTCATCATTTGTAGGTGTTGTCTTGCTGATAGAATCTCTCTGTCTGCACAAACGCCCACACACATACCCTTACCTCTCCTTTCCCTAGAATGGGACATAATACCAAGAGTCCAGCAGCAAGGGAAAAAGGTAACCGGGGGAAGATTTCAAATCCTCCGTGGCTCTAACATTAGAGACCTATCACCCACTGCTTCATTGGTGGCCAGCTCTGACAAGTGGTGGGTGTAAATCATCAAATCACAGAAGGGACCTTAGACAAACTCCAGGTTGACATGCTCAGGAGGTGGCGTGACTTGCTCAGGCCACACGGCTGATGAGCCGTGTGCAGACTCCTCTCCTCCTGGGCTAGGGCGCTTTACCTTACACCCACTCCCTGAGCTTATCCAGGCCGCAGGGAGCCAGGCAGTTCATGAAAAGAATGCAGTCCGTTTGGTCACCTGGCCTCACATCAGAGGCCTTTGGAAGAAAGGGCCACAGCACAGGTGCAGCGCAGAGGGACAGAGCTGGGCCCAGGTGGCCGCTCCCTGACGCCATCTCCTGCCGCTCCCAAGGTAGCTGTCGCTGTCGCCATTACTTTATTTATATGTAAAACTGTATCAGAAAAATTTCAGATTTGCAGAAAAATTACACAATTAAAAAAAGTAATATGAAGAACACCCAAATGTCTTTTATCCCAATTCACCTATCCTTAACATTTTATTGCATTTACTCTATCATTTGCTTCTTTCTCTTCCTCTCTGTCCCTCTCTGTATGTTTTTTTTAAAGGTTTTACTTATTTGAGAGTGAGCACGCGAGGTGGGGAGGGGCCAAGGGAGAGGAGAAGCAGGCTCCTGGTGGGCAGGGAGCCCTACTCGGGGCTCGATCCCAGGACCCTGAGGTCATGACCTGAGCTGAAGGCAGCTGCTTAACCAACTGAGCCACCCAGGTGCCCCGTCTTAACCATTTTTATGGTTAGCGTTCAGCGGCATTAAGTACATTCACACTGCTGTGCAGCCACACTCTCATCTGGCCAGGGAACTCTTCGTCTTGCAACCCCAAAATTCTGTACCCACATATGTGTACACACCCCCATTTTTCTGAACCCTGGGAGGGTAAATTATGTACAGCATTACTCTTTCCATCTACTTCCCTGTACACTTACCCCTATACGCGCTCCCACGTATGTTTCTTAGCAAAAGAGATATGATTTTACTAAGCACAGCGCAGTGATCCAGTTCAGTGAGCTCAGCTACACGGATGCAAACCTGTGATCTAATCCACCATTTTATCCAACCTACCTACTCATTTGTTAGTTGACCCTGTCCTGCCCTTTAGAGCACTTCCCTCTCCCAAACAGAATCAAGTCCAGAAACAGACTTTGCATTTAGTCATCACGTCTCTTTAGCCCCTTAACCTGGATTGTTTCCACAGCTTTTCTTCGTCTTTTGTGATTTTGATTGTTTTGAAGAATGTACTCTCCTCCCTGTCTTTAAAAGAGCAGAACAGGGGCGCCTGGGTATCGCAGTCATTAAGCGTCTGCCTTCGGCTCAGGGCGTGATCCTGGCATTCCGGGATCGAGCCCCACATCGGGCTCCTCCGCTGGGAGCCTGCTTCTTCCTCTCCCACTCCCCTGCTGTGTTCCCTCTCTTGCTGGCTGTCTCTCTGTCACATCAATAAATAAAATCTTTATTTTATTCATAAAATAATTAAAAAATTAAAAGAATAAAACATTATTTAAAAAAAAAGAGCAGAACAGTCACCATTTCCCCCCTGATGTTTCCCTGTGGTTGCAGTCCGGTTATGCATCCTCGACAAGAGTACTATACACGTGAGGGCTTTTCTGACGCTCTCCCATTGGAGGCACATGATGGCAGTTGTGCTTCCCTAGTTCTGTTATGTTTGATCACCAGCTCAACGTGCTGTCTTGTTTCTCCACTGTTTAATTCTATGTCATTTTTCTCCCTTGCAACTTACACACAGTAGATGAAAAGACATTTCACTGCGCAAATATCCTAGTCATCGAAATTTCTCTTTTAGATTTGGAATCTACCAGTGTTTCTTGTCTGACTCAATCTCACTAGGATGGTTGCAAAATAATCATTTTTTAACTCCTGCACTCCCTCCACATTTACTAGTGTGCCCTCGGCATTCTCCTGTCAGCAGGAACCTTTCCTTCTTCTTATCTGTTTGCTTGCCTATGCAGCGTTAACTGGAAATCATGAATTCTTCATGTCTCAATGTTTACATGGCATCATTTTTGTGCTCAATTTGTCCCAGGTTTGACCAGAAGTCTCTTCAAGCTGGCATCTGTCTTCTTATTACCTACTCATTAAAAAAACAACAACAAAAAAGAATTTTCTTGCTTTTCCTCATAACAAGCTGCTTGAGGCTCATCATGTGTTTACCCTGCTCCGGCCCTGGAATTAGTTACTCCTACTTCTTACCCAGGTGCCTGCCTAGACTCAGGTGGGTGTGCAGAAAGAGGGGAAATTACACCCCTGAGACAGGAGGACTTTCAGTCTCTCTGTGACATAAGCAAAGTGGAGAGGATAAGTAATGCAATAATCTGGCAAACAGATTTGCTATGATAAGAAAAACCAGGTTTGAGATGTAACTTATTTTGTAGCTGTGTCAACAGAACAGAATAATGGCTCAGAGCATGGACCTTAGAGTCAGGCCACCTGGACCCAAATTTCAGTTGTCATATGCCAGCTCTATGTCCTTAGGTCAAACACTTATTTTCTGCATCTGTAAAACGAGATTAGTAATCCTATTCACAACATAAAGTGATACAAGGATTAAATTAAAAACCCATGTAAGTACTGAGCAGAATCGACAGCACAGAGTGAATCCTCAATAAATCACAGTTAATATTATCAATCATATTTGCTGACTTCTTTGTTCTTTTTCATTGTCTCTGTTTTAAGTTGAATGAAAAAGATTATACTATTCTTTTCTAATTGAAAATCACTCTACTAGTAGGGTTAATTCTTGTGAGTATGTGTAAGGCTGAAAAGACCATTTGGTAACATAACTGTTGTTCGTATGTGTGCTAGAAAATTTCTAAGAAGGAGGGCACGTGATATAATGAGCACTGGGTGCGATATGAGACTGATGAATCACTAAACTCTACCTCTGAAACTAATACGACACTATATGTTAATTAATGGAGTCTAAATTTTAAAAAAGTAAAAGCTTAAAAAAAAAGAAAATTTCTAAGAAACAGTACCAAGTATTAAAATTAATAGCCCTAAATGGCGTTCAAAAAACAATAATGGGGAATGTTCGCTAGGGGGAGCTATTACAACAAATTATGTGATATTCTTTTTAAAACTATTTTTCGTAGTTTATTGGCACTGTATCTTTGTTGTGAAGTGAAAATTGATAAGTACTATGCTGTACTTTTGAGCGGACTGTAAATATGATAGCTAACTGCTTTAAAAGATAAACATTAATTTAATTTGGAGAGGATAAATATTTACTAAACTTTGAAAACTGCACTAGGATCTCTTATTCCATCTTGGCCAAAAAGATTTCACAGAGATTGTAAGAGGTAAATAATCAGTAGGGCTATATAGTTAAATAAGGTCACGTTAAATAGTGAAATTAAAACAAACCATTTAAAATCGTTAACAGCATTCTCTGAAATGAGTAAAAAGCAAAAAAAAGACAAATGCCAATTTAAAAGTGGCTCTCCGAAGTCTTGCTCCCCCAAGAAGAGGGGAGACTTTTAACAGAAACAAAGTGGCTTTGAATCAGAAATAATCTGGCAATTAGGGACTCCGTTTGACAGAGCAGCAGGAGAAAGGATTGGTCTAGTAGTCAGGTGATCTGGGTTTGGGGGCCAGCTTTTCTGCTGTTTAATGTAAGGCAAGTCATTCAGCCCCAGTTGACTTCCCCCTAAGAGGAGAAGGGCTGGCGCGCCAAGGGTCCTTCCGGTTCTGACACTTTATGATAGTGACAGTAAAAAGCAATAAATTATGTGTAATTAGGTTTAAGGTAACTATTTGCCTAACTCTTAATACCTTAAGTGTTATAGTCATACGGTCCTTGTTTTACTCTAGACAGACCTCCCCTAACACCAGAATCAGAGTCATAATTTACTTGCACAGAAATTTCTAACATATCATTATTATTACTTCCTTTGTTTTGGTTCTTTTTGGAGAATAAGAGTTTCTTAGAACTGGATCAAGCTGAACAATGTTTAAACTGGCTATGTTAGTACAGCTGGAAGAGTGGCTGGGCTGCCACTTACAGCACAAAGCCAAAGCAACCTCTATGAGAAATACGTATTTTTTAAAAATGAGATTTAAGTTTTCAACTGGAAACGTTCATGTCCGTCATGAATTAATTTGTAATTGGCAGCCCCAGTTCATACCTCCACTTTTTATTTTGTTTGACAAAATTCTTTTCAAGTTTGGAAGATTCGTTATACCCTATTGGATTATATTTAGAAATACACTGTTCCCATTTCAATCAAAGAGAATATTGTACTATCTACCCTATCACTAAAGAGCTGGTAATTTGCAAAACTGTCTTAAAAATCTCCATTCGTCTCTCTCAAAAATGATGGGTCCATTTGTAGACCTCGTTAGGATTCTGATACAAGCAAACTACATGTAAAAAGACATTTACAGGACATTTGAGAAAGTATGAACACTGAAGAATTTTCGAATGGAATTAAGGAGTCTATCTAGTTTTTAGGTGTGAAAATGATAGTTAATAATACAGTGGGGTTTTAAAAAAGAGTCCTTCTCTTTTAGACACACACACTGAAATAATTACAGAAGCAATGATATGTTGTCTGGGATTTGTCTCACAACAGTCCAGCGCTTGAGGAGAGAGAAGTGGGAGAGAATTGAGAGGAAATAAGCCTAGCCATAGGTTGGTAATCGTTACAGTGGGGTCCTCAATATCTAGAAGAGGGTCATTATCTATTCTCTCTACTTTTGCATATTATGAAATTTTTCATAGCAAAAAGTTTAAAAACAAATTACAGGCCAAAAAAACTCCAAAACCCAATGGTCATTATTTAATAACTTTGAACTTAGTGTGTACCTATGAAGACATCTTTTACAGGAGAAATTTGCAGTTCCAAGTCTTTTTCTTGATGATTGGGTCTGAATGTGTTAATCAATGCTGCCCTGTCATAGCCCCTGACATAAGGAAAATGCTGAAATGTGATTTTTAAATCATAAAAATGTGCCCATAGTAATAGCTTCATCTTTTGCATAATATTTAAATCAATTCATTGATTTCCAGTTGCCTGATACTCTTATTTCAGTAACAAAATAAACGATACGTAGTTCAGTAAAGTTGAATCCATTTGAGTTCATTTGTGCTCAAAGTCTGAAGCCAGTTACGATCTGCCTCTTAGCTGCGTGTGGGGGGATGGGGCATCGGTCGCTTTGTAAGGCTTGGTTTTTTCTTTCTTTGTATTGTACAGTTGCTTACCTGTGTTTATGAAAAAAGAAATCAGGAGTAAAACCGTTCTTTGTCTTACCTTGTCTCTTTATATACTTGCATATAAAGAACTATGAATAAAGTGTCTGTGAACATATAAACCTCTCTATAAAAAATATCTCAGAAGACAAAACCTCAATCCTATATTCTCCTTATCCCTATTTCTCTGGTTCTTTTTATAGCATAACTCCTCAAAAGAGTCACCTGTATTTGCAGTCTCTAGTTCCTTTCCTTGTGTCCTTTCTTGAATGTACTTCACTAGGGCTCTGCCACGACCACCCTGCTCTTGCCAAGGTCAGTGATGACCTTCTCTTTGCTAAATCTGCGTGTCAGTTCTTAGTCCGCATCTGACTTGGCCTATCAGCAGCGTCTGACATGGTGGACCGCTCACTCCCAGCTCCCTGATACTGTTCACTTTCAGATCACAGGTTTTCCTTAGACTTCACTGGTCACTCTTGGTTTTTCTTGCTGGTTCTTCCTCAGATTCTTGATTTTAAAGGCTCAGGTCTCAGTCCTTGAAATTCATCTCTTCTCTATCCATACTTGTTATCTCGATATCGTTTAGTCTCAGTGTAGCTCTAAGTGTCATATAAATACAGATGCTCCCAAATTTATATCCAGCCCAGAACTTTCCCTGTGAATTCCAGACTCATATTTGACTACCTCCCGACAGCTTGGATGTAAAGAGGCGTCTCATCATTAACATGAGCAAAACAACTGCTGATCTTCCCACCCATCCAGACCTGGTCCACCTTCAGTTCACCTCACCTCCGTGAAAGGCCACTCCATTATTCCAGTTGTTCAGGCCAAATCCTTAGTCATCCTCTCTCCCTCTTAAAACCCACATCCTGTCCTGCAAATCCTTTTGTTTCTACCATCGAAACATATCTGGAGTGTCTACCTCCCACCATCTCTGTGGTTACGACTTTCGTCTCTCTCCTGTATCATTTCCAAAGCCTCCTAGCTAGTCTGTCTTTGTCTTTGCTGCTCAACGGTCTATCCTCCATACAGTAGCCAAAGTAATTCTTTTAACCTGAATCTGGTCATGCAGTCCTCTGCTCAAAGCCCTTCCGTAGTGACATGGGAAGCCCTTGGATCTTGCCTTTTTCCTCCACACCACTCTCTCTACTACTGTGCCCCTCTTTTGCCCTCCACAGGTATCCTGCTTCCTTGTTGTACCCTTGCTGTACACCAGGCCTCAGGACCTTTGTGCTTGCTGTCTTCTTGGCCTTGCACCATCTTTTCCATGGTAACTGCATCAGATATTAGCTTCCATAACATAGTCATGAAGTCTTGTCCTGGTTACATAATTTATCACACCCTCCTGTCACCAGTGCCCTGCACTCTCTATCCCTTTCCCTTCTTTTTCATTATAGCTCATATCACCTTTTGATGTAGTGTTGGTTTTCTCCTATTTATCATCTCACCCCTGGCCCGCATCAGAATATAAGCTCTCTGTAGGCAGGGATTTTGTATGTTTTTTTCCTGCTATATCGCCACTGCCTTGTTCAGAGCCTGACACTTTGTAAATACTTAAATATTTATTGAATGAATGGTTGATTGCACAAGTCAGTCACTGAGCATTTCAAATTCTTATATAAACACCATATTGCCAAATATTAATAAATGAAACAGAGGAAGGTATAGAACTGACAGAAGAATAAATAGAACAAAGAATGGTAGAGGATGTCTGTGTAGAAATGTATTGGGAGTAACAGTTTGGTTGGAAGAAGAGTAAGGTTAAGTTTGCGTTTTCTTTAAAGATTTTATTTATTTATCCGAGAGAGAGAGAGAGAGAGAGAGAGCGGCGCATGAGAGGGGGGAGGGGCAGAGGGAGAAGCAGACTCCCCACTGAGCAGGACTCCATCCCAGGACCCCAGGATCATGACCTGAGCTGAAGACAGATGCTTAGCTGACTGAGCCACCCAGGCGCCCTGTAAGTTTACATTTTTATAGCAAAAATTATGGTTTTACTTTGGTTGCATTTGGGGTGAATTGAGAGTGGGGATGATGAAGATGGGAAAGAGAAATAAAGTTACCCCATCAAGTTCCTCCTTAGCACCGTCATTTGTGTAAGACAATCTATAGTTTATGGAAAGCCCTACCATGTACATTATTTTTGCTTTCGAGCATCATAACAATCTTCATGGATAAGCAGTCTTAGGTAGTAGAAGAGGAATCTGGACCCATGAGAAGATAAGGAAACGTCCAGGGCAGGGAACAGTTTAAAGATCACATATTCCTTTGTCTCACTGGAAAAATTATAAGTCTAGTGCAGCAGTTCTCAAACATTTTGGTTTCAGGACTCCACTAGAGTCTTAAAAATTATTGAGGACTTCAGAAAGCTTTCGCCTATATGAGTTACATCTATCAATGTACATTGTTTTAGAAATGAAAACTGAGAACTTAAAAATGTGAATTTATTAATCCATTTAGAAATAACAACTATAAACATATTACATATTCAGATGGGTAACATCTTTTAAAATATTTTATTTATTTATATGAGAGACAGAGAGAGAGTGCGCAGGAGCAGGGGGAAGGGCAGAAAGAGAGAGGGAGAAGCAGACTCCCCGCTGAGCAGGGAGTCCCATATAGGGCTGATCCCAGGACCCTGGGATCATGATCTGAGCCCAAGGCAGATGCTTAACCAACTGAACCACCCAGGGACCCTTGGATAACATATTTTTTATGAAAATAATCATGTTTTCATAAAAATTAGTGAGAGGAGTGGCATTGTTCTACATTTTTGTAACCCTCTTTAAAGTCTGGCTTTATAGAAGATAGCTAGTTTCTTTTAAGTCCTTTTGTGTTCTCTCTGCTGCAGTATATTGTTTTGGTTGATTTATATGAAGAAAATCTGGGCTTACACAGTTATGTAATTGGGAAAGAGGAGTATCTTAGCAGCCTTTTCAGATAATTGTGTCTATTCTTCTTCGATACTACATCAAAACTCAACAAGTACTAGTTTCTTTCTTTTTTTTTTTTAAGATTTATTTATTTATTTGTCAGAGAGAGAGAGAGACCGTGCACAAGCAAGGGGAGCAGCAGGCAGAGAGAGAAGCAGACTCCCCGCTGAGCAAGGAGCCATATGGGACTTCATCCCAGGCCCCTGGGATCATGACCTGAGCCGAAGGCAGATGCTTAACCAATTGGGCCACCCAGGCGTCCCAACAAGTACTAGTTTCTAAAAGATGAGTGAAATTTGGAACCTAAAACCATGTCAATAAGTTTTTGGGCTCTATAACCTGAAATCCATGTGCCTTGCAGTTTGAATGGATCTTTTACCCATGCATGATTTTGAACATCAAACATCAGTCATTTCAAAAATGTTGATTCACTAAATTATGCAGATCTTTCAAATGTTGGTACATATCATTTTAAAAGGTTAAAAAAATCACATGTGTTAATAATACTATCTGTTGTAGGCAGAAGAGTGGTCCCCCAAAGATGTCTGCACCCCAATCCCTAGAGTGTGTGAATACATTAGATTATATGGCAAAGGGGAATTAAGGTTGCAGATGAAATGAAGTTTGCTAATCAGCTAAACTTAAAATCGGGAGCTCACACTGGATAATCCAGATAGATGCAATGTAATCACAAGGGTCTTTAAAAGTGGGAGAAAGAGCTGGAAGAGAGGATCAGAGGAAAAACATATGATGACAGAAGCAGAAGTCAGAGATGCTATGTTGCTGGTTTTGAAGATTGAGAAAAGGGCATGAGCCAAGGAAGCCTCTAGAAGCTGGAAAAAGCAAACGAACCAATTCTCCCCTGCATCTTTTAGGAAGACCTACTGACACCTTGATTTTAGTCCAGAGAAACCTGTGTTGGACTCTCAGCCAATAGAACTATAAAATAAAAAAATTTGTGATGGTTTATGCAACTAAGTTTATGGTAATTTGAGTCGACAAGGTGTCATTTTTCCAACCACCAAGGTCATCAAAAGGATTTAAATATTAGAAAGCGGTCAAGCTCAGGGTGGCAAATACAAATATTCAGAAGTTTTGCTTGAAACCTTACATTTTGTCGTTGACAAAAATACTGTCAGTTGTTTTCCTTAAAGTAAGGTGCTTACCATGTTTATATTTGAGAAAATGCCTGCCAAATACCCAGGTCTGTCTGTCTGTCAATTGTTCTTTCAAGTAAAAACCATATTTTTTGAGAGGAAAGTGTCTAGTTGAACTTAAAAGTTAACCACAAATGATGGCAAGGCAACCATCATATTCTGGTATCCTTCAGAAGTGCTCTGTGCGTACTTCCAATTTCATGACACAGAATCTTCAAAAGGTATTTACTCAAAGGTCCACATTAATAAGATTGATAATTTTTACAGCTTCATCAGGGACATTATTAAGTAAAACTGTCGTTATTTAGTTTTTCTTTTCCTGCAAGTGCATGATGGTGAAAGACGTCATGACTAGTAGTATAGTTTGGCGCCATGACTTCAATTCATTGGAAGTTAATAGTAGAGAGACCACCATCGCCTCTATACCATAAGTGTATATGTCAGCACAGTGAAAAAGGCAAAATGTCCTGGTATTGTTATAAAAATAGTTTGACCTGGTGGACCCCTTGAAAAGGTCTTGAGGACTCTTAGGGTTCCATGGACCCCTCTTTGAGAACCACTGCCCCACTATGATTTGGAACAAAAACTTTTGTTAAGTAAAATTTTATTTGTTTAAAAAATTGATACCCCTAAACAGCTTGGAGAATATTAAAATACTGCTTATTCTTTAGCTTTCTTACTTCCTGTTTTTAGGTGGTTTTCAGTTTTCAAGTCATATTCCAAAAATACCTGGGAGGGACTCCCTGGTCTCCAGAAAGGAAACTTTGCCCAGTATTAAAAATATCTGGAGTAAATTTTAAAAATAAACCTTGTGGTTGAAAAGTGAAGTCATAAGTTTTGAGTTGAACTGGCCCTGCCATCTTAAGTGAAGTATAACTTTCCTTAAAACCAAACTTATTTGTTTATTCAATAAGTATTTACTAAATGTACTAGGCTCTATGCTTTGCGTTGAGAGGGAGAAAGACAATGAGAAAGTGTCCTTACCTTTAAAGAGTTTACATTCTAGGGGCGCCTGGGTGGCACAGCGGTTAAGCGTCTGCCTTCGGCTCAGGGCGTGATCCTAGTGTTATGGGATCGAGCCCCACATCAGGCTCCTCTGCTATGAGCCTGCTTCTTCCTCTCCCACTCCCCCTGCTTGTGTTCCCTCTCTCGCTGGCTGTCTCTATCTCTGTCAAATAAATAAATAAAATCTTTAAAAAAAAATAAAGAGTTTACATTCTAATGAGGAAGACCAGAAAAGTGACAATTTTGGAAACCAGGGGAAAATACTGTGCTGGAGGTGAGCGCAAGGTGCCATGGAAACACATAGAAAGGGCACCCAATGCCCTTTGGGAGGGTGGGAGGATGGGAGGCAGGAGGTTCTGGGAGGCTTCCCAGGAAGCTGGCAGGTGCACGGAAGCACAAGTGGTGTTGGAGTGGGAGCTGGCATGTGAAGGCGAGGAAGGGGTATCAAGTGGATTCTAGTTGGGGGGAGTAGTAATAAGAAAGCTTAGTGGTGAGAGAGCTTAGCATATTCAGAAAACTGCAGGTAGATAGTCAGCTGGGAGCACGGAGTTGGACATGAAGGTAAGCCAGCGTTCATAGGCTTCGTAAAAGGTGGCCCTAAAGAGACAAGCAGGAGCCAGAGTAAGAGTAGAGGACCTTGTCTTCCATAGCAAGGAGCTGTGATTTATGCTGAAGCTTTTAGGAGTGGGACACTGTCACATTTCTGGAAAGGAAGTCATCCAGTGCTGGGCCTGATGGGCCCCATATCCTTTCTTAGCCCTTCCCTTGTACTGGCCCGTCTGATCCCCGCAGGCTGCATTTCCCAGACTCCAGTATCTGTTGGCTTCTGGCTGGACTCAGCCAAAGGGAAACTGTTGGAAAACTGGGTGGTGGTGGGAAGGCAGACATCAGAGTGTTCCCTCTCAACTCTTTCCACCTTGGGCAGCATCGCCAGCTGCAGCTGTATCTGCCCGGTGGCCTTTTCTCTCTCTACATAGGCTGGATGTCATTCCTACTTGGGCCAGGTGACCCCAAACTGTGGACTCCAGTAATAACCATATTCCCCTTTGTCTCTCCTCGTTCCTTGGGTGGTGGTGGCTCTTTCTTCTGCTGTTCCTAATCTGTGGGTTGCCCCTCCATCCTTTTTTTGACTTCTAGGCTCCTTTATCACCTGTGCAATCAATTTTCAGTATGAAATTACATCTACTTTTCAGAGTGGTTTGTTCCTTGGCTGGGCACTGACTGGTAAAAAATGATATAATTGATTAACATTTGGAAAAGATCACTCAAACTGCGGGGGAAAAATGAGTTTCATGAAGGGAGACAGAAGCAGAGAGACCAACTGGGGGTGGCTCGGTAACCCGGGTGAGACGTGCTGAATTTAGGCAGTGGCCAGAGTTTAAAATGAAAAGAGGTTAATTGGAGAGGTATTAAGAAGACGGAATATAGGGGTGCCCGGGTGGCTCAGTTGGTTAAGTGTCCAACTTTTGATTTCAGCTCAGGTCATGATCTCAGGGTCCTGAGACTGAGCCCCGTGTTAGGCTCCGTGCTCAGCAGGGAGTCTTCTGGAGATTCTCTTCCTCTCCTCTGCCCCTCCCCCCACCCCATGTGCTCTCTCTCTCACTCTTTCTTTTTCTAAAATAAATAAATCTTAAAAAAAAAAAAAAGAAGTTGGAATCTACAATAGCTGTGACTGACTGACTGTGGGGTTGGGGGAGGAGTTATAGTGATATCCATGTTTCTAGCTTGGACAAATGGGTAGACCATGAGAACATTCCCTTAGGTGGGAAATACTGATGAAGAGAGGAGGAGGATGGGCTCCATGTTGGACCCGTGGAGTCTCAGAAGACTGTGAGATCAGTTATTGGACAGGTGAGTGAAGAGCTCAAGTAAGAGACTTGATGAGAGAGGCATCAACGTCTCACAGCCACCAAAGTAGCAGAGATCATACAAGGTGGTGCACAGAATAAGGACAGAGAGAGGAGAAGGGAAGACATAGATGGGAAGAGAGGCTTTGGGGGACAACACAATGCTGTCAGCAGCCTACTTTCAGATTTATGAGAATCTGGCATTCTTTCCTGGTCTTTGACTCAGAACTTCTACTTACCTCAAGAGGAGGCTGGTTAGAAGACACTTTGGAAAAAACTGGTTTGAACAGAGGAAAGGGGTTAGAAGGTGCTCACTCAGGTATGTCAACGTGGGATCTGATACGTGAAACTGCCGTCTCCTCAAACTCCCTCTATTAAGTGAAAATTTCAGTAACTATTGTCAAAACTCCATTTGCCCAAGTACTGATAAGTATGGGCCCATCTTTAATTACTATTTAGAACAGAGCATTAGGTGTTTGACAAGGAAGAGATTGCCCTGAGTTGGCAGGACCAAAAAATGACTTGTAAGGGTGAGGATGGGCTGAGCCTTTGGGAACAAGCTGGGGTTGGCCAGCGGGAGAGGTCAGCAAAAAAGGCAAAGAAATAGGTCTGTATCTATTCACGGAAATGAAAGACAACAATTTGGATGGAAGCAGAGAGTTTGTAGGAGACATTGGGACAAATATGGTGGCATACAAACGCCAGGTTGAAAGACTGACATGATAAGGAGAAATGTCACTTCTCTGAATGACCAAAAGATGGCAGTCAAGCTGTGAGGCAAAGTTAACAGGCATCAGATTTTTGGCTCTGTCAGAGACACCCACAGATGAAACGCCCAGCCTTGAGAGGCAGTGAGTTCCCTGTCATTACAAGTATTCGGGATGGACAGAAGATGCTAGAGAAGGTGGTGGGAACAGATGCATTTTTTCCAACTGCTCTTCATGGCCCATTAATGGATCATGAAACTGATTTAGCATGTTGGATTCACGCGCCGGGGCTGATGTGTAACAAAGCCCCGCAGACTGGGTGACCGAAGTAACAGAAATTTATTGTCCTACAGTTCTGCAGGCAAGAAGTCTGAAATCAACGTGTTGGCAAGGTTGGTTCCTGCTGAAGGCTGTGAAGGAAGGGTCTGTTCCAGGCCTCTCTCCTTGTCTTACGGATGGCCATCTTCTCCCTGTGTCTCTTTACATCGTCTTCCTTCTGTGCACGTCTCTGTGTCCACATTTCCCCTTGTCATAAGGACACCAGTCATACCAGATTAGAGCCCACGCTAATAAACTCATTTTATTTTATTTTTTAAAAGATTTTATTTATTTATTTGAGAGAGAGTGAGTGAGAGAGAGAACATGAGAGGGGGGAGGGGGAGAGGGTAGAGGGAGAAGCAGACTCCCTGCTAAGCCGGAAGCCCAAGGCAGGGCTCATCCCAGGACTCCAGGAACATGACCTGGGCGGAAGGCAGGCGTTTAACCAACTGAGCCACACAGATGCCCCAATAACCTCATTTTAACTTGATGACTTCTGTAAAGATACCATCTCCAAGTAAGGTCACCCTCTGAGGTACTGGGGGTAGGACTTGGACGTATGAATTTGGGGTGGGATACAATACAACGCATAACATGTGTCTTCATCAGAACTGAAAAAGAATGAAATAGCATAAAACAGAATAGGAAACATTAGAGATCATCATCTCCATACGCATGTGTGTGGGTCCTGGATGGCCATGTGAAATGTCACAGTTCAAATTTCTAAACTGAGAATTTGGACTTTGGGCTGAGGGAAAGTTCGGAGGAGGATTTCAGAGCTGTTTCCACTTCCGAGTGGGACGATGAGGCTGAGCGACTCTGCCTTGCTCCCTGCCGCTCGAGGGCCGTCAGCTCTGCGTACATAAGGTGGGCTCGGAGTTATCTTGCTAGTTCCCGGCTGCAGGTCTGCTTCGGCTGTGTCTGTGCCTTCCTGATCCGTGCTGGGGGGGTTCGTATACCTCCTGCCTTTCTATTCCTGTGTGTCGTGCCCGCTCGCCCTTATTAGATTTCATTCCATTGGTGCAGGAATCTTCTTGTGGTGTGTGTGTGTGTGTGTGTGTGTGTGTACGTTGCTTTTACTCTTACTTAAAATTCCATTTGTGGAACTAATTTATTCTAAACCTAACATTAAACTGAGTTATATGATATGAACTATATCTTATCTTTGTTAAGGGAAAATATTGGTTATAAAAATCAGCTGTGTGGAAGCATACCATATTTCAAGCAACTGTGGCGTGAGTCATCTAAAAACATAAATCACATCACCCTCTTCCTGGCTTCTCTAGCAGGTGCTGCAGGTGAAATTTCCAGTGATAGCTCTCCGCTTACTGACGGAGGAGGTAGGGCTGGTCTTGGCCGTGTGCATTTTATGGCTGAATAATGTTTCACTTCACTCCGAATTTAATCCCATTTGTGACTTGGCATCTGTAGTCATCTGGGTGACTGTATTTTTTATGCATTTGAATCAATTGACAGGAAAATATGTCTTTTTATATAATTGGCAGTTTCTCCTAACTATAGAAAGGAGCACCCATTGTGGGTACTGCTTTGCTAACCAAGCTTTGGAAGCAAAGGTCAGGATGAAGTGATGTAAATAGATAGCTTCGAGTAGGTTGCTTCCATCATGCAGGATGGAGAAATCTCTTCCTCTGGGGTTAAAAAAAATATGCAATACGTCATGATCAGTGCAGTGTATAAACGTGGTACTTGGGGACGCTCTTCCGCAGGTGAACTCTTCGGGGCCTGAACGAGGTACATTATGTGATGCATCAATTAAGTATGGAGATTAAGGCAATGCAAATCTGTGATAGAGCTGTTATTTTATGTTTCATCTTCCTTCCTGTTAATTGAATCTTGATTGAGAGTCAAAAAGAATATTGGGAAAGTCTATCTTGAATCACCATTATAATAAGCTCTTTAGGAGAAACCAATAGGTATTTTCCCTGAGTAATAGGTTTAAATGGAACTCCTTTGTCAGCAAGTCTGAATCTAGGGCACAGCTTCACTTTTTAAACTATACAGATGTAATAAAAGTGAGAAACAGGAACAGCATTTTAACCGGTTGATGGAAGAGGTGGGCATTGCCAATAAGCTACTTAGAAAGTACCTCTTATAAAGAGTGCGGATAAAGATGACCGCATTTACTGGGCCACCTCTAGCGTCTGCAAAGTCTGAGATCTGGCCAGGCTGGTGTAGAGAAGGCCGTCCTCCTCTAGCCCACACCTCCACCCTAAACAGATAGGAACCCAGTACTGGGCCAATAAGAAAAAGAATTCAAAGTTCAAGCCCTTTGCTTTCACAGCACGGGTCACTCCACACACAGTCCAGGTTCGAGTGCAGGATGAGTGGTGCTGGGGAAGCTGCTGCACTCACAGCCATCAAGCCCTGAAGCATTGGAGCGGTCACCGGGCAGCTCCACCCCGCCACTAAGTAAGCCTTTCACCCACCTCTTCTTGATCCATTCACATATTTATCATGGCAGCTGTCTTGAGCTCCCTCCCTTCTCATATGACCAACTCTTCCTCGAATCTTTCCATTAAATGGATGTTTCTGGCTTACCTGAGAGAAGTTTCCTTCTCTGTTTTCCTACCCTAAATGTCTGTTTTGCCTCCTTCAACCCCAGTCTTGCCTCCTTCAACCGCAAAGAAAGGCTTACCTTTCCATCTATTCTCATCCTCTTGGATATTGCTTAGCAATCATCTCCTCCTTCTTTAGAATCTTCAGTCTCTTCCATTGCATTTTCTTCCTTCTGGCTTTCTGTAAAAATGCACAGGAACATCTGGTCTAGGGGAAAATGCCCAAACACATACTCAAAAGTGAAGGGGCCCAGCTTCGGTTACGTTCTATCTTATCTGCAAGTTTCTCTCTTGAAGAGAGAGAACCAGAGGTCCTCTTCTCAGTGAACTCGCACCCATACTCCTAATTGACCGGCCACTGGCGTGGTACTTATCAGTTAGCCTCTGCCATGCATTGCTAGTTACCTTTTTATATAAAATGAACCAAGTTATCAGTAGGCTCCTGTAAGAAGTGCTATACCTCTCAGCATCTAGCTGATTTAAGATCAAAACTATATTCTATGTCCTTAAAGTCAAGGGGTAAATTGATGTTCTGGATTATCTAAACAAAAACTCTAAGTCATCTAAATAAGTCTTATTTATCTAAATAAAAAATTACTTGGAACTAGAAAGTATTATGCTGAGCGAAATAAGTCAGTCAGAGAAATACAAATACCTTATGATTTCATTCATACGTGGAATTTAAGAAACAGAACAAACTAGCATAGGGGAAGAAAAAGAGAGAGTGAGAGAGAGGCAAACCAAGAAAAAAACTGTTAACTATAAAGAACAAACAGATGGTTACCAGAGGGGAGGTGGGTGAGGGGCATGGGTGAAATAGGTGATGGGGATTAAGGAGGACACTTGTTGTGGTGAGCACTGGGTGCTGTACGGAAGTGCTGAATCACTAAATTCTACATCTGAAACTAATATTACACCGTATGTTAACTTACTGGAGTTTAAATAAAAATTTAAGGAGTGCCAGCAATGTCCACAATAGCTAAATCGTGGAAGGAGCCGAGATGCCCTTCAACAGATGACTGGATTAAGAAGTTGTGGTCCATATATACAATGGAATATTACTCAGCAATCAGAAAGAACGAGTTCTCAACATTTGCTACAACATGGACGGCACTGGAGGAGATAATGCTAAGTGAAATAAGTCAAGCAGAGAAAGACAACTATCATATGATTTCTCTCATCTATGGAACATAAGAACTAGGATGATCAGTAGGGGAAGAAAGGGATAAAGAAAGGGGGGGATAATCAGAAGGGGGAATGAAACATGAGAGACTATGGACTATGAGAAACAAACTGAGGGCTACAGAGGGGAGGGGGGTGGGGGAATGGGATAGGCCGGTGATGGGTAGTAAGGAGGGCACATATTGCATGGTGCACTGGGTGTTATACACAACTAATGAATCATCGAGCCTTACATCGAAAACCGGGGATGTACTGTATGGTGACTAACATAATATAATAAAAAATCATTATAAAAAAAAAATTTAAGGGGTGCCAGGCTGTCTCAGTCAGTAGAGCATGTGACTCTTGATCTCGGGGTCATGAATTCAAGCCCCACTTTGGGCATGGAGCCTCCTTAAAAAAATACTTCTTTAAAAAAACAAAAAAAAATTACTCTTATTGAAAATATTAGGGTAATTCAAGCAGAAGTAGATTTGTGATGTAGTGTCCAAAAAACAATCCCAGGGACGCTCCCAGGGATCTTTTTAGGAAAGAGTCTCAGGGTCCCTTCTCAGACCAGGAAAATTCTTATTGCCCCTTTCCCATTACTGCAGACCCCAGAAACTAAGTTTACTTGTCTCTGTTCTTAGCAGCTGACACACCCATCCAATTTCTTCACATCAGGATCCATCAAAGGTTGATAGGGGCACAGTCTACTTCTGGTTGTTGAAGTTCTCAGTATACAAAAAAGGAAAATTACAGACCAATATCCCTGACGAACATGGATGCAAAAATTCTCACCAAAATACTAGCCAATAGGATCCAACAGTACATTAAAAGGATTATTCACCATGACCAAGTGGGATTTATTCCTGGGCTGCAAGGTTGGTTCAACATCCACAAATCAATCAATGTGATACACCACATTAATAAAAGAAAGGACAAGAACCATGTGATCCTCTCCATAGATGCAGAAAAAGCATTTGCCCAAGTACAGCATCCTTTCTTGATTAAAACTCTGCACAGTGTAGGGATCGAGGGAACATACCTCAATATCATAAAAGCCATCTATGAAAAGCCCACAGTGAATATCATTCTCAACAGGGAGAAACTGAGAGCTTTTCCGCTAAGGTCAGGAACACGGCAGGCATGTCCACTATCACCACTGCTGTTCAACATAGTACTAGAAGTCCTAGCCTCAGCAGTCAGGCAACAAAAAGAAATAAAAGGCATCTGAATTGGCAAAGAAGAAGTCAAAATCTCACTCTTTGCAGATGTGGAAAACCCGAAAGACTCCACCCCAAAATTGCTAGAACTCAGACAGGAATTCAGTGAAGTGGCAGGATATGAAGTTCTTGGTATAGTAATGGATAAATGAACTCCAAAATAGGATTATGAAAATTCTGGTCTATTTACCTTTAACAATTTAGCACTTTTAACATATGCATTTTTATTATTCACAAGGTAGTCATAAAATTTATTAAAAATATTGATGTAGATGCTACGAAGGCTACGTGGTTGGGTAACGGGACACAGGATCAAAATTGAAAGGTGATTATCTTTCTCTTTCCATTGGTCAGTGTATATGATTGTGATTGTGTACATTTTCTCCGTTGAAAGTAACTTACAAAGTCTAAACGTGAGGCGCTTTGTGTGTGCAAGCTGTAGGCCAAACAGCGTCCCTCCACCGCATGCCTGCTTTCTCCGGTGCACACACACAGACACAAGGACACACACACCAGGTAATAAGCTCTCCCCAAGACCTGCTCAAGAGTGGCAGGAAGTCTCCCAGGTATCATCCTTGCTTGCTGTCTCTAAATACAAGCACACAGAACCCCTGGGCTTTGAGGGGGGAAAAGAAAAACAAACGTGCTTAAGTTACTGACTTTGAGAAATTTTACAACAGTTTTTTTTTTTAAGATTTTATGGATTTATTTGAGAGAGAGGGAGAAAGCATGAGCAGGGAGGAGAAGGGAGAGGGAGTTGCAGACTCCCCACGAGCCCAGAACCCAATGCAAGGTTCGGTCCCAGGACCCTGAGATCATGACCCCAGCACCCTGAGATCATGACCTGAGGTGACGTCAGATGCTTAGCAACTGAGCCAGCCAGGTGCCCCTACAAAGGTTTTATATTCCTATTTCCTGTGCATATCTGCTGACTCCCTGGGCTGATGTGGCACCTAGGAGCTCTGCGATTACGTTCCCCATCTCCATGATTCTTAAGCCAAAGCTTATTGGAGCCAGTCCCTTAGTCTTATTCCATCTTTTATAAAGACCCCTTGCTGCAGCACACCCCTTTCCCCAGTCCTTAGATGTTCAATGTAGCCAAGGAGCACTACACCCTGTTCCCATCATTAAAGCTTACTCTTAGGTAAGGATCTGCTAAATTCATTGTAACCGGACTTAGATGTTTGCTAAGGCGTATTGCTCAGCCTTTCCAGGGACTTTCAATTTTCACCAAAGACAAAGCCGTACTTTTAAAGAGGAATAATTGATAAAACACTGTAGTGCTATATAGAGTATAAACTACTCCTGTTGACTCTTCAGAGATTTAAGGTTCTGACCTGATATTCTGCTGTAAGGCATTTTCAGTTTTGATTTAGAGATTTACACATGACTGGCTAGTTGATAACCGGGGTCTCACTTCTTGCCCTGTGCCTTTAAAGTGTAGAAATAATGAAAGGGGGAAAATTCATCCACTTGCTCTGTAGACTAGCCTACAAGTTATATTTATCTATACAAGGATGAACATGGTATTCAAGCGTTCTTTTGCAGAATACCTAATCCTTCAGGGGGAAAAAATATACTGTATAACGTTCCTGCTCAGAATTTTAATGAAAAACTTTATGACAATTTAGTGTACTATTGGCTTACATTTTTGTAATTTTACAAGAAAATTTCCATTTCCGCATATCCATTAAATATCTGATTCATTTTCTTGGCTCAAGATAATGCCTTACACCTGTGTCACCAGCAAACCAGTGTCTGCATTGGACAAATATAAGACTAATTGTGATTAAGCAATTAAGCATTTTTAATTCCCTTTTACTATTCTTTGGATATAGTGTATTTCTGAAGAATCAGGAGCCGAATGGAGTACCTTGATAGTGCAGAACTTTAAAGCAAAGCATATGGACTTGGGTTATCCATCATTAACTGGCAGAGATTCTGTTGTACAGAGCCTTGTGACAACATCTCAATTTTCTTGCTCTAGTGAATGTCCTAATGAGCACATTTACAGTGTGAGTTATGGAGAAGAGTGAAAAACTTTAAATCTTTATAGCATTTTTATGTTCTGTCTTCCTTTTTTGTAATCAGATCTTGATTCAGAGGTGGAATTAACACCCAGTATGACGTCAAAATTTCTTGGCTTGAATGCTCTGCATACCTTTTCTTTGTCTCTAGAGCAGTCAAGGACTGATTTATGGACTCTCTGATTCTGAAATAGTAGAAAGTATCTGAAATGCATATCTGTTGTTTCTACAAGCCAATCACATCTCGTTTACATATGAAACATAAGGCAAACCAGAAGGAAAAATAAGTAAATTGGTGCCTTTTTTTTCATGCTGTGGTACTACGTTTTACTTTATTCTTCCTTTTATAAGACAGTCATTCCTATGCCCTTGTCTTCAGGCATCTATTCCTTTAGCTACTGGCAGTTTGTCATTTCCCTCCCAGCAAATTTCCTCAGGTGAAGACTATAGTGACTTCTGTTACACAAACAGAGTGTTTTCCTCTGGGTACTTTCACAGAATCTCTCCGCTTTTTAAGACAATAGGTTTATTGAGGTATGTTTCATATGCCATAAAATTCATCCACATAAAGCATAAGTTCAGAGGTTTTCAGTATATTCACAGATCTGGGCAACCATTACAGCAATCTCATTAAGAGCAGTTTCAGGGGGCGCCTGGGTGGCACAGCGGTTAAGCGTCTGACGTCGGCTCAGGGCGTGATCCCGGCGTTGTGGGATCGAGCCCCACATCAGGCTCCTCTACTATGAGCCTGCTTCTTCCTCTCCCACTCCCCCTGCTTGTGTTCCCTCTCTCACTGGCTGTCTCTATCTCTGTTGAATAAATAAATAAAATCTTTAAAAAAAAAAAAAAAGAGCAGTTTCAATATCCCGCAAAGAACCCCCATACCCACCAGCAGTCATTCCCCACTTCTGCTTCCCCACCCCGTCCCAGCCCCAAGGAACCACTAATCTATTTTCTGTCTCTATGGATTTACCTGTTCTGCACATTTCACATCAATGGAATCCTGGAATATGCGGTCTTTTGTGACTGGCTTCTTCGCTGAGCATAGCGTTTTCAAGGTTCGTCCATGTCGTAGCACGTGCCAGTACTTCGTTCTGTTTTATTGCCCAATAATATTCCATCACATACACGTGCTACACTTTATTTATCCGTCAATTAGTTGATGAACATGTGGGTTGCTTATACTTTTTGGCCACCGTGAATAATGCTACTGTGCACATTAGCATAAAAATTTTTGAATAGACATATGTTTTAATCTGTTGGTTTTTTGTTTTTTTTTGTTAAGGAAGACGAAAACCAGACCGCGTGCTAGAACCTAAGATTCCAATTTCTAATAAAGCACTCTTTGTACCCACTATATTCTGGAAATTTTAGAAATACAAGTTATTTATAAAACTTCAATACCACACCTTGCTTCTACTTCTGGACTTGATTTGCATCCAAAATGTGGAAACATATTGTGAATCTTTTCTCAAAATATTTTAAACATCTTCGCGTGTGCTCATCATCACTTCATAGGTGATAGGTGGTGATGCCATCCTTCTAGTAAGTCTTCGAGGTCTGTTGCCTGTAATATAATTTTTTAAAATAATAAATCATTGTGAATTCTGTGGAGAGTTCTTACGGCATGAGCCACCCTGTCATGGGTCTTAGAATGCTGGGCAAGTAAATGCTGTGCAGACCAACGTGGCTGTAATACATCAGCGTAATGTAAACAGCGTTGGGCTAAAAGTGAGTGCCTAAATGAGCTGTGATCGCAAGTGTGCTGCACTGCTCCAAGTACAGAAATTGCAACCAGCCAGTGGGTAGCAGCCTCCCAGAAAGGCAGCCCTCTGGAAGCCAAACCACAGCAGCTGGTTAACAGTATTTTCATTTGCCTCCTTCTCTGGAGTCTGCTGGGGTTCCTCACTGGTTTCCTAGTCCCAGCCCTGCAGTCCGCTTCGTATCAGCCTTTAGATTGCTCTTTTGCAAACACCTGGCTGTTGGTTGATTATTCGACCCACAGAATATGAGCTTCGAAAGGCACCATAGAAATGACCTAAATCAACTCTCTCCTTTACCCTTTGATATTTTGAAGCTGAGAAAAAGTAGATCTGCCAAGATTAAATAACCCGTACTATTCTGGGACCCCTAAATCCTAATCCAGGCTAATCCTAACCAAAGAGAGGCCCCAAACCTGGGAATTGTGGCTGTGACTATAAGACATGACATTTGTTCCTAAGTGGTCTGAACAATTTTATTTGTCTTTGGCTTAGACTCCTGAAGTGGGATTCTCAAATGTGGCTTAGGAACCCTGAATGTCTCTGTTCTTATTCCTGTGAGGTTTAGCGTCCTAAACTACTGATTTTTCCATGTGCTTTAAATCTAACTCTTCCATGGGGTTGGGGGAGGTGCTTCTGGTTCCTTCCTTGGCCTGATCCTGTGTCATTTGCCTCCATTCTGGGTTTTGTTTCTTTTCCCAGCTGATTGAGGTCTGGGCAGTTAAGTCCTGCCAAAGCGGGTCCAAGGAATAGTAGGTAAATACTAATGGAAAGAATACAGATATTTGGCACAATTAGAGGGAAATTTGAGGAAAACTCATATTTTCAGGAAGAACCGAAAGTTTCCACCCCATGAAGCAATGCCCTTTCCTCACCTCTCCGTCTATGTCAAGGGCACCTAATAAATGCTAAAATGTATTTTCATATCATCTCCTCCCTTGCCAATATCACATTCGTTTCTTGATTTCTTGACTACATGCTTTCTTTCTACTTACAATGCTCCGCTCTAGAACCAGAATTTTCGTTCTCATTCTTTTTATGCAAATCTTGCTTTCATTTAAGACCCACTATAAGTGACTGGCCCTTTTTCACAAAGCTTTCTCTTCTAAGCACCACCCTTTAGGAACATTGTATACTTCTGTATTCCTCCAACATTTAGTTTACACTTTTAAATCACAAGCTCTACTAAATATTGCTTAATTATCTCCAGACATTTCATATATTGTATGTACTCAGTTTCGCCAAGGACAATGGACTGCCATGGGCAAGAGCTATGCTTTCTGTATCTGTTAAATTTCCCCCATAGTATTGGGCACAGGGACAGGAGTTGGTAAATATTAAATATTTTCATTTAAACTAATTCATAAACTGGATTTCAAGACTAATTTTATTTATATCCACTTTATGTGGGAGCACGCATATTTTCATTATCAGTTACCTTGCAAGATGAGGATCAAAAAAAGAAATGCACGGAAGGCAGTATTGATTGGCGTTAGGCTCTGACTGTGTGCCAGGTACTGTGAGGGGTACTGGGCATGCAAAGAGGAATAAAGCATGGTTCTGCTCTCAAGAAATATAGAGTCCAGTAGGGAGACAACTATGTAAGCAAATAGGTTCAATAATGAAGTAATAGGACATTCTAGGCACAGGACAACATAAACCAAGGTGTGGAGAAAGAGCTGAGCATAATATGTTTGTGTCTACGTGGTTAAGATCGTTAGTAGCTTAAAGGAAAGAGTGGGCCATATGGCAGCAATTGAAAGTTTAACAATAGATTGAAATAACATACCAGTGCTGCCGAATAGAACTTTCAGCAATGGTGGAAATATTCTATAAATGAGTTGTCCAATATGGCAGCCACTAGTCACATGTGGTTACTGAGCCCTGAAATGTGGTTGTGTGACTGAGGAACTACATTTTAATTTTCATTTTATTTGTAATTAATTTAAATAGTCACATGTGGCTAGTGGTTACCATATTGCACAGCCCAGGTCTAGATAGCTAAGCTAGATGCAATGGAATTTTCTGGGTTATATGCAGAATTTTATCATTTATTCCATCTGTCTCTGTGCTCCAGACTGATGAGTCCAGGAGATGATAAAATGTGCTGCAGTGAATGGCTTTGAGTTTTCACATCTCCTTTCAAAGCTTCAATTTCTTCATCATTAAAAATGATAGTAATGATATACTTCTCATGGGTTTGGGGGAGGATTAAATGAAATATATGTAAGAACGCTTTGTAAACTTAATATGTATGAAAATACTTTCTAAACTATCTCAAGTTCTAGGGGTGCCTCAGTGGCTCAGTCAGTTAAGGGTCGGCCTTCAGCTCAAATCATGATCCCAGGGTCCTGGGATCAAGCCCCACATCTGGCTCCCTGCTCAGCAGAGCGCCTGCTTCTCCCTCTCCCTCTGCTGCTCCCCCTACTTGTGCTCTTTCTTCCTCTCTCTGTCAAATAAATAAATAAAATCTTTTTTAAAAATAATTAAAAAATAAACCGTCTCAAGTTCTAAAACAGTGATTTTCATTGGGGGCATTTGGCAAATCTGTGGGTGCTTTTCCTTTGCCAGATTGGTTAAGGGCAATGTGCTGTTAACAGGCAGGGCCCAGGGAGATGAGATGTCTTATAACACATGGAACATTCATGCAAAAGTAAAAACGTAAATTCTTCTAATGAACACTTATGTAGGTAAAAAATCTACTTCTTATTATCGGGCCCAGAATTTATTCTGTTTTATATATAAACAGGAAGCATTTCTATATGTTTTCAATAAACACTGATTTATCCAAGAAGGTAACTTCCACGTAAACTAAAAGAAAGACATACTTTGTATCATTCGAGAGTTAGTCACCATATCTGAAAATCAACATACAAATGTCAGTGCCACTAATAATATTTGAAACTCCTTAATCAGCCTGTATTTGCAATGATTGCACTTATTGTGATTCTATGTAGAGATATGTCTGATTATTTCATTGTCTTCAGTGTAGATAGTCCCTGTGAATTTACATATAGAATTATATATTATACCATTATAAATAGTTTTCCTTTTATTTCTCCTTTGTGTTATAGTTCAAGCTCTATACTGATTTTTTTTTGGAAATTATGTGGGTAGGTAGATTATATTATCTATTAATATGATTTCAGAGTAGTAAAAGAAGCATTACCAAATATTCATTCTATGGCACTGGTAGCACTAGTTTTAATAGGGTTGAGAGCCATTGTTTTAAACCAATGCGGTCCTTGTTCTCATTGTTTGCTATAATCTCTTAACTTGTCAGAGGACTTTACATTTCTATGAAAAACACAAATTGTCCCTTCTTAAAGTACACTAACGCTCTCCTTCCTAAGGTGGGGCAACATTCCTGAGCTGGAAGTACCTGGATAGCTGACCTAAATGGCTTAGGAGGGGCACAGATCTCTCTTGAATAGTCTGTCCAAATGTGGACAGTGGATTCGTACTTTCCAGGAGCAATTCTTAGACCATGCTAGAACATTTAAACAAAGGCTTACTAATAATCTAGAGAAAATTGAAGTGCAAATTTGAATATCATAAAACTAGATAAACTAGTTTATACAACACACTCATCGTTAATTTGGGGTTCCTCCTTCCTAGATCAAGTTTTGTTTCCAGGGACTGCTTATCTTTAACCTCTACCTTAAAAACACCTTGGAGAGTTGGAAATTCAAACCAAAACAAGGGACATTGAGTGAGGTAAACATTTCCTCTTTTCTAATTATCTAAGGCCTTCCTTAAGCATTTCCTTCCTTCCTTCTTCCTTCCTTCCTGCTCTTCCATCTATAATTAAGGTCAGGAACGTTCACTTCTGTTGAGGAAACTTCACCCCTACAGACACAAGGGCAACACTCACTGCAAGATCAGCTCTACAAGACAATCCTGGGGAAGATAATGCATTGGTTCCAGCATCTCTTCAAGAGTGCCAGTTTTTTATAAAAAGTAACAAACTTACCTAAGATCACGGGTAGGAGGGTGTAGGGCATGAACCAGAACTTGAGAGAGCTGCTGAATTCCAGGCTGATAAATAGTACATTCATTTTAATGGGCAGACTATCACTTCTGGTTGGTTGATAGCTATGCTGTGCTGATGTAAAATTAGTTTAGTACCACTTGGATTTGCTCATTACTCCATGATACCCAAGAGTCATGAAGTATCCCAAGTAATTGGAGATTTTCTTGGTGACCAAGGGGATAACCTACATCCTTGGCAATTTTGCAGGGTAAGATGGCCAGGATGACTGATTTGTTTTGAAGACTGCTTGGTCTTTGAATGGCTTTTTATTTTTATTTTTTTAAAGATTTTATTTATTTATTCAACAGAGATAGAGACAGCCAGCGAGAGAGGGAATACAAGCAGGGGGAGTGGGAGAGGAAGAAGCAGGCTCATAGTGGAAGAGCCTGATGTGGGGCTCGATCCCATAACGCCGGGATCACGCCCTGAGCTGAAGGCAGACGCTTAACCGCTGTGCCACCCAGGCGCCCCTGAATGACTTTTTAAAGCTACAATCTACACCATCTGTGAAGTAGATCCATGATCAGGGAATGAAGATATGAAGCTGAGGTGTGTGTATGCTGAAAGAAATCAAAGTTAAAAAGTAACTAAAAGACTTAACACTTCTCTAAAAATAAAGTCTATTAATTTTTAAAATAACTAAAATAAAAATTATTTTGAAACTTAAATACTTGCCTTGTGTCTAAACCAAGACCTAATATTATTTTCAGGAATTAAATTTGTATTCGAATAATTTTTAAAAATTCAAGAAGCTTCCAAACTCTTTTTAATGTTTTTCTTATCTAAGATAATGTTAATTGTGGGGTTTTTTCTGTGATGAATATGACAATATTTGTTTATCAATTTACAATATTCAGACTGCTTTCATATGCATTTATTTTTACTTTTTTAAATGTTTCTTATGTTATGTTAGTCACCATACAGTACATCATTAGTTTTTGATGTAGTGTTCCATGATTCATTGTTTGCATATAACACCAAGTGTTCCATGCAACACATGTCCTCCTTAATACCCGTCACCGGGCTAGCTCATCCCCCCTCCCCCTACCCTCTGAAAACCTCATATGAAATTTTTTTCAGTTGAGGGACGCCTGGGTGGCTCAGTTGGTTAAGTGTCTGCCTTTGGCTCAGGTCATGATCCCAGGGTCCTGGGATCCAGTCCTGCATTGGGCTCTCAGCTCAGGGAGGAGCCTGCTTCTCCCTCTGCTTGCTGCTGCTCCCCCTGCTTGTTGTGCTCTCTTTCTCTCTCTCTTTCTGACAAATAAATAAAATCTTAAAAAAAATTTTTTCAGTTGTCAGAGGGACAGTTTAATGTAGTGGTTAAAAGTATAGATTTGAGGGGCGCCTGGGTGGCTCAGTTGTTAAGTGTCTGCCTTGGGCTCAGGGCGTGATCCCAGGGTTCCCCTCCTCCACTGGGAGCCTGCTTCTTCCTCTCCCACTCCCCCTGCTTGTGTTCCCTTTCTCACCAGCTGTCTCTCTCTCTCTCTCTCTCTGTCGAATGAATTAATAAAATCTTTAAAAAAAAAAGTAGTATAGATTTTAGAGCCAGACTACCTGGGGTTTAAACTCCATCTTCCCCAATTAGTAGCTGTGTGATCTTAAATGAGTTACTTAACTTTTCTTGCTTTAATTTTCATCATCTTTCATCTTTTCCCATCCTTATAACGGGGGCAACCATAATATCTAATTCAGAGATTCAGAGTTGCTGTTGAATTTATACTATAAAGTACGTAGAATTATAGACATGCAGTGTTAGCTACTGTTATTATTACCATGTCATAAAATTCTAAGAACTAGTGACAAAGTGTCTGAGGATCTGAAGGGGTTAATGGTGAGTGGAAAAGTCAAGCATTGGAGTGCATTGCCTCCATGCAAGATTACCTTTTTGTAGGACTCAGGCCTTCTAAGATTTGTTCAGGGCCCTTTTCACCTCACAGAAGACAAAGTCTGGGAGATTTCAGTGCTGAGCTTCACCTGCTTCAGTAAGTGAATAAAGCAGGTTATTACAATGGGCTTAACGGTACAATATTATACACTCAGTGTGATCTCAACCATTAAGACAAAGCATAGCATAAAACCTGGAGGAACGATAGCAAGCACAGATGCCAACTATCAGGAGCATTTGCCCCTGAACGTGGGATTATGGGCCACTCTTTGTGTTTCTATAATTGTCTTTCCTTACCAAGTGTTCTGTATTGAGCATAGCATTGTTTCGATAATCAGGGGGGAAAAAGTAGAAACGAAAATGATTCCAATCAAAATAGAAATTTGTTTTAGCACCCTAGAGTCAAATAAAGGAGCATCAAGAAGGGTAGGTGAGGAAGAAAGATTTAAAATCTAAAATATTCATTTTAGAGAGCTTTTGCTATTTGAGAAAGCAAGAACTGTCAGACCCACACTTCATTTTATGAACTGGGCATTTCAGATAAAATTAAATAAATGTGAATCCACGAACACTGCAGTGAAACAAAGGCAGCCGCCTCGTTGAGATAATAAATCCTGCGCGGCACTTGCACCACCCGGGAGGCTGGTCAGCCCGTGACCTAACGAAACGCTAAGAAGTTTTTTTTTCCACAAGAGGGCGGTAACTGCTCAGGGTTTGTTCCAAAGGGCCTGCTGCAGGAGCCAGGCACTTGCAAACCAAGCAGCGACGCCAATGAAATAACTTTTTCTCAACGAAGAATAAGGAGCCGCACGTGTGAGGCCCCGGAAGGACCCATTCTGACACTCGCACGCATACCCGAGTCAGGAGCAACAACTCTAAGCAGGACATAAAGAGGAACTAATTTATAGACTCGTTTCAAATTCCTACATTATGTTCGGTGGACGTTATTTATACAGGTGTTAAGTTTTTCATGGCCGTTCACATCAGACACTGTATAATCTGGTGGATCGAAGCGAGCTAGCATTTTATTCCGTAAGGAAATTGTAATAACCCACAGACATTCCTTCGAGCACAGGATTTCCACGCTGGAGCCAGTTTTCCCGAATATACTCGCAAGCAAGCGGGTTCCCTGGAAGCAAATGGGTCTCCGCAGAAAATGCTGGAGGGGAGAGGATTATATATACGTCTACGTGCTTTGCTGAAGTTCAAGACCAGTTTTCTCTCCAGCAAGGTATTTAGTGTTTTCTTGCATTTACTCTCGTTCCTGAATTTGGGTTTTGATATTGCAGACATTTCTGGACGTTAGTGTTCTCCATCTTTGGGGACATTCAGAACCCTCCCTTCCGAGTGCACGTATCCCCCATGAGAGCTCAGTACCTATTCTGCCACTTGCAGCAGGAGGGCCATGCTGCCACGTGGACGATCCCTTAGGGATATCCCGGCTTGGGGTTGGAGATCTTTCCGATAGTGGATTCTACGTCGACACCAGTCCCTTCCCTTACATATTTTGTTGTCCTCGTTGGGAGAGCGTGGACCACAGGACCCAAGAGTGCTCTCGGTCACCGGGCATTTGCTGGCCCCTTTTCACTCCAACACTTCCCAAATCCGTCTCCTTAACTTGCTGGTCCCCAGAAGCAGCCAAGGGTCCAGTTCCCCTTCACGGCGTTTACAGGAGGCAGAGAGACGGACAGACAGAAAAGCAGCCCTTATTCCTCTGCTCTCCCTCTCCGAGACTGACGTGTTCTAAGCCCGTGGACATTCTTCTTTCTCCCTCGTGCCTGCTCTACCCCTCTTACAACACTAACATAAACCCAGCCGGCCTCGGGGGTCAGCCCGTGCAGGCCCCACTCGCCGGTGACTCGGAGTCGTTAAAGGAGTCATCCAGGCAATTCAAACAAACACATTTCAGAGAGGTTTTTGGCCTGAAACACACACCTAATTCTCTTCATACCCGACACCCCCCGCCCGTGTCCCCCGTCTTTTGCGAGTGTAGAATAGGGTTCTCGTGACTACACTTGAGTATCCCAACATTTGACGTTAATATTTGGGGAAGAAGAGTTATCATTCATCCCTGACTGCTGAATTTAAGTACATTTAGCTGAGATTTTATTTGCATTCCTTCTGCGAGTTACCCCGAATTTAATGGCTGTTCCTTTAACTTAAAGCACAAGTATCAGAACGCGCCAGGCATTTCGGAGTCAAGGGTTAGATCAAGGGGCGTGTGGTCAAGGGGATAGCGCAGGCTGCGTTAACCGCGGAAGCAGGTTAACAACAGTAACTTGAAAACTGGTTCGTTTGTTCACGGGCTCAAAAAGTCAAGAGAGGCGTGTCGTCTTCTTCATCCCTATCGTTTTAGCTCTTTTTGCAACCTCAGAATTTGCCAACACTCATTTATTGTTAAATTAAAATGCAAATCTTTTGCTTCCAAACACAGCCCCCCATATATATATATATATATATATATATATATATATATATATATATATATATATATATACATACACATATATATATATATATGTATATATATTTGCAGAGATGCGAGGGGGTGTCGCGACCACGTGTTACACGTTCTACTCCTAGAGTCTACTTCTAGTCGGACTTAGAAATGTCCGACTTTATGTCGTGCGCAGAAGGGAGTGCGGGTCCTGGGGATTCCCTAAGGGAAAGTCCGGACTCACTAGGGCGCCTGTAAACCGCGTGTAGGACGGCCCCGACCAGAAACGGGCCTCCCTGGTCAGCATCGGGAGCTGTTCTTCCAAGACTCCGCCAGGAAGGTGGTAATAGTGATGCAGGGGCAGGGCCATCTCTCCTCGCGAGTGACAGGAGCAGCCCACCCCCCTCAGAAGACGCCCCCCGCTCTTCCCTCTCCCAGCTGGAGACAGACGGAGCAGACCGATGACAACCAGCACCAGGCGGGCAGGAGGCACCCGCCTTCCTTCGGCGCAGCGCAGTGTGTCTGGAATACAAGCTGCCCCACGCGGGATTCAGACACCAAGGGTTCGCCCCAGGGATCGAGGTACACAGACCCCAGAATTGTTTTATTGACATGAGAAAAAATATTGCTATTTTAATTCCTCGATGTGAATGATAAATAAAAGCAAAGGATGGAGACACCTTGCACCTAGCTTTGCAACTATTTACCAATATCAGTTAAGCCAGAGTTGGTTGGATTGAGTTGAATATCTCGCTCATATTTCTCTGTCTTTTTACCTCACTTCTCCCCATATCAGATACTAAATTTACAAAAGGAGAATATCCAATTCTTTCCTTAGTCACAATATTTACATGAAATAAAGGGGGGATCGTTTTTTTGGAAATTGGAATCTTTGGGGCTCACTGGCCTCCTTCCCCCCTCCATTCCTACCTAGTTCTTGAGACCGCAGTGTACTGGGGGAATATGAGGAGGTCGCTGGTGGCCCAGGCGCGGGGTTCAGGAGGGGAATTGTGTGCCACTGTCAAGTGGGAGTCTGAGAGGTAAGGAAAAGTTTCGTTTGTAACGAAGCGAGAGGCAGAGGGACCCCAGCAACTCGCACCGGCCGGGCTCCCCGCCTCATCCTTTCGTCGCAGTCTTTTGGCCGAAATGGAAGGGCGCTGGGGTTTAGAGCCATAGCCCAGTGGAGCATCCTCTCTCCCAGGGAAATGCAGATGGTCCCCGAATGAACTCTTTTCTTGCTTGACTCAGCATAATTCACGTGGAGGAAGGAATTCACCTTCCTTTAGGTCAGAGTCTAAGGTCTGAGACGTGATGGATTTAGCCCAGTCTCAAAGTTAATGCAGGAGGGTGGTGAGGGAAGAGGGGGACCAAATAAAAACAAAATTACTTTTATCTCAGAAATGAATAATAAAAGAGGCAAAGGGTAAACAAAAACATTAAAAATAAACAACTCAAGCTCCAGCTGCCACCTTGAAAAGACCAAAGCTTTAGAAATGAGGGCTATCAAAGCAGAATAAGCCCTCCTGGCTTTTGGTGCTTGGACCCATATGAGTGCTTTGGCACTCACAATCAAACTCCATCCATGGGTGGTGCCGCTCAGATTTTATTCTTGAGCTATTTATTTCTATTTTCTAAGAATTAAGTTTAGACTTAATCATCTCTCCAAATTGCTCTAGTGACTACCCCTCACTGCTGTGTTACTTCAACATCCTGAAATCTCAAAATTGTGCAAAGGTCTTCCTCCTCACTTGCACAGCTCAACCCTGCCAGCAATTTCAAGATCCTTTTACAAGGGGCCAGGGATGGAAGATAGAAAGGAGATAAAGGAAAGCACTCTCCAACTCCTAAATCTTAGACATCCCATCACCACAGCCCAGAAGCCTGGACACCTCCATCTCTCACAATAACCCTGAAGTTGAGGGAAAGGGGCCAGAGTTTTGGAGACAGTTTTCAAAAGCTTATAGTCCCCTGGGGAGGAGGGTACCCAGATACTTCTTTATATAGATGCCCCTTTTGGTGATTCTGCTTCCGTGTAAACTCAGAACAAATAACGACAATAATCAAAGGAAAGAGAAGTCAAAAAAAAAAAAAAAAGAGTTCACTCCTCTCGAGTCTAAACATCACCTGAAAAATACTCCCATTCAGCTGATTCCGTTCTCTGAGTATTGAGTAATCCTATAAATGATGACATTGCGGAGAAACCTAGGAATGAAAAGAAAAGTAACGAAGAAAGAACAGAGAGGGAAAGAGGGAGGTGGCAAAAATGGAAGAGAACGATCCTTTGGCCTACTAGGGGATTAAGGACATCTATAGGCTTAAGGAGCAACAAATTAATTTACACAATTCTGGGAGAGCCCAGATGGCCTTTAATTAATCCCTTCAAAAGAAGGAGCTAGGCCAGGGCTGCGCCGGCTGCCCGCTCCATTAGCTCCATTTTACAAGGGACCAGACTGTTGGAGGTGAGGCGTCGCGAGCTCGTAGGGAAAGGGGGGCGGGTAGGGTGAGACGAGCAGGCAAGGGGGGAGGCGAGGGAAGAATATGAACTGCGTTTCCATAAAAGGGCTGGGTTTTCATTATTCTTCTCTTTAAAAGTAATACCCACTCCGTCTCTGCTCCCCCCTCCACTTTTCCATTTTATTTAACACAATTAATTGAGGCGTCCATGGGCCCCAAGGCGGAACTGCACCACTCGCCAGCCCCCACCCCCTGGCCCCACCCACAGAAGGGATGGAGGCGGGAGGAGGCGGGGACCAAGCGGGCGCGGCCCTACGGCTCGCCCTCCTCAGCCAATTAGAGGGCGCGGCGCTCCGGAGTGGGCGCGCCCCAGAGGCGACGCGAGGCCGGAGGCTGCGCGCAATTGGAGACGGTGGTTACGCCCCCGGCCTGCACCCCGCTCCTCGGCTCCGCCCCCCGGCCGCCTCCGAGTGACGTCCCTCAAAGTTCTCATTTTGGACCCCCATTTCCCCCTCCTTTTCGTCCCCCAGCTAAAGAGGGGTAGGGAGTGATGCAAATGTTTTATTACCTTTGAGAGCTTCATCTGAACTGTCAGGCCCGGAGGGAGAGAGGAGAGAGGAGAGGAGAGGAGAGAGAGGGAGTGGAAGAGCCGGAGAGGGTCAGCTTGGCCAGAGGACAGGACTTAGAAGAACGAAGCCTGTAAAGCCGCGAAGAAAATGCGAGAGAGGAGAGGCAAAGGCGGAGAGTGAGAAGAAGAGAGGGTGCTGGGGGGCGGGGGTCGCCAGGCCGTTTACAGAAAAGGACAGACGAACACAGCCGTAACCGAAGCCGTCCGACTTTTCACACTTAGTCTTTGTTTTTCCTGTGTTTTCTCCCCCTTTTTTCTTTTCAATATTGCAAATCTAGTGCCCCGTGGCCCAGAGGGGAAGGCGGGTTGGCGCGCCGAATCCGGGAGCTGCGGGGATTGGTGGCACTGCCTTTTCTGGCGCACCAGCCTTGGGCAGAGCCTGCGGAGGAAGCCCGCCCAGAGGCGAGATCCTCCCGCGGGCTGGATGCGCTCTCTCCCCGCGAGCAGCGAGCGCCGAGTGAGAATCAGCCTCGCGGCGAAAGAACAGGGCAGTCAAGTAAGATTAGAGGAGCGCGGCCGGCGGAACCTGGAGTCCTTTGAACCTCCCCAAAGAAAGCGAGCCAGTCCCCACACTCCAACATCGAAGTGGAAATTCGGTGACTCTTAACTTTGTTGCAAACTCTGGGGCCGGCCTGGGTTTTGCTTTGCTTATTTCTCCGGGGGAGAAGATGAGAAGTAGCGCACATTGAGAGGCGAGGAAAAGTGAAGAAGAGAGAAGAGACCGAGACTGAATCCACGACTCTAGGAGCGAAAGGACAGCCAAAGCCGCCCGGACGCCCACTGATCTCGGCGAGCCACCGCCTCTCCAGTGGCGCGTTTGGACATTTCTGCTGCGCAGCTTCGAGAGCAACTCTCGGCCGCGGCGTTCTCGGCCCAGTTGGCAGGTCGCCTCCCGGAGCGCGGAGCTACTCCTCGCTCGCGCCCTCGGCACTCCTCGCTCCCCTGAGCCCCGCCGGGGCACCGGCCGGCGCCCTCGCTGAGTGGCTGCGGGCTCCCGCCTGGCCGTGGGATGTTAGCGGTGGGGGCGATGGAGGGCACCCGGCAGAGCGCGTTCCTGCTCAGCAGCCCGCCCCTGGCTGCCCTGCACAGCATGGCCGAAATGAAGACCCCGCTGTACCCCGCAGCGTACCCCCCATTGCCCGCCGGCCCCCCCTCCTCCTCGTCCTCCTCGTCCTCCTCGTCGTCGCCCTCCCCGCCTTTGGGCGCTCACAACCCAGGCAGCCTGAAGCCCCCGACCGCGGGGGGGCTCTCATCCCTGGGCAGCCCCCCACAGCAGCTCTCAGCCGCCACCCCCCACGGCATCAACGACATCCTGAGCCGGCCCTCCATGCCCGTGGCCTCGGGGGCCGCCCTGCCCTCCGCCTCGCCCTCGGGTTCCTCCTCCTCCTCTTCCTCGTCCACCTCCGCTTCCTCTGCTTCGGCAGCTGCCGCGGCTGCCGCGGCCGCTGCAGCCGCCGCCTCATCCCCAGCGGGGCTGCTGGCTGGCCTGCCCCGCTTCAGCAGCCTGAGTCCGCCGCCGCCGCCGCCTGGGCTCTACTTCAGCCCCAGCGCAGCTGCCGTGGCCGCCGTAGGTCGGTACCCCAAACCGCTGGCCGAGCTGCCCGGCCGGACGCCCATCTTCTGGCCAGGAGTTATGCAGAGCCCACCTTGGAGGGACGCCCGCCTGGCCTGCACCCCTCGTGAGTACGATCGCCTGAGTCCAGTTGTGCGTGTTCTGCCCACTCTCGGGTCATGGCCCCTGGTGTGCACGGGGATCCGTGCACCCTCTTGGCTCCCCAGTAGTTTGGCAGCGCCCGAATCACACGATTTGAGCTCTGCCAGGCATTGATTGAGGGACTCTGGCTTCCCTGAGCTTGCGTCCAAGGGCCCCCCACTCTTCAAGTCTTGGAGAGCGGGTGTGCATGAGTCCGCGGTGCTAGGCGTGTGTCTCATCAGAGGCCCCGGCTACTCTGGAACAGCCTGATGGCAACCTCAGGCCCTGCCTGGGTTAACGAGGTGGGAAGGGCAGGAGAGGCCATTGCGCCCCCGCCTACACCCCTTCTTTCCTGGCTCCCGCCTGTCCGCCAGGGCCCCACTCCACCTACACCCGCCTAACTGGCCTCTCTGCGAACTGGTGGGGAACGACAAGCCCTCCACGACCCGGCCGGAGTGCGTGTATTTGCAAGTACCTCTCGGCCCAGGGTGTCCCTACCTAACCTCTTCGCCTTCGAGGAGCTCCCCCACCCCCCACCCCAGTACACTAGAAGACAGGCCCCGCGGCAGCCGCTTGGGCTAGCTCAGTCACTTCGGGCCACTCCCCTCCGCTGGTCTCTCACTTTCCCACCTGCCTGGCCCCCGGGAAGGGGGGGTGGGGGTGGCGAAGGGCCGGGACATCTTGAGCCTGGGAATATTGAGAAGCATCGTGGCCCTCAACATCCTAACATGAAAATGAACCGGAGGAAGAACGAGGTGGCAGCAGAAGGACTGGGGAATACGCGCATCCCACCAAGACCTTGCTTGAAACCAAATGAGATGCCCTGCCATCAGTCCAATTTTCTGGGTGGTTGGCTACTGCCACGGGGGCTCCTAGTCTTCCAGGTGGAGTTCGAGGCCCAGCCAGGTCTTTTTTTTTTTTTTGCTCCGTTCTTTGCTCTTGACCAAGTCTCCCAAGTTTCCATTAAGTCTCCAGATCTCCTTCGTGTGGCTGAGCAGCAGTAACTAAGGGAAGTTGCGGGAGCCAACTAGAGGCTCCCTTGGGAAGCCTCCGGATGGTGGGCGGCCCGGGCTGGTGAGGGTGTCGGGGAGACGCTATTGTATTCGTTTTAATGGCCAAGTAGGGACCGCCAACAAAGGCGGCACCTCCTCCCCCTCCGCCGCAACGGCGTTAGTCCTGGGGGCGATTTAGCGCTCTTGTGTGCAAAAAACAAGGCGCCCTTTGTTGTGCGGACACAGGTTAGGAAAGCGTTCAAGGAAAAACAACAACAAAAACTAGCCATCCTCCTGCAAAGTCTCCGGGGCCAAGCGAGCCCTGACTGGACTGGGAGGCGAGAGGGGCCTTTTTCCCCGCATTCCTCAATTTACTGGGGCCTGGCGATTCGGCTCCGGCAAACTTCAGCAATGCGCTCCCTCACTGTTTGACGTCTGTGTTGGACAGAAGATTATTTACTGCTGCTTCAAACACACCCGGCTTTTTAAAACAGGTGGGCGTAAAAAGGCAAAGGGAGGCGCGCGTGGGACTGGAAGCGCCAGACACTTCTGATGCCTGCGGCGGAATAAGCTTTCCAAAAAACACTGTTTTTTGAGTTCGTTTCTTTTCAGTGGAGCCGCTTGTAACCGATTGTTTTTCCCCTTCCCTTGTTTATCTGTTCTCGCAGATCAAGGATCCATTTTGTTGGACAAAGACGGGAAGAGAAAACACACGAGACCCACGTTTTCTGGCCAGCAGATCTTCGCTCTGGAGAAGACTTTCGAACAAACGAAATACTTGGCGGGGCCCGAGAGGGCTCGCTTGGCCTATTCGCTGGGGATGACGGAGAGTCAGGTCAAGGTGAGTAGACCTTGCAAACCTCGAGGGACGGTCTCCCAATCCCTAGCGCGCGCGCGCGCGCGGACACACACACACACACACACACACACACACACACACACGCAAGCAAGCAAGCAAGCGCGCACACACCTCTAACAAACAGCCGCTCGGGGGGTGCGGATCTGAGGAGCCTGGGGAGAAGATGAAATCAGCGAAGGGGGTGGGAGTGGGGGTTACAAAGGCCCTGGGGTCTCGAGGCGGGCAAACTGTTGATGAACAAAAGGAATCAAGCCCCCGCCTTTGAAATTAGGTTAATCTAGATAGCAGCATGTGCTGGGGGAACTCGCCATTATTGGAGAATAAAAGCATGACCAAAATATCAGCCCCTAGGATAGATCACGCCAGTTAGATAGCTTCTATTTATTCTATTTGTAGGGATATTCAAGCTTTTGTTTGTCAATTCAAGCTCCGCTGGTTATATAATTTCCTGATGTAGATCAGCCTTATAGTTCTACTATATTAACTTGCAGGTTAAAAAAAAAAAATCCACAAGATCTAACCACTTTAGCAGGGATGAATCTGCTTTTAGTTTAGCTGAGGACCATAACTTTGGAATAGCAATTTTCCGAATGAATCGACAAGATTATTACCCTATTATGAAAGAATTCTGTCTAAGTTTATCAACAGAACTAGGATATTTTACTGTTTGTGACAACAACTTATAATTAAAATGTCACTTAGCTTATAATTGAGTTGTACAGTATATTTCCAGGGAATCAAATTTGAGAAATCTTTCCCTGAAAAATAAAAGGATTGAACCAGTGGGGAAATTAAATCTAATGGTTTCCTGTATTTCCAGTATTCTCTTTTGCGTCTCTTCTTCGGTTTATTATATTCGGGTGTTTTGGAAGGGGAAGGAGTGTAAGTCTGTTTTCATTAGTAATCTTGTCGCTCCTTAAATTAAGTAGGAATAACTATTAGCCACGTCTGCTGGTTAGAGTGTATTTCCCCCGGGGCAAGGATCATAAAATGCATTTCAGGAGTGATTTTGTATGTGACCATTAGAATACCATCACAGTTAAAATTATTTTTGCAATGGTTGGTACAGAGCCTACCACGGTAATCTGGAAGTCTTCATTTGTCACCGTAAATATGTCTGTGTGGCTAGAAGTGAATTATTATAGCTGTATAAGGAAAAAAATCACTTTCTTAACAATTCTGATTCTCTAGATAAAATACATAACTGATGAGAAAATGGATGGGAAACATAAAAAGAGGATAATATCTTTGGGAAATTGGTTGCTTATTGCCAATGCTTTAGGTTAAATTATGTGTATCAAACAGGGTGTCAAACATCGTGAATAGCTTAAAATATTTGTTATATAAAATAAATGTCTTGGAGAAGAACAATATTAAAATAATATTTGAAAGACTAGGCATGCTAACAGTGGGAAATAATGTAACTGGTAAAATCTTACTTTAAAAAATAACTAATGGAAATTTCAGTTTGATTTTTGGTTTTATGAAAACATTAAACCATAGAGAGAGACTCACACACAAACTACTGTGATGATTTTAGCTAACCTAGTCAATATTTTCAAGCATTTATATTGATTATTATTAGTGATTTGAGGTTTCTGTTTTAGCAAATCTTTTTCTTTTTGTTAACTTTACACGGTACATTACAAGTGGAAATGGGGAGGGGAGTGTTTACCTACCATGTTTGTGTGGATTCAGACTTGAGATACGTGAAACAGACAAATACCCAAAAACGAAAAGGAGAACAGAGGTAATTGGGGTAAATGCCTTGCTTTCTCCCACAAATCACACTAAAAAGCAAGTACACTTCAAGTTGTTTGTAAGTCTTAATCTAAGAAAGTAAACAACAAATTTAAAATCACAGTCGTTATGAGGCAAACCGAGGAAGGTGAGAAGTTTCCTACTTCAAACTACAAAGTAGGAAAGCGGACTCATTTGTAGGGAAACTTATTTTAAGTTTTCAAGTTTTTTCTCCTCTGAGAGATAGCTCACTGACAAGGTCTACACACTTGTGTTACTATTGCTATGGCAACGGCAGTCCGTTTTTTGGTGCCCGGTGCTGGGAGGAAGCTGGGGCGTAGGAGGCTGACGTTGACGGCCCGAACAAGGGAGGTCTCTGAGGGAGGCTGGCAGGGCGTCCGGGGCCCGCCCGCTGGAGCGACCCGGGGATCCGGGAGAGGCAGCCTTGCCTGGATCCGCTCGCCTTCAATTCCTGTTCCCCCTGTTTCCCTTCCCCTCCCCTTTCTTGGCCCTCAGGTCTGGTTCCAGAACCGCCGGACCAAGTGGAGGAAGAAGCACGCGGCGGAGATGGCCACGGCCAAGAAGAAGCAGGATTCGGAGACCGAGCGGCTCAAGGGGGCCTCGGAGAACGAGGAGGAGGACGACGACTACAACAAGCCTCTGGACCCCAACTCGGACGACGAGAAAATCACGCAGCTGCTGAAGAAGCACAAGTCCAGCAGCGGCGGCGGCGGCCTCCTGCTGCACGCGTCCGAGAACGAGAGCTCGTCCTGAGCGCCCGCCGCCCCCAGGCGCCTGCCGGGCCTCTGGCCTCGGGCCTCCGCCCCGGGCACCGCGCGCGCCCCGCCTGCCCGCCCCTCGGGGCCCTGAGGACCCGGCCCCGCCCGCCGGGGCCCGTTGCTATTTTCTGAGATGTACATATCTATTTTTTTAACCTGGAAGTTGAGGGGGGCGGGGGAGAGAGAGAGAGAGACTCGGGGGTTGATCAGAGGCAGAAAGGACCTCGACATGCACTGCGTAGATAAGGCAACCGAAACTCGCAGCTGGGCTACCGTCCCGGCCCCGCTCGGGCCCCTAGCCCCGTCCACCCGGCGGGAGCTGCCGGGGTCGCCGCACCGCCCCTTCCCGCCTGAGCCCGCGGGCCGGCCGGGGCGGGGCGCGGAAAGGTGTCCTTGAAGGCTCCACACCCAGCGCGGGGACCTCAGAGCCCCGCGGGCGGGCGACCGCCACACATGGGAGGAGAGAGGGAGGCTTCTCCCCCCACAAACTGCTGTGCCGACTAAAGCAACCTGTTGAAGGCTCTTTGTAAATAAATCGTGAGTCACACTGACTAGAAGTTACTTTATTGTGAATATTTAAAATGTAAAATGCTTTTTTGAATTTGGTATAAAAAGATGGCCCTCCTTCTTCCTTCACCCTGCTCCCTTTTAAGAGCTACTCAAACCACACGTTGCCCTTTTATTTTGAACTTAATTTGAGAAGCGAGACAAGAATGTTCTCCACCCCCCTCCTCTCCCGGGTTTGGATTTGTTCAATCTCACTTTTCCCTTTGTCCCTTGTTGCTCTTCCCTGACCACCCCCTGGCTCCGCGCCCCGCTCCCGCCTCCAGGACTTAAAGTAGACGTGGAACCAGGGAAGGCCTCAGACCTGCCTCTCCGTTCCTCTCTGAAATTGCACAGTCGTTTGTTGCTATTTATTAGTGATTTAAAGAAAGTATTGGGGAGGGAGGGGCTACAATAGCTTGTATTTAATTCCTTTCTGATAAAAATGCGTGTTAAAGTAGATGGTGGGAATTGTTGAAACTGCTCCGGGTCAGAAACATAAAAATCCATTTAGTTGCTGTAATTGAATTTGAAGTGTTTTGTATCATAAGAATACTATAGACTATGTATATTGTTTTCTTTTTTAAGCTAATAATGGTGATATATTAGCATCTTTAACCTTTATTAATTTATATAAGGAATTCAGTTTGTAAAGAGAAGAGAACCCCCTTTGCAAGACCAGTTAAATGTAATGCACTTTCTGTTTCAAAGGATAAATCAAATTAAAAAACAGTTTGAAGACGTCTGTTGCCTTGAATGGAAGGGTACAGATCATTTGATTTCACCAGAGATCTCAAAAGTCAAGACCACAAAATTATTATATTGGCTCCTTGGGTAAAATAGCTGCTATTTATTTATATATTTGTATATTTATTCAAGAGTGGGGTCACATCTCTCATTCTCTTGGATTAGGAAGATAAAAAGAAATGTAGCCCCACTCGTGGGGCTTCTCGAAGAGACTTGTCTAACAGGCTGCTTCTGATGTCTGTGTTGTCTAATTTTTTCCTGATCGCTTTTTCCTTCTCCGAGAAGTCCTTGGAGGGTTTTGGGAAGGCCTCATTTCCATAGATCCAAGATAGCTCCTTAGTGGGGCCCTAGCTTGCTTGGCTGAGAGGAGGCAGAGGAGCTGCTGGTGGAGCAGCTCTGCTGTTTGATGCTAACACATACCCACCCCTGTAGCTTGTAAGAATGCAGAAGTTGTTGGAAAGACAGGAACCTTGATTTTGCTAACCACTACAATAAAAGATGAATTTAAAGAAAGCTTCTAACTGATGCGAAAGTCTTTATGGAATCAATGCCACAGCTTTTGCAGCTAAATTTGCAGGGGAAAAAGAAAAGGAATTCTACCTAGGGAGAGGGCTGTATCGCTATCTTGGGATCTTTTTGTTTTCAGACACTCTGTTATAGGCTCAGTGAAATATAGTTATCCCCTTAGTGTTTCAGGTTAATGAGCTTGTGTTCAAAGAGAGAAAAATCAATAGGATTCAGTAGATCCTTCAGGCTAGAGTTAGGTAAAGAAAGTGTGGGTCTGTTTTGTTCCCTTGAAAAACAACAACAACGACGACGACGACAACAACAACTGTGAAAACTGGCAATGAGATTGCCTGAAGGAAATGATTATAGAATATATTCCTCATGGCGTGGTGTAATGGAAAGAAAGGATATAGATCTGCCCTGTTTCTTTTCTCTAGTTTGTGAAGTTCCCAGTAAGTTTTAAACTTCTGAATTTCTGCATTCTTAGCAAGACTGAATTGTATATCCTATAGAGAGGCAGCTATTTCAAAAGAGGTTTTGCTGTGCTGGGGTGATGTAATTTGAGTCTTAGCTATAAATAATAAGAATTTCCTTCCTTCCCTCCCTCCCTCCTTCCCCCCTTCCTTTCATCCATCCATCCATCCTTCTTCCTTCCTCCCTCCTCCTTCCTTCCTTCCTCCTCCCCTCCTTTCTCCCTCCCTCCCTCCCTCCCTCCCTCCCTCTCTCTCTTCCTCCCTCTCTTTTTATGAGAGAACCTGGGGACCCTGCGTGTGTTGTGGAAAGTCTATTATCGTAAACTGCACTTTATTATTTGTTAATTTGCAACAAATGAAAGTGTCTTATCTACTTTATTACTACTTTTTAACCTTTTGTGTCTTGAAAAGCCAAGCATTTTTTTACTTTTTCCTTCTTCCCGAGAAAACATTCACAAGATAATTAGAAATGCTATTCTTTGAATATAATAATAACAACTCTTATTATTGTTGTTAGTAGTAGTAATAGTAATACAGTAGTATCAATCATAGAAACTTGGAACCAAGACTGAAGCTCTCTCAAGAAGCAAATAGGGTTACAGTATTTATTCCAAGTTAGAAATGTGGAAAGTCCTCTTCCAATTCGTTTAGGAAGCATTCCCTTTGAGCTCTTCACCTTTCCATTGAGAGCATCTGAGAAATGGGAGTTGGTGGCCTGGCCTCTGCCCTACAGGGAATTTTAGGGAGGGCAGACAGGGTCTTCATGCTCGCACTAAAGTGCTCTGAGCTGTGCGGGCAGCAGCCGGAGTCGGGCTTTGGGGCCATGCTGCACTGGCATTCGTCCCTTTTTTCCAGTCGACTACAGCAGTGACTTACTTCCACCCAGGATTCCAGCTGGCCACCAGTTGCAACTGACCCCATAAAACTGAAAATGAGGGACAAATAAGTGGGTGGGGGGCACTTTACTTAGGTGTTCCTTTATGCTGGTTGGGTTGATTTAGTTCTGTGTATGTGCAACAAGAATTTTTTTTTTTAAGAGTTAGCATGGTGGGGAAGCTGAGGAAACAGCTCGAGCAAGGCAGAGTAAGAATAATTTTCCATTTTGTCTCGAAATGTTTATGGCATTAACCAGCCATAAACATCTGATTAAGGCTGCCATCCAGTCATTACAGCTAAAGGAGTCATGATTTAAAAACAAAGTAACAGCAAGTGACCTGATGGACTACTTTTATTCTTAAAATGTTCCCACTTTTATTGAGATATAATTGGCATATAACACGGTATTCATTTAAGATACAATATAATGATTTGATATATGTATATATTGTGAAATGATAACCATAAGTCTAATTAACATCCATCACCTCACATAGTTATAGTTTTCTTCCTTGTGATGAAAAATTTAAAGATCTACCTTCTTCACAACTTGAAATATATAATATTGTTAACTGTAGTCACCATTACATCACCAGATGATTTCTACCTTTGACCACCATCACCATTCCCCCACCCCCACCGTCAACCTCTACTTTTAAAAAGGCTTGCAGGCAACAAAATGTCAACATGGAAACATGAGAAATCAGAAAAACAAGGATTTTTGTGTGTATAGTGAAAGGAAGGGTAAAATTGCTTTTTCATTTTTGTTTTATAGCCCGTGTGTCTGTTTCTTTTTCTGAAAAGAGAGTCAGTGAGGTTGGGTGAGAGATTTAGAATGGAAGGGAAGGGCCCTACATGGGTCTCTCAGGTATCCCAACAGCATTTACAATTCGCAGCTTCTACAGAGTTATTTTCCTAGTCTCCAGAGTCCCAGCTGGGTTCTCCATTGGTGACTAACCTCTTCGGTTCACATTCTGAGGATCTTGTAACTTAGAGCTCTATACCTTCTCTCCCAGAAGCTGTGACATGGTGAGTGGCTTTCCAAGTTTGTGAGAGCACTTTAATCCACTTTTCCTTTCACTCCTTGGGACACAGTGGGAAGGGGGGAACTGAAAACCACTCATTCCTTTCTGGAAAGATGTGCATTTCGTCATTGCTTAGTGTGCAGGCAGTTTGGACTGGAGGCCAGCTCTTCTTGGAAATAATGTGCTAGGCAACAGAGACTGAGCGTGCATTTGAAACCTTTTGGAGCTTAATGTCATGGACATGAGTATGTTATTAGACCAGCATCAACTTGGCTAGATCCGCACTGTTTTGTCCTGTAAGCTGGTCATCAGTGGGCACACACACACACACACACACACACACACACACACACTGGAGAGGTGAAATTCCACTTGGGAACTCCTAGCACTGAATAGCCTAAAGAGACAGTGGCTCCTTTGTTAATCGTTGACAATACGATCATGTAACAACAACAGAGGTAAGCAGTAGATTTCATCTATAAAGTCTATTTTAACCTAATTTAAACAGCTCTCTCTGCACTAAATTTCCTCGCTCTTACCACACACACAGATGCGTGCACAAATTCTCTTCTCCCCTCGTCAGTATGACTTCTTTTGAAAAAGCCAGCTCCTCAGTACACTTCCTTTCTTGACAGGAAAGTCTGTATTTTGTTCTGCAGTACTTAGACTGCAAGCTTCACAGAGAAATACATTCTTTCTAACATAGCCCTTTTTCAGGTCTGCAGAAAACACAGTAACACAACCCTCCCCACTGTTAATGTAAAGTCTGACCAGGGAGCAGAGCAATGGTGTGAGGGGATGACAAAGGGACAGGCTATTTTCCTGAGTTCTGGCCTTCAACATTCCATAGATTGACTTGGGGTTGCTCCGCAAACTGGGAAGTTTATCTGAGAGCCTCAGTTCACTCTCTACTCTTCCTCTTTCATCCAGCAGCTCATTCACCCCAAAGATGAAATGTGTAGTTATGCATCCTTTGTTTTTTGGCCCCAACAAAACGTGTTCATTGAATACCACACTGGAAGACTTGAAAAAGTCGATCATGATGTCTCCGTGGTGTTTAATATCTACTGGAGCCTGGCCAGGACTCCGAAGCAGAAACCTCATCCAGAGCTTCTGTTTTAGTGTATTTTGAATATTAAGGGCCAGTTTGAATGAAGATACATTCAAAGATAGATCCCTTCCTCATTCTAGGGAGAGAAAGAGTTTTTCTGCAGAATTGAAAATGGGCATTATTTTTATAGAGGAGCCCTACCACTTCTCTAATGTTATTGCCTTTATCTTGGTAAAGCCAAATGGAATGTTAAAATATAATTATCCCATATATTTGGTTATTACAAGGGAGACAGATATATCAAATTGAGAAAGAAAACCAGCACACCTCTATAATACAGGTTTATTTTTGGATATGCAAGAATTATGAAAAAAAACCCTATTAATCACCAGTAAATTGTTTGGGAACAATCTGCTTGTATAGATCACAGAGAGGCAAGGCTGCTGAAAATCTGTTAACTTTATTGCCAGATGGTCTAACCACCTTCAAATAAAGTCATCCAAGTTTTCATGCCTCTCATCTGAGCCTTCTCTGTGGGTGCATGGCTTGTAGTAATTCCTCTGTCATCATGGGCAGCCTTGGTCCTTGTGCCTGAGGCTATGGCTCAGCTCTCTCTCTCTCTCTCTCTCTCTCTCTCTCTCTCTTTCTGTGTGTGTGTGTGTCTCAGCTCTTGAAAAGAATTTTGTAAATCCTTTCTCCCTGCCCCTCTTGCCCCCCCAAACACTGGATTTTTTTTTCTTTCCTCTTTGAGGTCCTTACTTGGTTTGTAAGGATTTGCCTAATTTTCTCCCCAATCCAAATGGTCCCAAGTGAATGTGAGGCTCTGAGAAATGTTTTACCTTTGCCACAATCAGATTACACAGCGGTTGAGAGTAGGACTATGAAGCCAGATTATCTGATCTGAATTGTACTTCTATCACCGACTGTTTGCATGATCTTGGTCAAATGACTCTACCTTTCTATGCCTCAGTTTTCTCATCTGTAGGATGGAGATAACTGTATCTAATCCATAAGGTTGTTTGGGGAATTAAATGGATTTAAATATAGAAGCTCTTAGGACAGTGCCCAGCAAATAGTAAGACATGGAATTCTTAGCCATTATCAGCACTATCATCGCCATCACCATCATCATGAAAAGCCCAGTCTCAGGTTGCTCCTAGCTTGGGCCCTGCTGTCTTGTGCAGGATAACTATTCAACTGAGGAAAGATTATGAAAAGTGAAAGTGGGAAGAGAAGTAAGCAAGGGGTATTGTCTTTTTATGTGAAACTTAAAGACTAACTACTGGTAGTATTTTCAACTATTTCTAAAAATTGTTTGACATTCCTTCCTTTTAAAGGGGGAGCCTAATCCCACTCTTCTTGAGTGTGCCTGTATTTAGTGACTTTAATGAACAGAGCACAGCAGAAGTGATGGTGTGTGATTCGGTCATAAAAGGCATTATGTCTCCCTCCTCTCTCTCTCTCTCAACCTTCACTCTGGGGGAAGTCAGCTGCCACATTGTGAGGACACTCAAGCAGCCCTATGGGGAGGTCTATTTGGTGAGGAACTGAGGCCTCTGCCAACAATCAGTCCTAATCTGCAGGGGTATAAACAAACTCTGGAAGCAGGTCCTCCAGCCCAGTCAAGCCTTCACAGGACCGCAGACCTGGACAACATCTTGACTGCAATCTTATGAGCCCCAAGGCAGAGTCACCCATCTAAGCTCTCCAGGATTCCTTACCCACTGTGTGAGATAATCAATGTTCATTGTTTTAAGCCATTACATTTGAGGATAAATTATTATGTAGCATAGATAACTAATACAGTATCTAACGGACCTACCTGTTCTCTGAATAAAGAGCAGGTGTATTGAAGACAGACTCTTGAGGAAGGCATCTTTCATGATTACTTAAAGTCATTTGAAAATGCCACCAGAATGACCCCATGTGGTATGAAAGAAGCCTTGGGTAACTTCATCAGGGTCAAAAAACTTGAGCCCTATTGCTGGTTTCTATTTCTTGATGGTAACTTGACCCCCCAAAAGTCGCTTAACTTGGATAAGCTTCCATTTCCTTATCTATAAAATCATCTTAATAATAATTACTATGCCACAAAGTTGCAAAAGCAAAAGGGCTTCATAAAGTGTAAAGTAGCACATAAATGTAAGAGGTGATGACTGTCCTGCAATATAGGTGTGTAATTTGATTAAACACGTACATACTGCTGTTTCCCAGAAAGGAATCTCAGACATGGAAAAACCCTGCATCTGGTTTTGCAAGGCCGTATTATTTCTCTCCACAGGGAACATGGCCCAGATACACTTCCAGCTTTACTCAGACTGGTTTGATGCTGGGAAACCTAAGGGGGGAAAGCTCAGGAAAAGAAAAAAAGGTGTAAAGGAGAGAAGGGACCCTGGATTTCAACTTAGGACTGAGGTTTTGGAGTTGTCCCTTTTACCTTTCTTTTGAGAACTAGGGACATGACTCTGTTTCTAAGACAGTCTAGGTGGCAAGAAGGCAGGAGACAGAGGGAATGAGTGATAGATGCTGAAGCTGCTACTGGGTACTTGGGATTAAGGCAGAGAGGCAGCAAGCCCCTAGAAAAACAAAGGAAACCTCCCCCACCACAGCTGGCCCCCAAATCAGGAAAGCTCTTGATTCAGAAGAAAGTTCCTGTAGACCTTGCTCCTTCCAGGGAGCTCGGACACTATTTGCCAACTGAAATTGATGGGCAGAAAGTTCCTTCCCTGCCTGTCGACTTGACTCTTGCATACCCATTCCAACAGAGCAGCAGAGAGAAGTCAGTGCGCCAGGGTAACAATAAAAACTGAAAATACAGTTGAAGACTTGGGCTTCATTTCCTCTGGTGTAAGAAGCCATCCCGGGGCCTGTCTAGGTATTCTGTTAAAAGCAATTACAGAGAAAAGGGACTGCAAAGGCAAATATGAAATCAGCACATTGTCATTAACTTCCATGAAACAGAGAGTAAGGCAGAAGTGGATGACTTCAAGGACCTTGCTTTCAGCACCCTTAAGATGACTGTATCAGCTAGGGACCCATGAGATCATGATGGCTTCCAGGTGGACAGTCTGCCCACCACCCTTCCTCCTTCCCCCCCTCTTACCTTCTCGCTCTCCTTTCCCTCTTCCTCACCTTCTTCCTCTTCCTCCTCCCCTCTCCCTTCTTCTCTCCCCCTTCTCCTTCTGTACAGCATAGTGCTGTGCCATCTCACCCAGGGGAAGAATGTGCCTCAGAGACACGTGAAAGACTAGAGTGGGTGACAGTTTGGAAGAGAGGTAACTCTACTGCCTCTTGGAAAACTGAAACCCAGAATAGTCGGCCTGACTGCAAGGGCACAGGCCTATACAGTCCTTGATTACTGTTGTAGCCCCAGGACATTGGATAGTGCCTGACACGAAGAGGGTATTCAAGGAACATTTCTTGAGTGTCCACACTAGGGCCTGAGCACACACACAAACACCCACACAATGAAGCCCCAGGGAACTTTGCATTCTGTTGCAGGGGTTTGGTTTTGTTTTGTTTTTCTCTTGAAGATTTTAAAGAAAATGATAGACCTGTAATGTAACCCTTTCTCTTCTCCCAGCCTGGAAGCAGAGAAATGACCTTTCAGGAGTCTCTTCTAGTTGTGAGTATATATGTAAATATCGGTCAAATTGCTGTAAAAATCAGCACGCACAGCTTAAGTAGCAAATAGGTGAGTTCAATGGGAAGATTTTCCTTGGGAAAAATGGAAGATCAAGTAAGGGTATTCACAATACATTCCTTGATCAGCTCACAACATCATTACTTTAAAATAAAATCTTCAGTACAATCATCATTTGTAGAAATGTATGTCACTTCCCAAGGCACATGGGCTAAAATAATGCATAGAGCAATAAATAAGAGGAGGACTTATTAGCCATTTAAAATACTATTTGTAGTTGAGATTCATGTCTCTTTCACTGATCCCATCAGAAAATCTGTAATACCAAACTTAGATTTCTAGCAATAGTTTTCCCGAGACAATTTTAGGATGATATAAATTAATACAACTAACTCCTACATATTTTGACTAGGCTTCCCTCTCTCTAAGACTCAGAAGCATTTCTCTTGACCACCCTCCATCTGTCTGTCTCATACCCGTTTCAGTACCCGAAAAGCCTGGATGCACTGTGGACACTTTTGTGTCTACAGAGCCCTCTTTGTGGTGGGCTGATTCTTAGAGGCTGTGTGAGGCGAAGAAGCCCAAAGGAGAACTTGCTGCAGTTAGATGGTGGTGGGGCTGGAGTCAACTTTCTCTTAACCTGTTGGCCAAGGTTACAATTAAGGCTGTTTTCTTTAGCCCGCTCCCTTTCCTTTTCCCTAGAACAGGGAAATTTGGAGCTCCTGGTTTTTTGTTTACTCTTCCCAATTAGCCTCTGTATTGAAAGCCAACTGCCAGTGACCACTTTTGTTTCCAAGGGGAAGGTTTAAAAAAAATTTCTTGCCCCTGAGGGTAATGAACACATTTAGGATCCAAGGAGGAGGAGAAATGAATAAGTCCAGATCTCAGGTCTTTTAAATAAGACTATAAAACGAGCAATACCTGCCACTTCATAGTTCCTTATCCCCACCCCCTCCCCAAAGGGGTTCGCATTCTTCCACTTGTAAGGGCTTCATCCTACAACTCCCTTTCTTCAGTACTTTTTCTGTGTAGCTGGATTAGAGCAACAGCCCCCTCACTGTCCCCTGGAGGCCCGGGCAGCCTAGAAAAGACCTTTGTGCGGTACCTTCACTCCCTGGAAATCTGGGTGTCCTTTACCCCGGGGAGTGGTAGCCTGGTTCACGGGTCTCAGTTCTACAGCTGAAGTCTGGGCTCTCTTACTTCACCTGAATCTATTTAGCTGGGCGGAAGACTTGCTTCCCTTTCAAGGCACTATTTCCCCGGTCCCACCTCTCACCTGGTACCGGCACAAATGAGGCTCTCTTTAAAGGGCTGGGTCTGTATGCGGGCAGAGAATGAGGACATTTGGCTTCCCTAGGGCGAAAAGGGCCTTATCTGGCGAGGAAAGACTTCCTGGACTAGGACATCTTTTCCTAAGGGAAAAGTCTACAATGTGCTCAGCGGTCCCATCTATGGGCTGGGGCTGAAGTAATCTCCCCGAATGTCTGGCCCGGGCCTCCTACCACTTTCCGTCCAGGTGAGGGGAGAGGGAAGGCCCCGCAGGGCCTAAAGGCCTTACCTCCCAGGGGTCCTTCCGGTTCAAAAAGGACCTGGAAAGAAAAGATGCAGAGTTTGAGGGGCCGAGGCTCCCTTTGAATCACAGGCAGAGGTCAGAAAGAGACAAATCAGAATTCGTCTTAATTAAATGGGAAGACAATTTAAAAAACACTCTTTGCCTGTGTCATGCCATTTGCCCTGAAAGCGACTCACCACAAGGGACTCCTATACACAGGCTCAAGCTGGGTCCTCTCCCGTCTTTCTAATCTGCACACTCTGGGTTCCTGAGTCCACAATTGGAAAGGGAGGCAAGAGGACAAGAGCGTGTTTGAAGGGTGGGGTTTAATGGTAGTACTTGCTACGTGGGTGATGCCGGGACATTGGCAATTAGGGCGCCGCTGAATGGGTTTGCTTCTCTGGTTTGCTTATTTGACACTTCTAAGGCCAGAGGGTGGTGCCTCTGAGGACATTTGCATTGCACATCCCACTTGCCAGGAAGTGCATGCCTACACGCAGAGGAACGGGTGCTGCAGGTTCTGGATCCTTCCAGAAGATCCCCCTAGAGCCAGAAAGGGCACCCGTGGCCGTTGCCTTCCGCTATCGAACTGCCCCTTATTTTATACACCCGCTCGTCTCGTGTTCTCTTCTCTGCGGTTTGGATTGAGCTAAAATCCAGTCACTGGACAGCGGGTCTCAGGGAACTCATTCCACACAGCTCCAGACACTTCCTACCACATTTTCTCTTTTGGGGATCGCAAGGCCCAGGAAATTCGAGAGAATTCGGGAGTGGCAGGAACTGTATTTCCCTTTCTGGTCCCGGTTCTGCCTTTGGCAAATTCCTTATTGAGCTCAGCTGGACGAAGTCCTTTTTTGATTCAGGACCCAGATCACCACGCCTGGCCGCAGTTCACTTATAACTGGGGCAGGGTTGACCTCGAACCCCTCAGCCCTGGTCGCTGGGCACATGCCTGCGGGGGCCTCTGTGCTCCACTTGCCCTCGCCGGGTGTGCTCGATCAGTTGGGGACCCTCCCCTAGGACGGTCTCCCGTTGAAAAGAGAGGGTTTGAGCAGCTTCCCTGGGGAGTCCCTAAAAGTATCTGGTACTATCTCCCCTTGATACTGCCTTCCCCAGGAGGGACCCCATTCCTGCCAAGGCACTTGACAGGGCGGCTTCATAGAGGAACAAAACCAGGGTGTCCAGGGCGGAGCCAATCATAGGCAGCGCCCTCGTTCGTCCCCACCTCGGGTGTTTAGCCGGAGCTTGGAGAAGGGCGCTGAGCCTCGGAAGCCTAACCTTGGAACCCCGCGTGTTGGCCCACCGAACCCGGGGCGCGCCCCCTGCAGGCTGGGCTGTTTGTTCCGGCGCTTCGGATCCTGGCCCACGCTGTCCCCACAGAGGCCGAGCGCGCCCCTGCAGGCCGGGGGGGCCTCAGACGCCAGCGAGCGCCCCCGGGTTGAGCCCCCAGCGCGGGTCTGCACCTTTCCTGGCCCCCACCTTGGGGAATGGTCGGCTTTTTTGGGCCTCCTGGGGTCACTGAACGGTTGCCGGGTCCTGCAATTTATACACAAGCGTGGGCCCTCTTCCCCGAGCTCCTCGGCACCGTGACGCCCTGCTCTCGCTTCCGCGGAGTAGTTTTCTGTTTTTTCTCTCCCTTGCTTGGCTTTACGATGAAACCATAAAGGCCACCACAGCTCTGCTGGACCTCACCATTTTAAAAAAAAGCCCTTAAACGATATATTTAGAGAAGTGTGTGCACACCTGTGTACATCTATTTTCACACATACATACATACACACACACACACACACACACACCCGATTCTTCCCCTCATTCCTGCCTCTACCTCCCTCCCCTCACAGCTCCCACCAGGTATGTTCTAGAACCGACACAGGTTGCCTGCGCCGTCTACCAGCTGTCCCGAACATCCGTTACAAATCTCCGCGAGGGACGAAAACATCTGTTCGGGCAGAGGCTGGAAGCCGTGGCGGCGGGCGCCGCGCTGCGGGACGCACCCCACCCCAGCGCGGCGCCAGGGGAGAGGGCCCCTGCCGGTCGCAAGTGATTTTCGTGCCCCAAGCCGGAGGGCACGGCGACACGGCCCGAAATGCTCGAGGTCGGGGTGTTCCGCGGTTTCCCAGGTCCTATCTACCCACCTTGGCCCTTTGTTCTTATTCCACCACCCACTAGGCTCCGGGTGGGGGCCTCTCCTCCTCCACTGTCCTCGTCCGCTCGAGGTGAAGGTTTGCACCCGCGCCTACAGTCGCGAGCGCGCCGACCGGGTGCTGATGGAAGGACGCGGCGCAGTGGCGGGGCACTGCCGGCGCAGAGCTGGGGCGCTGCCCCGGTGCCCCGCTTGGAAACCCCGCGAGCGAGCCCTGTTCGAGCAGTCTCTTCAAAGACAAGGAGGAAAGAAAGGCAGGGCCACCTACAGTCACAAATAAGTTTTATACTGTTTGCTTATATTTTACTGGATAGTACACGCACATGATGAAAACAAATTTAAACAGGACAAAAGGACGCACAAGCAACCACGTATTTGAATATATTCTCTTGGGTGCCTTATTTAAAGAGTGTCTGAGCTCCTGGATCTCTGGGCTCAGAAGGACTCTCATGGGTCCATGTGCCTACAGACCCGGGAGGATCATTTCCTGAATCATCCACATCCGCCGACAATTTCTCACTTGGCGTTTTCTCATCGCCTCTACTCAGCCGCAGTTCGCCTTGCGGTTCCCGGGAGAGCCGCCACTTTTCCCGCAGTGTTATAGTTGAGCGTAGCCAGCCCTCTGTAAGTTCCGAAGTGAGTGCTCCAGGTATCAAACGCTCATTATTGACTACCCTGATCGCTAATGTGGGTGAGGGGCATATGGGGAAAGGGGCGGCTTCATTTTTCTTTTCTCATTTCCCTCGATTCCATTCACATTGAACATTACGAATGGTTAATAAAATGTAGTTTGCGACTGTAATATGGGAACGAATTGGTCCCAATAAATGTCACAAGATATAAGACAAAAAAGTACCCTGCAACTGTATGCCGGACTGTATTGCTCTCAGTTTTGGCTACGGATGCACTAAAATAACCTGTTAACACACACCAAAGTGCATCCCTATAATAACCTCCTCAATCATTTATTAAAAGTCGTGTCAAGCAGGCCCGTATAATTCATTTCTATGCAAATACATCAATGTCAGGCCATTAGTGTATTGCTCAGGTTTTTATTAAAGTGCATTCTTTTTAATTCAGCCCCGTAAAATACGAGCCCCATTGCTCAAGAATTATAGCAACTATTAGAGTAACATATGGGCAACATGCACTCAGAAAATAAAAACCAACAGATAAAGTGGCAGGGTCACATCGCAGGAGCAAACACTTAACAAAATGGCAGTGGAGTAATAGATTTTTTCTCCCAGGGCTTTTGGCGAAAGGGTGTCATGGGCACCCATACCTCGGAAAAGGCAAAAGGCTCGAGGTTACTTTGCCCTGTCTCGAACCCCAAGCCAGCCCCGCATAGATAACCTCAGGGTTAGGAGAGGGAAAGCTTCCAGAGCTCCTCCGTACCTGGTCTCCATCTTTTGGCACAAGGATTTCAACATTCACCGGAAAGAAATGTCAATGTAGGGTTTATGGCTGAAACCATTCTCTCCCTCCCTAAATCTCTCTCGCGTTCTCGTTCTTTCTCCCTCTCTCGCTCTCTCCAGTGCCCCCAGCAAGGTTACTTCTCCGTGCACACTAACCGCACCGGGAGCCCCACCCCACCGCGAGTACTTTCTGAGATGCTCCTTCCTCCCTGTCATAAGATTGAGAAGGAGCGAAGGAGGCCCAAGAAGGCCCGGGGACTTACTGGCAAATTTCCGGGGAAACACTTTCTATTGAAATCAGTTCCTGGCTAAATTATAAGAACATCTTTCAGTTTCGACTCAGAAGAAACGTAGGTGCCCTCTGCCGGCTCCACCCCCTTTCTCTCCTCCCCCCCCCCCCCCCCCCCCCCCGGGGCCACGCGTTTCCCGGTCTGAACGCTTTGCTATAAATTTTGCTAAACCAGGGAAAGCGCTAGGCTGATCCCGGAGGGACTTTGCTATTTTACGGACAGAGGACAGAGTGGGGGCGGTAGTGGTGCCCCGCATCCCTTCAGCCAGCGCCCAGGTCTGAGGTGGAGAAAGGGCAAGGTGGGAGGACTTGGGTCTGAAACAGCAGCTGACAAACCCACTGGAGAAGTCAGCAGCAGCAAATTCAGTTTTTTAAAAAATTTTTAATTGCCATTGGAACAATCAATTTCCAGAGGCCTAAAAATAAACCTCAAATCCAAAACACAACACAGCCCTCGCAGAAAAATAGAGAGAAAAGGGGAAAAAACTAAGAACAATCTCCCAGATTTAACGAGAGAGTTGCCCACATCCTCATCACCCCAGCATGGTAATTGAGCAGATCTATTAACTTGTTACACTAGATTTGTTTAAAGAGACTATTACACAGTCATTTAATCAATTTGTTACACTGGAGGTCCTGACTTATGAGACACTTGCCTTATGATTCCTTAATGACTGAATTAATTTGTTTTAATAAAACCAACATTGTGTACAAGTACATTTCTAGAAATGTAATTTTGGAGACAGAACAGTCCAATGCTTCATCTGATTAGGTCCTTTCTATGGTTTATCAAAGTCTGTAGTTTCTGACATAGCTGCTTGTATGGAGTATTTTTCTTTTTTATAGCGCCATTAATTTAATATGGATCATTAGTTCTTTATACACATGCATGTTCTGACAAATGTACCCAATGAATAATGCAGCTAATGTGCTTAGGCCCAAATGCATCACATCATAAACAGAGACCTCTGCAAAATAACAACAATGAAATAAAACACCACCTCTGGTCTCCGTGGTCATCATTAGAGTAACATTTTGAGTTATACTTAAGTCTTGTTTTGCAGAGCAAGACATGTTTGGCCCCAAGATTGTAACAACATAGCCAACTGGGTCTAGCTATGTAGTGAACACAAATAGATTTATGGTGAATTAAGGTTGTCTTGAGAGCAGATGCAGGACAAGAAAATCGGTTTTGCTCTTGATGGAAACTGACGTGTGTAGAATAAAATGTAAATAAACAGAAAGTCCCCAAGAAAAGGGACTTGATGTTATTGATTATGTAAAATAATTAGAACATTACAAATGATAATGCACTACAAATAGTTGGCATTCATGTCTAGATTTTTTGCAGGAAGAAACGATTTAGGCTCTGAAACACCACTTGAAAAATGGGGCATGATCTGAGGGGTAATAAAAAAAATTAATAACGGAGGGATTGGAATGATCAGTTTGTAACCAATAACTGATATAAATGATAACTGAACGAGCCTGCTCCAGAGGTAAACATTCGAGCTTAGAGGAATACAAGGCGAGTGATGGCCCTACATGACCACTGGAGGCATAAAGTGCTTCTGCATAATGTGAGTAACAATGCACAGAGGCCAGATAGTGACTAAATAGCTTAACAATTATTACAGGGAAGAGGGAGAAGCTGGGTGTATTTCCAATAAGGTGATACTTGCTTTACAAATCTTTCTTAACAGTGCTGGACAGGCAGGCATTTGAACTTGATTTCATTTTGAAAAAGTCTGGAGACTGCACACAAATTAACAGTGTATTTGAATGCTTTCATGTCCTCCTTTGGGTGTCCTTTTGAAATGTAAATGCACATTAAGGTGATGAATGGAATTTGTAAATAAAAAGATATGGCTACTTGTGAAGAGTAATTATGATTATCACTTAGGATGAAACTCAACTCAGAGTTTTAGGAGTAGAAAGAAGCCTACTCTACCAATAGTGTGGGGAAAAAACCCCCACCAAGATTTCAATAAGAGGTACAAAAATCAGACGTGGTTGTATTTACTGGCTTTGGTTAAACAATGTATGTAATATTATTCATGGTTGGGATTCTCTTTTGAAACTAATTTTCCCAACGTGGTTCTTTTGATCAAAGAGGCTATTTTTAAGTCATTCACCCTAAAGCTCGTGGATAACATGGACGATGCCACTAGAGTTTTGGTTTTTGAAGCATAAACATTTGTAAAACAAGAAAGAGTTTTAGAAATCATATAGTTCTACAGTTCTGACATTTTCACAAGCTACATTTATCTTTTCCCTTTCATCATAGTTCAGTGATTTCTCTGCCTGAGACAGGAATGCTTATGATGATAAATCAGTGTTGTTTAATTAGATGCATCTTTACTTCATTTTAATGTTAGCTGGAAATGTATTTCTTTAGTTTATAAAAATGAATAATTTAATCACTTCCTGGTATAAAATAAGTGGCATGAGACCAAAAATCAATGTTGGATCCTTTTTGGAATTTTTTGATTTATTCTAAATTCCTTATATAATATCTTACTTGCTTTGACAAATGAATTTTATGCATTTCTTCCTATTTGTGAACAGCTAATGCAAAATATATTTGCTATTTATTACAAAGTAAATGAATATGACCTTTTGCCCATTTCACCAGATGCTATTTCTGACCATCCCAAAAAGCCTGTTTAAAGTCAACAACATGAAGCATTCGAGGTCACGAGACCAACTCAAGGTCATTTTAATACTGGCAAAAGGTTAATTAGATCACTGCATTAAAACAGGAATAGACTTTTACTCAACTTCATCTAAATAAGCATAGACAAGCTGCCTTACCTTTTAAGGTTTCCTTAGAGATTCTAGCTTATTTCTTTGATAAAAATAACTTTTTGTAAATATAATTTCTAAGTTTTCTTTTCCCAAATTTTAGCAATATTTGTCATTTATTGGGTGCTCACTACATACCAGGCACTAAGTAACATACTGTACACATTTTCGCAATCTTTACATCATCTCATGTAATCCTGTCGATAACCTTATGGAGTAGGTATTATTATTATTATGATCCCCATTTTACAGATGAGGATACTGAGGCTCAGAGAGGTTACTTATTTTGACCGATATCAACAGAGGTATTAATGTGAAATCAAATTCACACTCTAAAGCAGTTAAAATGCTTTCTGCTGCCTTTACGACACACATTACACATCATTTAGAACACTCCCATTTGCAAACTCTTTCTCATCATTTTAGACTCTTTCTTATCTTAATTTGCAGCTGTTGGCTTTCATATAGCTTAACACGATAGAAGGAGAAGGCCTAAGAATGTATACAGCTACTTTGGTTCTAAGAAAAATAAGCTTTTATATTTCACTCAGACAACGCTTTAATAAATAAGTGTTGAGTAGGACGATAAATCAATGTAGTTATTTAAAACTATCCCATAGTGTTGGGGCACCTGGATGGCTCAGTCCGTTGAGCCTCGGACTCTTGGTTTCAGCTCAGGTCATGATGTCATGGATGGTGAGATTGAACCCCGCTCCTCATGGGGCTCTGCATTCAGTGGGGAGTCTGTCTGATGATTCTCTCCTTCTTCGCCTCCCCCAATTTGCACCCGAGGCTTCTCTTTCAAATAAGTAAATAAATCTTTAAAAAACCAAACAAAACTGTTCCGTAGTGTGTATGACAGTCAATACCACTACATGTAAATGGCCTACCTGATCTTTGCAGTTAGGAAGTTCTTTGAGGCAACTTAGTGAGATGTGAGAGTGGATCACAGGAAGCCCATTACTGCCACGGTAAAGTAATTTGCTAAACGATTCCTTGTGGCTCCTGAAGAAAAAAGATTTGTACTTTCCAAGGGACAGCTTCTCATGGGACTCTGTCACTCTTAGAAACTTCTTCCGTAGTAAATTTGAATGGCAAACTGTTAATTATATCATATTGGTTCACATGGGTGCCCCCAAAACAAAAAAAAGTTAAGGTAACTTCCAGTGTGACTTAGAAAGTTTCAGATAAGCATCCTACTTCAGAGTTCCTTTTCCTGGTGATTGGGACCAGACTCTATACCTAGCACTGTATTGTTTTCTGTTTGTCTCATCTGGTTATTAGCCTGCTTTCCCCCTGGAGGTCGGACCAAATCTTTTGAAAGGAAAAATACTCATTTGTTCTAGTCTTTCTTCATCCAGACTGTTTTTCTACCTGGCCTCTAAAATGCAACTTTCTGCGACACTTGTAGGTCACAGATTGCAGGGACAATATGCTCATAAGCTTATATTTAGAATTAATTAGGAATATATTTGGAAATAGTTAGAAAATAGGAATATTTCTGTTTCCAAATGCCCAATATTCATTATACACTGTGGAAGATTTTTCAGTGGGATGAATTTGGGCTTAGAGCAATGGAAGTTTCCAGTTCTGCCTTCCAAACAGCCTTGCCCTTCTTTTAATGCCTCTGAAGTTGGACACTCTCTGGGACAGTTTAAAAGTAAAGAAAACTTAAGAGGAGACAAGGAAGGTCAATTAGACACATAACTTAGTTTCAGGGCCCACCATAGAGTTTTCTTTTTTCCTTTATGAATGACAAAATTAAGGTAATGCAATGAATATATGCATCACTCAGAATCGGAAATTATCCTGATTTCTAACCTAGAACTTAATACTCATATGTTAAATAAGACAAAATCTAAAATCCGTCCTCAGGGTTGCCATATAAAATTTATGGTCTCCCATTTGCTATTGACAGCTAAATATTTCATCTCCAACATGATGGACCACAGAGGCAGCAATTTCTATTTCCAAATTCCATGGGTGCAGATTCTATTTAAGTGGCTCTTGGTTAGTCCTTTTCAGCTCTTGGTCACTACTGGCAGACTGGTTGCCCTTGGTTTAAGTGAGCTCTAAGACAAGATGCTCCATCTGTGAGATCTGGCCATAAGAGTACAAGGCGGAACTTGAACCTAAGAGAGGATCTGGATTCTCTTCTTAGGTTTTCTCCTGGTTCTACTTTGAGAACTGGGTCTACTCTTTTGCCTTTCTTTTGGGGCTCTTATGAGACATCATGTCCCAACTTGCAATTTTTAGACTGGACTGAGGCTCTAGATTGCATATGAAAATGTATCATCTTCTTGCTTTATGACTAATGGCATAACTAAATTAAGTGAGATAATAGGTGATGTGCCTACAGTAGTGCTTGGTACAAAGTAAGGTTGCAAAAATTAGTAGCTGTTATTATTATTTTTAAAGATTTTGTTTATTTATTTGCCAGAGAGAGAGAGAGCACAAGCAGGGGGAGCGGCAGGCAGAAGAAGAGGGAGAAGCAGACTCTCCACTGAGCAGGGAGCCCGATGTGGGGCTTGATCCCAGGACCTTGGGAGCATGACCTGAACCGAAGGCAGACACTTAACTGACTGAGCCACCCAGGAGCTCTGGTAGCTGTTATTATTTTTGATACTGTTACTATGACTATCACTGTGACTATTTTTTTCTCCACCTTTATTGAGATACAATTGACACATAACATTGTATAAGTTAAAGGTTACAGTGTGATGATTTCATACACATATAACAATGAGATTAATTCGTACATCCTTCATCTCACATATTACCATTTTTTGTTGCTGTTATGGTGAGAAAATTTAAGATTTACTGTCTTAGCAACTCTCAAGTATATAATGCAGTATTGTTAACTAGGGTCACTATGCTGTACATTAGATTCCCAGAACTTATTCATCCTACAACTGAAAGTTTGTACAATTCAATAAATATCTCTCCATTTCCCCACCACCTAGCCCTTGGCAACCAACAATCTACTCTTTGTTTCTATGAATTTGGCTTTTTTAGATTCCACTTATAAGTGAGATCATATAGTATTTGTCTTTCTCTATCTAACTTATTTTACTTAAGATAATGCCTTCCAGGTCCATCTATGTTTTTGCAAATGGCAGGATTTCCTTCTTTTTATGGCTGAATAATATTCCATTATAAAGTAGAAATATTTCACATTCATATATCTATAAATATGTATTTATAGATACAATATATGACACTATATAACTTTTCTTTATTCATTCATCCATTGATGGACACTTACTTTGTTTCCATGTTTTGGCTATTGTGAATAACGCTGCAGTGAACACGGGAGTATAGGTATTGTTTGAGATCTTGCTTTAATTTCCTATGAATGTATACCTAGAAGTGAAATTGATGAATCATATGGTAGCTCTATTTTTAATTTTTTAAGGTACCTCTACACTGTTTTCCATAGTGGTTGCACCAATTTACATTCTGACCGACTGTGCACAAGTGTTCCCTTTTCTTGGCATCTTCACCAACACTCATTATCTCTTGCCTCTTTGATGATAGCCATTCTAATAGGTATGAGGTGGTATCTCATGTTGATTTTGATTTGCATTTCCCTGATGACTAGTGTTCATATGCCTGTTGGCCTTCTGTACGTCTTATTTGGAAAAATGTCTATTCAGATCCAGTGTCCATTTTTTAATTGGATTATTTATATTCTTAGTATTGAGTTGTATGAATTTGCTGTTATTGTTAATAAGGCCAGGTTATAATAAGAACAACTGTGGTTATTAGGATTCTAATCAACTTTGACTCTTGGGAGTGACTTCTGAATTCTGAAGCGCCTTCCTCTGAGGATAGTGCAATGGCTGACGCTTTATTTTTGGTACTCCACAGAAGCAAGAGTCAGTTTGAAGATGGGTCTCCCCCCACCCCCATTTTATAGGATAGCAATAAACATGGCTGTATCTCATTAAATTTAATGAGTCTTCATAAAATAACCATTACATTCTGAAGGTAATGAAAGAATAGCTTTGATGGCGAGTAAATAAACTACCAAAGGCAGTTTCATCACATTCTAGGGCTGCACAGGATACAGGCAACATCAGGAAGGGGCTGTGGCGTTTTTGTGGTAAGACCAAGCCAGGCTATGCCTGGTTTCACTGTATGAAAGCCCATGGAGCAATCTTCATTTCAGCCAGGGTGTTTCTAGCTATGCCTTTGTTGTGAGATGTGATAAAATTAATCGGTTTAAAAATCTGCTAAAGGATTTTAGGTATATCATGTCACTGATATTGAATTTGAATACTATTGTAGTAGGTTAGACTAAATAATTTATCTTATAAACATAGAAGTAGAGCAGATTGAATAGAGTATGCAAATTTATGTAAATAACCCTACAAATTCAGACTCTTCTGATCCAAGAGCCCTGGTACTTTATAAACAGGGCTGTAACGTTGTAAATCAGGAGTTATTAACCTGTGGTCCATGGCCCAGTAGGGTCCTGAATTTATATGCAAAATTGCGTGCCTGTGTGTTTTTCTAGAGAGTGGGTCCATAGCTTTCATTATATTCTCAACGGGAATATATTCTCGTTATATTCTCAGCACCCAAAGAGTCTAAGAACTATAACATAGTATAAATATTCTAGCTGGTTTTATTAAATCAAATCACATTCACACTCTCTGCTTTTCAGAAAGTGTTACTTCATTAGAATAAATATCTGCTACTTATTTATGATCCAGCCAGAACTAAAAATTCTTGACTTTTTAAAGAAATCCTTTAGTTTCCTTTGTAAACATATAAATTTAAGAAATCCTACTGATTTATATACTTGCATTTTTCTGCATTGCTTTCTACCCCACATGACTCTTTCACCTTAGTTTCATAGTTTTAATTTTCAATCTTTATTTCTTGAAGTCATTTTTGATACCAAGCCACGGAGGGTTTTGGTCAAATGAAATGAGTTTGAAAAGAGACTAAACAGTAACAAAGAAAAATGAATCTCTATATAAATGATCCTTTCTCGTGCTCTGTGTTTTTTTCTTTTTAATGTTGTTTTATCCGCATTATAAGCGTCCTAAATTAATCTAATAATTACCTAAATATTTCAGATCGACAAATGTGGCAGAAACACTTACGTCCCTGTATTATCCCTGTAAGATAAAGCACATATAAAATAGGTTTACAGTCATGCCAAATGAGATCCAAGGAAATGGAGAGGTGTGTTTAGGACCATAGGGGCCAGGTCTCCATAGGCACAGCAAATCAGAGAATCAGAATATCACAGTTGGAAAAGATCTTTGATATTACTGAGTCATTCTTCACCAAATTGGAAGACTTTGAGCTACAACTCGATTCTGCTAAACCCCAACCTAGAGCTTACTCACGACACTGTATCACCAAAGGCAATTAGTTGGGTGTTTGGAATCAAAGTAATACAGACCTCACTATGCATTCCAACTCAAATTTTCTGTTTGGCTGTTTCTTTTTCCTCCTATGATTGTGTGTGTGTGCACACATATCCGTCCATACATATACAAATATAAGTATGTAAAAGCTCAAATGTGTACGGTGCTGTTTATGTACAGTCAGAGTGAATTATTTCCATTTCTTGTATCCCAACAAACTTCTCTGTAAGCAAAGTCATCTTCTTTATTTAATAGCACTTAATTGCCCTCAAAATGAAGGCATTCTGGGTCAGGGATATTCTGAAAGTGTCACTGGAGATAATCACAACTTTTTTTATTGTTTTAAAAATAATAAACTGAATGGCCACACCAGAAGGACAGAGGGTGTGTATGAGCAGCCTTGCAATTTCATCACTTTGGGATATTTAACATCATAAATAGTGGATGCCTCACCTCGGATTGATGGATGGATGGCATTATTTGAGAAAATGTGTATGAAAGTATTTAGCAGCCGCATGTCTCTTAAACATAGGTCATTACTCACTAACATGAAAAAAATTTTTCTCTCTCAATTAAACAAATGTAAAAGAAACCCTAGTATCTTTTCTTTTACAAAGTGCCCATGAAACGTGGTGAGAAAATCAGCAGCAGCCCCTCAGTTTATAGAACCAGCAACATCCTCATCTCTCGGGGATCAGAGAGGATTCCAAATCCTGGAGCTTACGGGTTTTTATTCCCATCTTTTCTCTTACTTCTTGTAGCTCCTAATGAGAACATCTACTGGAAAGTTGAAGGCTGAGCATAATTTCTGATATTGCAAGGGGTCAGCTCAGATGAATGATCCTATTATAAGGCACTCTGAATGCCATGTAGAGAAAATGCTTAGATGCCTCCTTGTGGCTTGGGTTGCCTAATGAAGCTGTTTTCATTTAATTTTTAATCTTTTTGTCTCTATATAGTCCTCTACCTGTTGAATAGGTCACTATCTTAGAACAGTGCATTCATAAACTGTTAAGTAGGCTTGAATTGTGGGACAGAATCCAGGATATAGTTTGACTATTATGTAAGAAATTGGTATATAAAGGTAAGAATAGTTTTTTCTTAGTCCTTCTCCTCTTAGAACCCCGATTAATGATTAAAAAAAAAAAAAGGTGCTAAATGCTTATAAAGAGGAGAGTCCTGCCTTGCCAATAAAATTTTTTCTACCAGTATTTCCATTCTTTATCTCTTTTCTATCTTTGGAAGAAGGCATAGAAATGTGAACCCATTCACAAATATAGACTCACATTAACACCAGGAGGCAGAAACATGAAAAGCAGTGAATGACTTTAATAGTAACTAGTGTGTGTGTGTGTGTGTGTGTGCTACAAACTATTACTTTTATGTAAACTAATTATCATTATTTTATTGTAGCATGGTTATAATTTTTGTTGCATTATAAATATCACAGATCCAATTTTTTTTTCTACTACCACAGCAGTTTCTGAAGACATGTAAACCCATAGTGTTATTACTCTCTAATCTAGTTGAGGTGATGAAATAGTGCCAAAACTCTCATTGCAATTTCATTAGCATATTCATGAGTCGCACTTTTGCAGTGTTGCAGAAACAACACAAATTGGTTTGTGGATTGTGAACTCCCCCTTCTTCTCCTCTCCAGAAGCACAGACTGTGGATTAGCAAATCAAGTTGGCCCACAAACTTCTGAGCACTAAATTGCATAAGTTTTCTGCTCTGCCCTTTATTTCCATATTTTATGATTCTTGTGTTCTTGAATGCCATATGAATGGACATACCGCCCAATAGAAGAACAAACATGGGGGCTCAAATGGCTTGGAAAAATGGAAGTTCTGGAAAAGCCAGACACTAAAATGCCCTGCTAGAAGAAAACATTTCTTTCTTTCTTTTTATTGTTCTTGATGTTTGTTTTCTTTCTTTTTTCTTGTGAATGGGGGTTAAGAGAGCATTTGTAATTTGGCTGAAATTGGTTTGCAGTCTAGCAAGCCAGTTTTCTTCCCTCTTCAGCACACAGATAGATCACGTTTTCCAGCCTCCCTTGCATTTAGATATGACCATAGTACTGAGTTCAGGCTATGGAATGTGGGCGGAAATGATGCATATCACCTCTAGGACTGACCCAGAAACACTTTCTCTGTGATGTTCCACCCTCCCTTTGCTCCAGCTACTGGCTAGATGTTTATCCTTGGGGCAGCACTGACAGCTGATAGTGGGAGATGACAACCTTCATCAGCCCGGGTCCCTGAACAACTCCGTGGAGTTTCTGCGCTCCCTTCCTCCCTGAACCTTAGATGAGAAAGAAATATCCTTTGTTATAAGCCATTGAGATTTCAGATATTAAATGTTAGGTCAGTTAGCGTTATCTTGACTGATTGAATGGTATCTTTATTAGCCAGATTTTGTGCTGTTTGAAAAACTCAGTTGCTGTTATTTAAATATTTATTTGACATGAGAAATGGAACTTTGAGGATTAAAATGTACGGTTCATTTCTGCTGTTTGCTGTGTTTTCTTGCTATGGTTATGTCTTTTGGTTCCTTTGTAACCCATTTTTACTAACTACATGCCCTAAAGGGACATTATACAATTAAATAAACCCAGTGCCTCTCTCTCTCATACTAAATTAAGCATCGAGGGAAGTATTTGTGAATACGTTCAGGTACTAGATAGAACACAGGAGTCCACCTAATACTTAACTAGAGAACTCAAAAAGCCAATTTAGCTCAGCACCCAATATATTTCAGAAGTTAAACACTTGGAATGTTGATAACTTAAAAAATTCATGTAGCACTTTTGGCTCTTCAAAGTACTTCCACATAATAATGTATAGAATAATGTATGTTTGCTCAGTTCTTTGAAAGATTTGGATAAGAAGATTTTTCTGAAGATGAATCATGCATTTTTAAATGAAAAATCTCTCTCATAGTAACAGCAATCACACACTGCTAACACGTTGAAAAATGGATCTTACTCCTAACCTTATTAGGCAGCTAGGGAAAGTTACTCAAGGTGACCAGCTCTTCTTTGCTAACACGTTGCTTTTGATTTATATGTTATGCTTTTGTGGTACTTTCAAAAAATGCAAAGCCATCTAGGCCTTGTGTGGGTAAAGATGGGAGATACCAAGGCACAATGAGAAATGTATTACCGAAACTACAAGAGTAGATAATCAGGGTAGGGGTTGGTACCGACAAAAGATTACTGCTTCTGGACTTTTTCTAGCTTATTTGAGAAGGCTGTGTAGAAATCCGATGAAGTTCAGTATCTCTCAACCCAGCCAAGAATCTGTTATATTTAGAATTTAGAGGTTTTCTTGAACAGACGACAGGCAATGTATGAGATAGCCCAACCATGTTTATATACATTTGAATTATAAATATGCTTTATTTAATTTTTCCATGGAAAGATTGCTGCGGACACACATTGTTCACATGATATAATGCAACATAACTGATTTAATTAAAGCCTGTTTTCTTGGCCTGCAGTCTCTCTATATTGGAGGGATTGCTTTTTCCATGGGAAAAAACTATCAGTGGGTAACACGATTTAAGAGACAACTGCAGAATACATTCTCTTTGCTTTTTTTCAGGCTTCAATCCATTGCTCAATTTAAGTATGGAAATACTGCTTGTCAAATACTTCTTGACACATGAATTTTACAACAAAATATCAGCGCACCTACTGCTTGGATTTCTAACTCATTTATTGTACAATATACGGCTAATCCAATCTACTGCTGCGAACACGGTATGTGCAGTTAGGCTCGGCTACAGCACGACGGCTTTCTTTAAACTGGAGGGTTTTCTGAGGTTTTATTTTCCTTCCTTGGGCGAGAAAACATAGATGAGACCTAGCTTACTTGATAAAAATGATGGTGTTGAGTCCATAGTGTGGGAGAGTGGGGTTTGCAGAGCCGAGAAGCTCTTGTTGCCGTTGGGACCATGAAGACAGAGCCTTCTAAACCTTAAGTGAGAATCTAGGCAAGTGTGGAGCAAGAACTCAGAGATGATTCATAAGGAAATATCTGTAAAACTCTGGGAGAAAGATACTGTAAAGGAGAAGAAATTATTTTACTTGATCTGCGGCATGATTGGTGAGCTGAGTTTGCATTGAAAACTAGAATTTGCGTTGAAAAAAGATAAAAGATGTAAAGGGAAAGGGTCAGTTTCTATCTACTCTTTTTATTATTTTTCATTGTAAGGATAGTGTATGTTTATTGTGAGAAACTTATTTTCACTCCTCAGGGATAACCACTGTGAACTGTTCAGTGCGTAGCCTTTCAGACCCTCTTCTTGCATAGTTGAACACATTAATTAGAACACAAAGGATCACCCTAGACATATGTTCTCTCACCTGTTTTTAAAACATTCACCAATATATTTATGACAGTCTATGTTTCTACAATATAGTGTATGTGGTAGGCAGAATTCTAATAATCATCTACACTGATCCTGGCCTTTTCGTAAACGCCTCCCCTTCAAGTGTAGGTGGAATTTCTGATTATGATCAGATATCACTCCTTTGAGTAGGTCACATTCTGTAGCAAAAGGGAGATTATCTGGGTTTTCCTTTAAAATTGGAGTATTTAGCCGATGAGCAGTAGAAGTCAGAGAGAATCGAAACATGGGGGATTCACAGCGAGGAGGAGCCTGCTGCTGGCCATGAAGGGCTCTGCTGAGGCGATATTGTGAACTGGTTATGGAGGGGCCACATGAGGAGGAATATAGGCAGCCTCCAGGAGTTGAGAGGAGCCAGACGACGACCAGCAAGGACATGGGAACCTTAGTTCTACAATCATATAGAACTGAAAACTGTCACAGTCCTAATGGGCTTGGAAGACTTCCTTAGTGGAGTCTCCAGAGAAAAATACATCCTGGCTGATGTCAATCCCATGAGCCCCTGAGCAGAGGACCCAGGACGTGGGGCCAGACTTCTGCCTTACAGAGCCATGAGCACACAAATGGGTGTTGTTTGTGATAATCTGTTACATAGCAACAGAAAACCAACGCAGTCTATGTGACTACTCCCAGGCCTTCAGATTCCTCATCTGTACTGATTTCAGAGAGATAAAAGGCCAAACAAAATGACCTTTAGGATTATAGAAACGTGATCCTCATTTATTCATTCAATTATTTTTAATGACCACTGCTATGTGCCCATCACTGTCGTAAGTACTGGGATACATCTGTGAACAAAAGCAGACAGAAATATAGGCAGCCGACCTCTTTGGAAGGGCGCACAGGAATCATTACCATAGCAAGAACCCACATGTGTTTAGCACTTTCTATATTACAAAGCATTTTTTCATACATCTTCTTATTCTGTTTTCTACTAGAATTTTCACTGGATGAGGTAAGTATTACTATTATTATTGTCTTTTTACAGATATGCAAACCGATGCTCTTGTCTTAGAGATGAAGGGACTTTACAAACTCAGCTAGCTATTAATGGAATAGCGGGGACTCTTTGCTCTTTATATTACATGGATCTGTTAGTAATAGCCTGTATTTTAAGGAGTGTTTGCCATGTGCAGGTATGGTGTTGAGTTCTTTACATGGATTATCTGATTTCATCTTTACAGCCACTCTGTAAGGTTGACTCAATATCTATCCTCATTTTACAGATGAGGAAATTGAGAATCATGAAGGCTTAACAACTTTCCATGCTGAAGCTAAGACCCGAACCCTGGTGGGCTGACTGCATGATCCATTTTCTTCATCACTAAGCTAACTGCCTTCCCAGGCCCACATTACTGTGTTGGCCCTCCAGGGAGCCTGGCTGTCTGTACACACTTATGCTCTTAGGGCCTAGGTATGTCCTCAGTTTTTATGACTGTTTGTGTTTTTGCTGATGTCTCCTATTTTCTTGTAGGTTATTTTTTCAACTCATAAAATGTAGACTCATAGGTGAACAGAAAATCATAGATTATTTTCTTGATACTTTTCATAAAGAATGTGTGACATGAGGAACATTATCATAGGGTCAAGCATTGTCTGCCTCTCAGATTTTCATCTCTAACAATGCTGTCAAAAAAGTTCAGGAGGTTAGATTTATCCCCCCACATAACTCTCTTCTCTTAGCAGCCTACTCTGAACTGTTAATCCATGAAGGTACACTTCTTTCAGACAGATTATAAATCTTGAAGAGAAGGTCCATGTTTTAAACATTTCTGTCATATCTAGTATTGTTCTGGACACAATAACGGGTACATCTTCACTAAATTAAATCTCAACTTATCTCAAATTGCATTGAAATTACACACACACATGCACGCATACACACGCACACACACACATTTCCCCCAGCCTGTCTCATTTCTTGAGAGTAAGAATTTCCATGTTAGCTATCTTCCTTCCTTTGCTCTATAAAAACCTCTTTCCAATTTCAGTTGGTACTCTGGTGTTCTAGGGTTTGATTAATGAGTTCGTGTTTAAGCTGTCCATTCCATTTAAAATGATAATAACTTTGATTGTATCCCCTTCACCCTTTGTCACTAAACCTAAACAGTCTTACTTTTAAAAAGTTTAACCTCAAAGACTATGGTCTCAGCCATCCCGTTCATTATTATTGAAATCGTCTTTCTCCAAGGCTTGTTTTTCAGTGCTACGGGGACCAGAATTTTGTGCATAATGTATAATTTTGCATGAAAGTAAGATATTGCTTCTTAATTTTATTTACCCTGCCTCTTGGGTTGATGTTTAATATTTTTGTACTCTTGACTGCAGCAGAATACTGAAAAGGCTCAAAATGACTCGTAGGTCCATTAACTGGGTAGTGACACTCTGCCCCGTATCTTTTGTGTATATTTGGAAATTTTCTTAACATATTATTGTGATCCTATTATTTTATATCTGTTTAAAAACTACATTAAATTTTATATATAAGTGCTATTTGAAAGTACTTTTTTTTTTCTAGAAGAGGTACAGCTCTTTTAGTGAACAATTTCCAGTGTAAACTGATACTTTTGGAAATCCCAATCAGATTTTGCCTCAGATTACAATTTTATAGAATTTGACTGAATGATAGCATCTCAGAGATAGTTCAATTCAAATTCCTCCTTTAATAGATGAAACAGACCTAGAAAAGGCAAGTGACAGGACACAGGTGGGCCAGTTTATTGAGCAGTGAAAACTGGGTAAGGAAACTTAAATCCATTAAATGAAAGAAGAGAAAATTGGGTTAAATATAGGAACTTATATTACACTGCTATGATTTTTTAAATTTTTCTTTCTTTTCTTTATAAAGTAGGAGAACTAAGAGTCAAAGGACCACCATTTTAATTATCTTTAAAAGTCAAGTGTATGGGGTGCCTGGGTGGTTCAGTCAGTTAAGTGTCTGACTCTTGATTTCGGCTCAGGTCATGATCTCAGGGTCGTAGGACTGAGCCCCATGTTGGGCTCCACATCAGTGGTGAGTCTGCTTGAGATTCTCCCTCTCCCTCTCGCTTTGCCCCTCTGCCCCTCCCCCCACTCATGCACACTCTCTCTCTTTCTCTCAAATAAATAAATAAATAAATGTTCAAAAAAAGTCAAGCGTAAATAACTGTTTTTTATTTTTTTTGAAAAGGAAAAAAATGAGATTCAAAGAAAAAGTCACAAACATTTGTTATCAGAGTAGGTTGACGTTTTAGAGCTCATGGATTTGGCCCTGGAAAGGCCTTGATTCCCAGATGATGACCTGAAATTAGAAAGGAACGGTCTTCTCAATTCATGCATAAAACCAGGTAGTTGAATACAGTTACGAATTAATGTGTAAGTGCTAAATTGTATTTAGATATTTAATTTATCTAAATTTTAGGTATTATATATAGCTTTCAAAATTTTCTTTAATATCGTTATATCAACATTTTGGTAAATAGTTACTTTTCCATTTCAAGGAGACAAAAAATGTGATAATGTTGCTCTGGGTAGTTGGTAATTGAAAGCTTGACTTCCATGCACAAAATTGCTGCTACTCTTCTAGACGGGTTTACTCTAACTGCACACAGAGTATTTAAGGAAAATAAGCAGCCTGTTGCATGTTCACTTTCTACACCTAAACATGTGAAGCGATGATAACAAATGTCTCACCATAGAGAAGCTTATCTTCTACTCTCACACTTTTGATTCATGCACCGATGATATCTTTCTAAACTTTCTACACTTTCCACAGTTATTTATTTTACTATCTTATAATGCATAGTGCCTCAACAACTTGGGTATCTCATCTTGTAGGAGCTTTCCTCCATTAACGTTTTTCTAACTATTCAACTAAAGGCATATTGACTTAACCCTACCCAATTTTTCCTTTTTCTTCTAAGTTTTTTATCCTTCTCCATTAATCTCATAGAGACTCAATTTTAACAACAATTTTCATGGGAATGTTATAAAAGACTTTTGGAAATTTAATGTCAGGATAATTCTTACGAACATTCTTTCCCCACAAAATGTATCAGCTTCTTGTTATAGATATCTTGTTAATTTACATCGTGGTCTCAACCTCCATTGAACGTTCTCTACGATGCATTGGTTTTGCTCCTAATTGTTGATGTTGTCTGGAATGTTTGACTTCAGGAGTGGAAGAGCTGGTTAGTAGGTTAAATCCCACTATTCTTTAGAGTATTTTGAAATTTTGAATTAATTTCCAAAATTCATATGTTGGGGGATTTCATACAAAATATTTACATTTCTGAAATTTTTATCTTCTCTTGTACAATTAGAAGAGCTGAAAACATTTGCTTTGCACCCCACATGTCAGTAGTCTGTTGGAACTCTTCAGATGGGCCATGTGTTACACAGTTTGCCTCAGTCCCCACCTTGCCCCTTCAGCCTTCTAGGTTACCTGCCTGACCTAGGGGAAAGTGAATATTAGAGGGTTAAATCCATATGAAGTAATTCTGAAATTCCCATCTCCTTATGTGTATATGCCTTTAAACATCAATTTTAGTTCCCTCAGTCCCTGTTATTCAATAAAATGGACACAGAAAGCTAATCAGTAACTAAGAAAGGCAATTAAAGTTCAGAGTTTTTGAATCTCCGGGTAAGGAGAGCCAATAACTTTCCTTTGCAATCGAGAGAGGATACTGTTACAAAAATTGCCTTGACCTGCTTTTTTGCACTCATGATTGTGATAGGAAAGCCATATTTGATCTATTGTAAGGAGCTTATACAGATCTTTGTATTTAAATGCTTCTTTCTTTTATGCACATATTTATCTAAAGATGTATTAAGATCTTTAGATAGATGTAAACATCTTTAGATAGATGTAAACATCTAAAAATGTTTAATTTAAACATATTAAACATTTTGGAAAAGATATGCCAGTCAATGAAAGGACCTATTTATTCAAATTTAATAGAGCAAAAGCTTTTATACATGTTCCCTGGTCATGATAGGACTTGCCATGGTATGGAACTTGCCCTCCCACCATAAACAACTAAAAAATTGCAGAATTGAGACAACAGGCAATCCAGGATGGCGATCCTTTAGAAAAATATGAGCCCTATAAATGTTCTGCCTCTAGAGGTAATTTTTAAACAGTGGCAGAGGGAGGAGGAACCTAAGCATAGTACATGACACTTATTGATTTAAGGAGATAGAGATTGAGGGGCTGAAGCAGCTTGAATTTGAAAACGGAGTACCGGAGAAGAAAAAGCTATGCAGAACAGGAGAGCTTAATGAACTTGCAGAGTGGGCTCCTAAAGTCTTTGAATGAATAGCTATCAGTGTATTTATTTATGAAGCTAAGAAAAGAACACGTGTCGTAAGAGGGACATAAAATAAAAAAAATCAACAGCTCACACAGGGTAGAGAGATGACCAAATTCCATCTAGCCAGATTAGAGAGATCTCATGGAACACTTTGGGCAATTAGTAGAAACCCCAGAAGGGTCATGCCTCAATAACAAGGCTAAATTAGTCTGAGAATGAAGTTCCTAAACCTGCCCTAAGAAAGTTTAAACAAAAAATCTTAAAAGGAGTAAGCGATAATTTATCTGATGTTTAAGACAGATTTCAAAAACAAAATCATCCAGCGTTAGTGTAATGTCCACAATGTCCAGCACCAAAATTACTAGATATGTGAAAAAACATGTGTGACCGTAACCATGACTAGAAGATCGGTCAACAGAAGCAGAGCCAGAAATGACAGAGATAATGGAACTAGCAGAGAAAGACTTTAACACAGCAAGTGTAAATATTTTTAAGAATTTAATAAAAACATGAACACAATGAGGACAGATATAAAAAACAAAATGGAACTTTTATACATTAAAAATATGTCAGCCCTTAAAAAACAAGGTTTTGAACTGCATGGATCCACGTATATGTGGATTTTTTCAACAAATTCAGCAGAGTACTGAAAATGTGTTTTCTCTTCCTTATGATATTCTCAATAACATTTTCTTTTCTCTAGCCACTTTATTGTAAGAACACAGCATATAATACATATGACACACGAAACGTGTTACTCGACTGTGTTATTGGTAAGGCTTCTGGTCAACAGTAGGCTATTATCGTTAAGTTTTTTGGGAGTTAAAAGTTACATGTGGATTTTCAACTGTGTAGGAGATTGGTACTCTTTAATTCCTGCATTGTTCAATGGTCACCTGTAGATTTAAAATAAAAAATCTGCAGGATAGGTTTAATTAGGAACTTAGGTACTGCATATGAAAAATTAGTGACCTTGAGAACCTAGAAATAGAAAATATTCAAGTTGAAAAGCAGAGAGAAGAAAATATGAAAAAAAATACTGAATAGAGTTTCAGTGAGCTATAGAACAATATTAAGAAATCTAACATGCATGTAATTGGAGTCCAAGAAGAGAATGGGGCAGAAGAAAAATTTGGAGAAATAATGATAAAGAACTTTCCAAATTTAAGAAAATGTACAGAACCAGAGATATAACATAGACAACAAATGGTAAGTAAAATAAACATTAAGAAAACAATATCAAGGCATATTATAATCAAAATGCTGAAAACCAGGGCACCTGGGTGGCACAGTTGGTTCATTGTCTGACTCTTGGTCTCAGCCCAGGTCGTGATCTCAGGGTTGTGAGATGGAGCCCCATCTCAGACTCCATGCTCAGCCCAGTCTGCTTGAGATTCTCTCTCCCTCTGCCCCTCCTGCTTGTGCTCTCTCTCTCAAAGATAAAATAAAATAAAATAAAATAAAATAAATAAAATAAAATATTGAAAACCAGTGTCAAAAAGCAAACTTCAAGAGCAACTAGAGAAATAGAACACATTATATATAGCAAAACAAAGATAAAAAAAGACCACAGATATACAGCATAACCAAGTGGGATCAATCCCAGGTATACAAGGCTGATTCAACATTCAAAGCCAATTATTGTAATCTATCACATCAAGAGACTAAAAAAGAAAAACTGCGTGATCACATCAATGGATACAGAAAAAGCATTTGACAAAATATAACACTCATTCATGATAAAAACTCTCAGCAACCTAGGAAGAGAGAGGAACTTTCTCAGCTTGATAAAGATTATCTATAAAAAAATCTATAGCTCACAGCATACTTAGCAGCGAGAAAATAGAAGTTTTCTCACTAAGATCAGGTACAAAGAAAGGATGTTTCCTCCCAGCACTCCTTTTCTTTTTTCTTTTTTTAAAAGATTTTATCTATTAAGTTGAGAGAGAGAGAGGGGCACACGTGCATGAGCGGGGTGAGAGGCAGAGGGAGAAGCAGACTCCCTGCTGAGCAGGGAGGCTGAGACTTGGGGCTCTTTTCCAGAACAATGAGATAGTGACCTGAGCCAAAGGCAGCCGCTTAACTGACTGAGCCACCTAGACGCACCCCCACCCCCACCACTGGTTCTAGCTAATGCAATAAGACAAGCAAAGGAAATAAAAGATACACAGATTGGGAAGGAAGAAATAAAACTATCTTCATAGATGACATGATCATCTGTTTAGACAATTTGAAAGAATTGACAAAAAATGGGAATAAGTGGTTATAGCAAGGTTGTAGAACACAAGGTTAATATGCAAAAGTCAATCGCTTCCCATATACTAGCAATGAACAAATGGAATTTGAAATTAAAAGCATAATGCCATTTACTTTAATACCCAAAGAATGAAATACTTTAATATAAATCTAACAAAATATGTATAAGATTTATATGTAATTACAAAACTCTGACAAACAAAATCAGAGAACTAAATAAATGAAGATACATTTTCATGTTCGTGGATAGTAAGACTGAATATTGTGATGGTATCAGTTTTACCCATCTTGATCTGTAGATTTGATGAAACTCCAGTCAGATTCTCAGCAAGTTATTTTGTGGATATTGACAGACCGATTCTAACATTTATATGGAGAAGCAAAAAACCCAGATAGCTGACACAACAATGAAGGAGAAGAAGAAAGTCAAAGGACTGACACTACCTAACTTCAAAACTTACTAGAACTCTTCCAACTGTGCTTGGCAGCAGGCTACCACCATGAGCCACATAATTTTGGTGTAGAGAGAGGGTGTCAGTTCAGCATTCTACACCCACATGAAGGACTGCCTGTCTGTGCACTGTGGACTTCGCAGAGTGGTCAAGCTATGTCAAGGGCATCGTGAAGAACATCACCCATGACCCAGCCTGGGGTGTGCTGCTCACTGAGTAGACTTCTGGGACCCTTACTGGCTTAAGAAGTGGAGGGAGCTGTTCATCGCTGCCAAGGGCATCCACACTGGCCAGTCGTGTACTGTGCAAGGAGAACCAGTTCAACATAGGCAATGAGCTCCCAGTGGGCAGTATGCCTGAGCGTCATTGTGTGTTGCTGGAGGAGAAGCCTGGTGACTGGGACAAGTTGGCCTGAGCCTCTGGAAACTACACCGCTATCATTTCCCACAACCCTGAGACCAGGAAGACCCAAGTGAAGCTGCCCTTTTGGTTCAAAGAAGGTCTTTTCTTCAGCCAACAGAGCTATGGTAGGTGTGGTGGCTGGAGGTGGCCACACTGACAAGCCCATTCTGCAGTCTGGCTGAGAGGAATTGCTGGCCACGCATGTGGGCTGTGGCTATGAATCCTGTGGAGCATCCTTTCAGAGGGAGCACCCACCAGCACATCGGTAAACCCTCTGCTATCCACAGAGATGCCCCTGCCGGCCACAAAGTGGGTCTTATTGCTGTCCACCAGAACAGGGGTCTCTGGGGAACCAAGACTGTGCAGGAGAAAGAAAACTAGGGTTGAGGGGCTCAATAAAGTCTGTCCTTCTGCTACTAAACAAAAACAAGGACAAAACAAACAACAAGAACAACAACAACAACAACAACAAAACCAACTTACCAGAAAGCCTATAGTAATCAAGACAGTATGGTATTGATAAAAGAAGAGACAAATAGATCCATAGAACAAAATACAGAAAAATACAAAATATATAAACATAGTCAACTGGTCTTTGACAAAAGAGCAAAGACTATACAATGGAGCAAAGACAGTCTTTTCAACAAATGGTGTTAGAACAGCTGGACACCCTGAAAAAAAAAAAAAAAAAGAATCCAGACACAGACCTTACACCCTTCATAAAAATTAACTCAGAATGGATCATAGGCCTAAATGTAAAATGAAAAACTATAAAACCTCTAGAAGATAGCATTGGAAAAAACCTGGATGACTTTAGGTATGATGATGACTTTTTACATGCAACACCAAGGGCATGATCCATGAAAGAAATAACTGATAAGGTGGACTCCATTAAAATTAAAAATTTCTGCTCTGTGAAAGACAATGTCAAGAGATTGAGAAGATAAGTCATAGACTGGGAGAAAATACTTGCAAAGAATCCATCTGATAAAAGACTGCTATCAAAAATATACAAAGAATTCCTAAAACTCAGTAATGAGAAAACAAACGACTCGATTAAAAATGGGGCGAAAACCTTAACAGACACTCACTAAAGATATACAGATGGTAAAGAAGGGTATGAAAAGTCGCTCCAAATGCCAACAAATATGTGGCAATAGGAACTCTTCGTTCATTGTTGGTGGGAACGCAAAATGGTACAGCCACTTTGGAAGACAGTTTGACAGTTTCTTACAAAATTAAATGTACTCTTGCCATAAGATCCAGTAATTGCACTTTTTGGTATTTGTCCAAAGGAATTGAAAACATACGTTTTCACACAAAAACCTGCACATGATGTTTATAGCAGCTTTATTCATTATCACCAAAACATGGAAGCAACCAAGATGTCTTTAATTTTATTTATTTATTTATTTATTTATTTATTTATTTATTTATAACTTAAAAAAATATTTTATTTATTTATTTGAGAGAGAGAGAGAGCACAAGCAGGGTGAAGAGCAGAGGGAGAAGCAGACACCCCACTGAGCAGGGAGCCCGAGATGGGACTTGATCCAGGGACTCTGGGATCATGACCTGAGCTAAAGGCAGATGCTTAACCAACTGAACCACCCAGGCAACCCGAGGTGTCTTTTAGTAGGTGAAAGTATAAATGAATTATGGTATATTCAGATAATGGAATATTTATTCGGTGCCAAAAAAATGAGCTATCAAGTCACGAAAAGACATGGAGGGGACTTGAGTGCATATTACTAAGTGAAAGAAGCCAATCTGAAAAGGCTACATACTGTTCGGTTGTAATTATGAAATTCTGGAAAAAAAAAACTGGAGACAGTAGAAAGATGAGTGGTTTCTAGTAGTGGGGACAGAGGGAGGGAGGAATAGATAGAGCACGGGGGTTTTCTAGGGCATTGAAAGCATTCTGTATAATACTACGTAATAATAGATACATGTCATTATGCAGTTGTCTAAATGCATAGAATGTACAACACCAGGAATGAGCTGTAATACAAACTATGGATGTTGGGTAATTAGAATGTGTAGATTCATCAATTGTAACAAATATACTATTCTTGATAACAAAGGAGGCTATGTATGTGTGTGGGCAGGGGACATATGGGAAATCGCTGTACCTCCCTCTCAATTTCGCTATGAACCTAAAACTACTCTTAAAAACAAAAGTCATAATGGGTGTCTGGGTGGCTCAGTCAGTTAATCCTCTGCCTTTGGCTCAGGTCATGATCCCAGGGTCCTGGGATGGAGCCCTCCATTGGGCTCCCTGCTCAGTGGGGAGCCTGGTTCTCCCTCTCCTCCCTGCTCGTGCTCTCTCTCGCTATCTCTGTCTCTCTCAAATAAGAAAGAAGTCTTAAAAAGAGAATTTTTAGAGTGGACATCTGTGATACAGTGATTTAAAATAATAAATAATGTATTTGGTCTTCTACCTTTTCAGGTACAGAACTCGTAAAACCTTTGGAATTTCCTAAACGTGGAGAGCGATAAGGTGTCTTTTGTTATGTTAATAAAATGACTTTTGGAAAGCACCTAAGAATGGGGGTTGGCTGCGAGTGGGGAGGGGAGAGGGGCTGGAGATTGAATAACCAATGGCCAATCAGTAAGTAAGTAAGCGTCTATTAACACTCAAAAGAGGGGAGCCCGGAGAGCTTCAATGAACACAAGGAGGTGCTGGGAGAGCTGTGTGCTTGCAAAGGGCTTAGAAGCTCCCCACCCCCACCCACACCTTGCCCTATGCACCTCTTCCATCTGCTGTTCCTGAGTTACAACCTTTTGTAACTGATCAGTGATCTAGCAAGTAAATTGTTTCTCTGAGTTCGGTGAAATGCTTTAGCAAATTAGTTGAACACAAGGAAGAGGTCACGGGAACCTTTGATTTATAGCCAGTGGGTCAGAAGTACAGATAACAACCTGGGCTTGCAACTGGCATCTAAAGTTGGGTGGGGCGGTGGGCAGTCTTGTTAGGACTGAACTCTTAATCTGTGGAATCTGAGGCTATCTCCAGGTAGATAGTATCAGAATTGAGTTAAATTGTAGGACACCCAGCTGGTATCTGAGAATTGCTTGGTGTGGCATCCACCCCTCCTCCCATATTGAAGTTGGTACCAGAACTGGATTTAACATGGTTCAGAACAGCTGTGTTAGGCATCAATAAAAGATGAATTAATATATTATATCCCCAACTTGTTTCACAATATATAGAGATATGGTTGTACTGTGAAAAAGTGGTTCCTAGGCAAAAATTTTGAGAAATGGTTCATATGTGATCCCTATGGGGAAATCCTCACTGCATGCCTGGCTCTACTAAGTTCTGCAGAAAAGAGCTTAACTTCATTTCAACCAGTGTGTTTCAAGTTTAAATAACCATGGAATTCACCACCCACACCAAAGACTAGTCAACATACCCTGAGAGTGCTTTACAGAAGCCACTTTGCAAAACCTGCACTGAAATGTTGTTGAACTCTATAAAGGGCCTATCGAAGGTAGGCAAGGTGGGTGTACGATAGACTGTGTCAGTGTCATTTTCTTATATTCTGGTAATACTCTGCCATCAAGGAGTCAGAGATGAGGAACACGGGGGTGGTCCAGTGTAAGCAATTCCCAAAGTAGGAATGGTCTACTGTAAAATCAAAGTGTCACTATCCCTTAGTGTCCATGGGATTGAAACAGGGTAGAGAGACAAAAGAAGCTAGGTAGTAATGGGAAGCAGGAAAACAGGGAGGCTGGTGGCCTTTATGAAGATGGAGAGCACGTTTGGTAGAAAGGAGGGAGTGGAAAAGGTAGAAGGACATGGACAGAGAGGGAATTTTGAGAGTTTGAGATCAGAAAGTAGTGACACCCTAAGTCCCATTCTCTAGAGTCTCTTGGGATTTTTTAAAGCATAGAAGTTGTTTATTTTAATACGCTATCAAAAATCATTTCTCTTGTCGTTTTTATAGGGATGACTAGAAGTTTGCTGCAGAGACAGATTAGGTGGTTTTCAATGTGTGTTCGTTTTTGCTGTATCTTTAGCAAAGACCAAATGACACCTAGTCTGAGGAGGCTGACAGCCAACCTTAAATTATTTTGCAATGTAGGATCTGCGTATCTATAGACTGAGGACAATTGCTCATTACTCATATTGATTTATATCAGGCAGTGCAGTGAACATACAATTAATAGTTGACTTCATTGGCAGCCAGCTGTTAGTGCCATAATTTACTATGAGAATGGTTCGGTCCAGGGATGAACAAGAATTATACTGGGAACTGTATTTTTTAGCATTTTAAAGGTCAAACTCAACTCTTATTAATTTAGTCAGAGGTTTAGGTTGATTAAAAAAAAAAGATTTTTGCTGATGCAGGTTCTCTCACATGCTAATGTGAGACTAAGCTTAGGAAAAGTCTCTTTTATTCTTTGATTTAAAGTTGCCTTTGATTTTAATGGCTAATGAAAGTCAGATTTGGACTAGTGGCAAAATATCTGAAAATACTCATGTAGAAGCTTTCTGGGTCTCAGAAATTCTGTAGGCAGAGCATAGCAATCATCGGGCAGCGATAAATATTTTTTGTTTCTTTTAAGAAACAAAGCTACATCAAAGAGATGGTCATAGCACAGATGTGGCTAAAGTTAAAAATCACAAGCAGAGATTTTCTGTGACTGTCTTAGTATTTTTTGTTCAAAACATATTTATTGTATGCCTACTATGTGCCAAGTTGCTAAGCCAAGTGCTCTACCTGCATGAACCCTTTCAATTCTTAAAAACAGTTCTGTGAAGTGTTCTTATTACTACTTCTGTTTTAGATGGAAAGAAATTGAAACTCATGGAAGGCAAAATCATACTGCTCCTGAATGGAAGAACATGAATTAGAATCTAGGCAGCTTTACTCTAGTATCTCTGCTCTCAAGTACTAAACTAGGCTGATCTTCTGCATCCAGAAGGAGGTTTGAGGAAGTAGGAATTTGGGTGTTTATCAAGTATGGTTTCTGTCCACTCTTCAAGAATCTAAGACCTAAGCATGACTCAGAGGAATCTGAGAATCTCTGGAAGCAGAAGACCTGGGTTCGAACTCCAGTTTTTCCACTTCTCCGGTGTTAAACCTCTGTAAGGCTGAGTTTCCCCAGTTGTAAAATAGGCATTATAAAAATAATATCCATTTTATGGGTTTATTTTTTAAAGATTAAATGAGGTAGCACATGGATAGTGCTTAGCAATATGCCCAGAACACAGTAAATTCTTAAAAAAATTTAGCCTATGATTTATTATTAATTTTGTGAATGCACATCAATGACATATATAAGAAAGAATGCCAGATATGCAGTCCACGCAATAAGTTCTTTCAAAGCTGGGATTGGACAGGGCATTTAATGAGGGCTCACTCACTATACCATTTTGGGGGATTTATTATTGTATAAAAGTACTATATGGCTCCTGCTGAGACAATCTGAGCATTTCAATGATCATAATGATTTTTTACCCCTTGAATAAAACAGGTATTCATGAGACCACACTGATATAAACAAATGGGAAAAAGGAAAAACTTCATTAGAGTAGAATGCCAAGTGATATGTATAGAAGGAGTGATGGAATTAGAAAATCACCATTTGGCAAATGGTGTATATATTGTGTGTGTGTGTGTGTATATATATATATATATAGAGAGAGAGAGAGAGAGAGAGAGAGATGGAATTAGAAAATCACCATTTGGCAAATGTCATGGTAATATATATACATATATATATAGTATATTGTATATATGTATATATTGTATATATGTATATATATTGTGTGTATATATATTAAATACATATATATTTAATAATAATTTTTTATTATGTTATGTTAGTCGCCATATAGTACATCCTTAGTTTTTGATGTAGTATTCCACGTGTCATGGTAATATTGATTCCTGCAAGAATCATCAATAAATGTTACAACTAGTTGGTAAAAGTTTGATGAAGAACAGGATATTTATGAAGTCTCATAGTATCTTTCTACAAAACACTCACTAACCTCAAAGGAAAAATAGCAAATTTACAGTGGAGAAACCAAGCGATGAAAGTTAATGTCACAGTAATGGTGCAGACAAACAGCCGCTGCTTAATATGATGCACTGAACTGAACACAACACTACTTTGGTGTTAATACTGCCCCATAAGACAGCTTTAATCTAATCATGAGGAATTCTCAGATAAAACCAAATTGAGAGGTCTTCTTCAAATTAACTTGCCAGCTTCATTAAAAATGATGAAGGTAAAGAAAAAAATAGACTGAGAAACTATTTCAGATTAATGAGACTAAAGAGACATGGCAGCTAAATGCGTGATACCTGATCAGAGATTGTTTTCCCTATAAAAATCATTATTGGGATAATTGGTAAAATATGAATAACTTCTGCAGACTACATAGTAGCATTGAATCAATATTATTTTCTGGGTTTTGATGATTGGTTATGCTAGAGAATGTCTTTGTTCTTAGGAAATGCAAACCAAAGTAATTATTTGAAAAGGACAATAAGTTACATTTAAGACCTGTGTCTAAGTTACAATGTTCCATGGGAATTGGATAAGTAGATCTTGAGCTTAGTAGGAAGTTTCAACATAGAATGTGGAGTCATTGAGATATAGGTGATTTGAAACCATAAAAATGGATGAGATTTCCTGGGTAGCAAGAATAGTGGGTAAAGAAAGTAAAATTGGGACTTTCATTGCCCCAAAGTTTTGCTAACTAGATACATTTTGTGCTTCTATCCTTCCTTTTCTCCATTTTAGGCTCTGAGAATTATTTAACAGGAGAAACGGGTTGTGGGACTGGAGGAAGCCCAGCCTCCCAAACTGGAGTTGTGTGTCTGCTCTGATTTGGTTTTAGAAACAGTAGTGGTTACTATGAAGAAAACCAGAATGTTATTCTGTTTTTTGCTTTCTGATTGGAGGATGCCACGATCAGGCAAGAGAAGATCAAGAGCTTTTAAAATTTTACTCCATTGAGAAGAGACAAGTTATTTTTATTGAGTAAGTGGAAGAATAACACGAGAAAACAGAACATCTATACAGTAGTGTAAAAATCGCTGTAACCAAGAGCCTAACAAGAGTCTGGCTCAGCAAGAACAGAACGGGGCCAAGACAAATACCACCATCCCTCTGCCTTCTCTTCCAAGTGCAGGGGGACTCAGGAAAAGAAGGTGAATATATGCAGAAAGGAAAACTCTGTTTTTACTTATCCAGAAATAGTTATGATACCAGGCAACAGTAAGATATTTAAAACTCCATCGGTTTAAAATTCCAAATCCCTTCATTGTTCGACTGAGACTGCCTTTCCGTTACACTGCCTCTCAGGCACTTTTGATACCTGGCTAAAGGAAAGTTGTATTGGGAAATCATTTAGTTTGAGTCTAATGGGATACACACTGAGATTCAGAGTAACTTCCACACATAGTTCAGTTATTCCTAGCAGTCTTGGGGTAGGAGAGGATTCCAGGGATACTCCTACAGCCAATTACATGGATCTATACTTGGTGACGGGAAGGTACAAGGCCAGAGATCATATGTCAGTATGAACACATCCTACAGAGCCTGCCTCTGGTTCTCATCAATGCCCAATCAAAGGGGAAGTTCTTCCTTGTCAGAACTGTATTCAATAATAATACAGTGCTTAAAATTATAAACACACCATGATATATTTTCTTTTTGATGGGAATTCTGAAAAATAGTTTTTCACAGAATTCTTGTGTTACGCAGACATAAACTGTAGCAGCACTACAGGCAGCAGGTACCTATGTGTGTGAAGTAGCATGTTTTATGCACCTGCCATTGATTGGATCATGTCTTAGCATATGTCACGCATCTCGTTCTGACAAAGTCTGTTGGTTCCAGATTAAATGGCACAAAAATAGCTACCAGTAAAATAGCTTGATGCTTTTAAAATATTGTCTCAATAAAAATATACAGTTTTCACAAAAAGAGGTCCAGCAGTTTTTATTAGTGTGATTCCTAGATATTTTATACTTTGGGTTACTGCGTATGTGTTGGTTTGTAAACTGGCGCCCCTATACAGAAGGCAAGGAGAGACGGAGGAAAGAGGCCGACCACTCCAGTTTGGTAGGCAGCAGGTTTACTGTGCAATGGAACTTACTTACGAGGCTTGTTTTGGGTGGCTGCAAGACGAATAGATCTCTGGACCCGCCTGCCAGAATCGTAAATGTTTATACAGAGGCCTGAACCAGGGGTTCGATCACGTATACCGTACAGATGGTCTGAGCAACACATTACTCTCTCAAGGCTGCATCCTTGGAAACGATCCCCACTGTGGGAATGGTGGGCAGAATATACATTCCAAGGACAGGGGATGGGGTGAGGAGACTCTGCCCAGGTTCAGCTTGAGGGTCAACCTGCGGTTACGTCTTCTCCATGACCTTCTCAATCAGTACAATCGATGTTTTTTTTTTTCCCACTAGACAGTAGTCTCCCCTTAGACATGGTTTCAGCTTTGCCTTCCGCAGTTTCGGTTACCCGCTGTCAACCGCGGCAGGAAGCAGATGATTCTGACGAATCGGCTGAAAGCCAATAGTAGCCTAACTCTGCGTCAGGATGCTACGTCATTCCCCTCGCTTCGTCCAACACGTAGGTGTTTTATCGTCTCACGTCGGCCCGAGAAGGGTGAGTGACACAAAATATTTTGAGAGAACACGTTCATGTAACTTTAATTACAGTATATTGTCATAATCATTCTATTTTATTATTAGTTGTTAACCTCTTCCTATCATAGGTACCCCGTGCAGGAAGAAACAGTGTATCTGTATGTTCGGCGCTCTGTGGTTTCAGGCATCCACTGGGGATCTTGGAAAGCATTTCCTGTGGATAAGGGGGACTGCTGTATTTGCCAGCTGTTTATTGTTGGTATATTAGGCAATACTAATTTTTTAAAATATCTAGCTACTTTACCAAACTCTCATACTGATGTATCATTCTTTTCAATTGATTTTCTTAGGTTTTGTAAATATTCACACTATTGTTAAATTTGTAAATAGTAGTAATTTTGCTTTTCACTCCTGGCTTTCAAGCAGTTACAGTACTTAGTTCTCCTGCACACACAACTCAGTTATTGGTGGTGACAAGGGATAGACTTATTTGGCTAAATGAAAGATAATTAAAATTTAAAACTAATTTCAGCCTAATTTATAAAGTTTTCTACCAAAATCTTTTATAACGAACAAACAAGCAATTGATTATTTTGTCTTGCACCTCTTTTTTTTTTTTTTTTTTTGTCTCAGCCTAAGATAAGGTTTTTTGTCTTTAGAGTTTTGGACAGAAGAGATAGAGAGTTGGGATCAAATTCATTTGCAGAGACAGAATCAGCAGGGCAATGGTGCTCTGCTTTTGTTTCATAGCGCATATATTTTCTTTGTTGTATTGGAGTTATTCATGAATATGTGTTTCTTTTCTTACCAGACTGTGAAATTTTCAAAGACTTGGGCTGTATCATGTTTATCTCCTATTTCCTGCCATGTCCTGCAAAACGTTTTGCACAAATAATGGGTTTATTGAATGGACTTTGTTTTCTTCCAACTACTGCCATTCACCATGTTTTTCCTTCCTTGTCCCTTGCCATCTTGGGTAGATTGCATAGCTTTTTAAAAAATGTTTCCAATTTTGAATTTTAATTAATTAATTACTTTTAGTATTGTTCAATTATAAGAACACTGATTTTTGGAAAGCCTAGTCTAGTACACACTAGAACTTTCATGTCATAGCCAATCAAAAACTTGCTCATTTCTTCTTGCTCAGGCCTGGTTTGTGGCATAGGCACCTGAGTGAGGAAGGGAGACTAGCATACTATTTCACTGTTCGTCCTGGCCCTGTCACTCCATCTCTAATCCTGGTGCTGCTACTGCTGCTTCTGGGGTGGGATGGGGAGAAGGGAAGAAGGATAAAAGGAGCAGGCATGGGTAAGGGTTTGGTGGTATAATTTTGTCATGGTGTCCTGGAGTGCCTGGCACCCACATGCTGGGTCTCTCCAGGGATGCATTATGGGCTCTTTGGAAGCCTTCTGTGGGGTATCTACCCATTTCTCTGATGGGAACTAAGTACTTCCAGGCATATTTCATGTGGCCTTCCCTTCAGTCCCTTTTCCCATGTTCAACTCCTTTAGGAGCCTCTTCTGGAATCTGCTCATCCAAAAAGGCCCAGTGTCCTTTGATGGCATCCACTTGGCTTATAGGAAATATAACACTTTTGTCACGTAAAATCCTAGGAGTGTAGTTTGTCCAATTGTTGCTTCCCTTCATTTCCTTGCTGTAGTTGGCATGTGTTGATTACTTTCTCCCTTCCAAATACACCAGGTAAGAAACAGATACCAGTCTAAACTTGCAATTCCTTAAACATGCTGATTTCTTCTTAGACCTTGTGGGCTTTCTTGTACCCGTGTGTCACTGCTGAGGCTAAAAATTTTGTACCTCTCTCTGAGTGAGAGTAGGTTGTTCTAGTGATAGGGGTTGATAGTACTGGCTGATGGCAGCCTTTTAGTAAGGCTTGCCTTGATATGATTGTTTCCTCTTTTGGATTATGAGGGTACTTATTGCCTATTCTTTTTAACTTTGGGGCTTCAGTTAAATTTCATGACTATAGAGATTAATCTCTTGAATGTTCTCCTATATACAATATTCACTAAATCAATATTTGTTATTTAATTATTGGTTGATTGTGAATCAAAAGATAAAATCTGTTTGTAGACAAATTGTGGTAGTATCTAAATTAAAACTGAAGTTATGCTATGGAATTTGATTTTTCTTGAGTAATAAGTCCATGTCTTTTGTACTTCTTATTTTTATTAGAAAACTTTAAGTGACTTCTTAGGGGACTTCAGTTTTATACTGAGGATACTAAAAGGTAAATCGAGGCATATTAACTTTTTTTTTTGAATTTATTTGAATATACATCAATTCGAATTGGGTAGTACCAAACCAAAGGTGGTTAGGAGCACTGCACTAAGAGGAGCTAGAGGAAGCAAAGCAAGAAAATTACTTCACTGGCTATAGCTTAAGTGATCATTTTATTTGGGAAAGCCTTGTTGGCTGTTTGTGACTGGTTGTTCTTAGGTTTCATTTTCTTTAATTGGAGTGAGTTGATTCTGGCTTAAGTTTTGGTTTGCTTATGTAGACTACCAAAGCATCACAGCCACCTCAGTCCAATGGCTTGCTTGTTTAATTACATTAATAAAAATCTGCACATGTGAAAACAAACTGAGAATAAAGCTCCACTGAGTCTTATGGTCTACACAAGCTAAGTGAGTTGCTGCACCTTACTCCCTCAACAAAGTTTGATTCAAGTGCTTGCTTTAGTAAAACTTTAAATCATTATAGATCTTAGACTGGTGACAGTTCTATAAAAATAGTCAAAACCACAACTATCAAAGCACTAATGTTAAAGTGAATTTATTTGGTGAGTCTACTTTTTATTAACCTTATATTATAAAAACACAGGAAACATTTAATCTTAATTTATAATTTCTTTCGAAAAGACAGTGTAGTGTACCATTTATTACAATGTAATTTGCAGTGTTTAGAAAACAGAGATTTGCCATAATTAAACTCCTTCTCAAACAATCCTATATTTTATCTTAATATGAATAGCCAATTGGTTAAAAATTATAAGGAAAATGCAGATGATTTTGAAAAGTTGTTAGCAATGAATCCAATGAAATGTTAGAACAGTCCTGGAAGGAATTTTTTTTTTTAAAGATTTTATTTATTTACTTATTTAGAGAGTGGGAGTGGTGGGGAGAGGGAAAGGGAGAGAAAGAATTTCAAGGAGACACAACGTGGAGCCTGATGCGGGGCTTTATCTCTATCTTCAAATCATATTAAGTTGTCATGGGCTATATGGGTTTTGCTGTTCCTTGGGGCCTTCAGGCAAGAGATTATATATATGTTTAAAGCTATTGTTTTTTGTTGTTTTTTTAAAAGATTTAGTTATTTGTTTTGGGGGGAGGGGCAGAGAGAGAGGGAGAGAGAGAATCTCAAGCAGACTCCCCTCTGAGCATGGAGCTCAACATGGGGATTGATCCCATGATGCTGAGATCATGACCTGAGCCAAAATCAGGAGTTGGATGCTTTACTGACTGAGCCACCCAGGCGCCCCCAAAACTATTGTTTTTTTAAAGTAGCTCAAAATTCAGTTTTCTCCATAGGAATTTTGCCCATGGATAATGCCTGACTGTCATTAGGTCAAGAGAACTCCAAATACAATAGAAAATAAAGATCTTATGAATCAAATCTAATTCTTAAGGAGGTTTGGCTCTTTAGGCCCTTTATTCAACAAATTAAATATATTTATTGAGTGCTTATAAATATTAATATTTTTCTCAATTCCTGGGACAAAGATATCTATTATCACCTTGATTCACTGCTTAGATTATCGTATTTTTATAATTTGGGAAGAAGGTCTTTTCAACTTTACATGCTGATTTTCCAAAATTATCCACTTTTCCCCCAAGTTTCCATTGGCCTGACTGATATTCTCCCCAGTTGTTCCTGCAAAAAGAGAGAACAACCATTGCCTTCTTCAGTCTTTCTCTCATTTCCTTTTTGATATCATGTTTTCATCCCCTCAATTTCATTGCTCTTCAAATATTTCTAAATTAACAAGTGAAAACAGAAACAGCAGGACTTTAGTTTTGAACATGATGGCCATGTACTCCAACCACTAGGAGGAGCTCCATATTCCCAACATTTTACACACACACACACACACTCACACACACTGGGTCAAAAGAAATGCAGTTAGGCAGTTAGTTGGAATTTTTGGTAGGAAGGATAAAAGTATTATAAATAAAATTGAAAGCAGGCTGTGCCCTCTCCTTGGACCTCTCTTTGAAATTCTCTTTTCTCTTAACCCAATGAAACTTGTGGGTTAAAGTAGAGCTTCCAGGCATCTTTTATTTGGGCGTGCCTCCACTCTTGGAAGGCTAAGCTAGGCCAGTGTGGGGCTCAGGGAGAAGGGCACATTGAGAAGATGCTTTGGCATTTTCCACACTAGACCTTTGGAAGAAGGGATGGGGTTGTTTTGCTCACCTACCTTCTTATAATGTTATAGGTGGGTGACCAAGATAAGCTATGTGGTTACAGGTGAAATTGGGCAAGAAGATGGTTCTTTGTTCTGTTTCTGGTCTAGGTCTTAAGCTAAAGTAATTCAATAAATCTGCAGGTTCCTACATGGTCTAGCCCAGTTCATCATAATAGGAGTGCCAAAGGCTTTGGTCCAAGGTTCTAGCTAGTAATAAATATCATGCACATATTTAGATTACCTTTTGTGCTTTACATCTCTCCTCAGCCTACTGTAGTGAAAGACAACTGTTCAGCCCTGGAGTGTGCTATCCTACCATCTCCTTTTTTAAGGACACCCTAATAACAGACTCCTGTGCATTCGATTGAGCAATGAGGTTCAATCATACAGGTGTATATGGATAGCTAGTCTACTTAATGTTAGCAAGATGCCATCAGGATATAAAAAGGATAAAAAGTATATAATAAATAATAGTAAATGCCTGATAAGCACATAATGATTAAACTCTGGGGCTTACTCCTTTATAATTTATTGTAGTTGCGAAGGTAAAAATGCTGCTGTAAATAATTTAGACAATTTAGAAATGTTACAAAAAGTAAATGACCTCCATAATTTTAATTTTCACAAAGGTAACCATTATTCACAATTTGATATATGTGTACATATATATTATATATATGAAGTAAATAACAATGTTGATAGTATATCTTGAACATCTTTTCATATCAGTACACATGGACCTGCATCATTCTTTCTAGTAACTGCAGAGTATTCCATGATATGTAATTTTCTATTCATTATTTTAAAAAACATTTTTATTGCGAATTTTGCTATATTGAGTACCATTACATATATATTTATGCACAAATATTTAAGTATAGTTATATGATTAACTACTAGAAGTAAAATCATGGGGAGGTAAAAGGGTTAGCATATTTAAAATTTTAATAGATTTTACCAAATTTCTTTCCAAAAGGAAATGTAAAAATGTTTGATTTTTCTAACGCACAACTACATGGTCAATTTATCTTTGACAAAGCAGGAAAGAATATCCAGTGGGAAAAAGATAGTCTTTTCAACAAATGATGTTGGGAAAACTGGACAGCAGCATGCAAAAGAATGAAACTGGACCACTTTCTTACACCATACACAAAAACAAATTCAAAATGGATTAAAGACCTAAAACCATAAGACCCGAAACCATTAAAGACCTGAAACCATAAAAATCCTAGAGGAGGACACAGGCAGTAACCTCTTTGACATTGGCCATAGCAACTTCCTTCTAGATATGTCTCCTGAGGCAGGGGAAACAAAAGCAAAAATAAACTATTGGGACTACATCAAAATAAAAAGCTTCTACACAGCAAAGGGAGCAATCAACAAAACCTAGGTAACCTATTGAATGGGAGAAGATATTTGCAAGTGACATATTTGATAAAGAGTTAGTATCCAAAATATATAAAGAACTTATCAAACTCAACACCCCAAAAACAAATAATCCAATTAAAAACGGGCAAAAACCCCCCAAAAGGGCAGAAGACACGAACAGACATTTCTCCAAAGAAGACATACAGGTGGCCAACAGACACGTGAAAAGTTGGTGGGAATTTAAACTGGTAAAGCCACTCTGAAAAAGAGTATGGAGGTTCCTCAAAAAGTTAAAAATAGAACTAGCTTATAATCGAGCAGTTGCACTACTACGTGTTTACCGGAAGAATACAAAAATACTAATTCAGCAGGATATATGCACCTTGATGTTTATAGCAGCATTATTTACAAATACCAAATATGGGGAACAGCTCAAGTGTCCATCAACTGATGAATGGATAAAGAAGATCTGGTATGTATACAGTGGAATATTACTCATCTGTAAAAAAGAATGAAATTTTGCTCTTTGCAATGACATGGATGGAGCTAGAGAGTATTATGCTAAGTGAAATAAGTCAGAGAAAGACAAATGCCATGTGATTTCACTCATATGGAATTTAAGAAATAAAACACATGAACAAAGGGAAAAAAAGAGAGAGGCAAACCAAGAAGCCGACTCTTAACTGCAGGGAACAAACTGATAGTTACCAGGGCAGAGGTGGGTGGGAGGTTGGGTTGAATAGGTGATGGGGATTAAGGAGGGCACTTGTTGTGATGAGCGCTGGGTGTTGTATGGAAGTGTTCAATCACTATATTATGTACCTGAAACTAATATTACACTGGATGTCAACTAACTGGAATTCAAATAAAAACTTATACAAAACCAAAAATACATACTTTTTCTGATAGCAAATTAACATTTTCTCATATCTTTAGAAATTTTAAAGCTTTAAAAATTTAAAAATATTTTAAATAAAAACTCAAGTATTTGTTTTAATTTACATTTTAAGTAAGATTGAACCATGTTAATTGACTATTTGTAGGTCTTTCTCTGTAACTTTCCTGGTTATGTCCTTTGCCCATTTACCCATTTTGTTTTATCTTATTTTTGTTGCTTTGTATTAGGAAGTTTACTCTTTGATGTCTGTATTAAATATTTTTCTCCAAATTGTCATTTATCTTTTGGCTTTGTTTATTTTGTTATTGTCATTATTGTTATTTTGTTATCAATTTAAGAATTATACTCTGTTCTTAAATCTGTCAGTCTTTTATCATTTTATGATAAATATGTCAGTCTTTTATTATTTTTAGCATTCATTAAATGTGTATAAAAATGTTTTCCTTATCACCGTAAGATTATAAAAGAGCTTATTCATATTCTATCCTATTCTTTTCATAATTTCATTTTTTGTATTTCAATCTTTGATTCAGTCCAGAGAGCAAGTTCCAGGAGGGCAGGACTCTTGTTTCTTTTGTTTGCCTCTGTATCTTTAGTGCCTAGTTGTCAAGTGATACATGACTGAGGTTAGTGGAAAAACAAATTAAATTGGTTTTTGGAAAATGAGCTTCATGGAAATGTGAAAGGTTTAGAAGAAATTCTACTTTTATATTTCTGAAAAATATTTTTTATGTGATCAAAAAAATACAGCCTTTAGGGAGTGCAGAAAATAGGATAAATTATTGGTAGCTTGAGAAGGAGGGACGTCAACATAGTCCTTGCACTTCTCCACTGAGGGACTATGTACAGGTTCCAGAATCTTATGATTTCTTAATCACAGGACTCAATGACTCTTCCTGAGGTATTCTTTGATGGCTGTGTAAATGGTGAGGATATCACCACTGGTTTGAAACTAGGGCTGTTATTCTTTTTTCCAAAGTTTATGGCTCATTCTTTGGATGTGCATTAATGTAAAGTATTTGTGTAGAGAAATATGAACCAAAAGCTGAAGTTTGACTACTCATGCTTTAGTCTTTCATACGGGAGATTAGGTCACTTCTGTGGAAACTAGCCTGTTTCCCTCTGTGGATAATGCTTACTGTGAGTAATTTAGGCTTATTTGGATGCCTCCAGGGGAAAATTTGGGCCACTCAGTTTCCTAGTGAGAGCTGGGTATTGGTTTTCTGTCATACGAATGGATTTTAGAACTTGGGCTATCACTTAGGAACAAAAGTCAAGGTGTAGTTATTAATTTTATTATCCATTGCAGCCGTACTGAAATTAGAAGGACCTAGGACATGGACAGTATACTTGATAGAGCTACAGCTGGCTTGAACAAACTGGAGCACTTTCCTTCTCTGCCTGTTTTCTCTTGTTTTGCTGGTATTCCAGAAGTGCACAATGATCTTTTTTGCCAAAGTTTCTGTCTCTCTCTCTTTTTATTGTTGCTGTAGATCCCATAGTTTTTATTTCTCCTGATTTTTCACAAAAGTAAACTTCTTCATAATGTTCTTTGCATCTCCCCCCCCAACAAAAAAACCCCAAAAAGCTATCTCTATGTATCTCCTCACATTCATTTTAATTGTATTTATCTTCATTTGTTAGTAGAAAGGCAGGAAAAATTGCCTCTTTGCTGGGACATGAGTAGCAGGAGGATGAGATGGCTTAGGAGAATGACCTAGGTTGGAGGACCTCTTGGCTCTCATAAACCAGAGGGCAAACAATTGGCCCCAAAGGAGTGAACAGAGCTAGAGTGGATTAAGTAAGTAATTATAGACAGTAAGAGATTCAACTGGGGGAAACCAATGAAGTTAGAAAGATCATTCCATACTTGTAGGTCTTAGGGTCCAGGAGATCAGAGTTTCAAAACTAGCGATGCCTGTCTTCTTCCTCAAATCTTCCTATGACTCATTCTTTCACACCATTTGAGTTTCAGCTGGGAGACCTCCCTGACCACTTATTTAGAATAGCTCTCCTCATCTCCCACACTCTAAATCCTCTTATCTTACTTTCTTTTTCTTTTTTTTTTTTAAAGATTTTTATTTATTTATTCGACAGAGATAGAGACAGCCAGCGAGAGAGGGAACACAAGCAGGGGGAGTGGGAGAGGAAGAAGCAGGCTCATAGTGGAAGAACCTGATGTGGGGCTAGATCCCATAACGCCGGGATCACGCCCCGAGCCGAAGGCAGACGCTTAACCACTGTGCCACCCAGGCGCCCCGATTACCTTACTTTATTTTTCTAATTATCACTGGTCACTACCAGAAATCACTTAATTGATTTGCTAACTTATTCAGTGTACCTGTAAATATAAAATACATGAAGGTAGCAACTTTGTTTTGTTCACTGCTGTTGCCACATGTACAGTTGTGCTTAGAATAGACATTGAATGAATGTTTGTTGCATATTTGAATGAGTGAATGAGGGAGTGAATAAAGTACAATCCTGTTTGTCTTCTTATGAAGGAAGTTGTCTAATCTGTACTACATAACCTGTGCTACATATTATCTTGAAGGTAGAGTACACTAATTATTATTTAATTTTTACCGTGTTCTGTAAGTTGCAGGTATACAATAATAGTGATTCAGCAGTTCCATGCAAAATCCAGTGCTCATCACAACAAATACACTCCTTAATCCCCATCACCTATTTAACCCAACCTCCCACCCACCTTCCCTGTGACATCAATTCTCTATAAAAGAGTCTGTTTCTTATTTCTCTCTCTCTCTTTTCCCTTTGCTCATTTGTTTTGTTTCTTAAATTCTATATATGAGTGAAATCATATGGTATTTATCTTTGACTGACTTCTTTTCCTTAGCATTATACTCTCTAGCTCCACCTATGTCATTGCAAATAGCAAGATTTCATTCTTTTTTAGGGCTTATATTCTATTGTATGTATATGTATGTATGTGTGTACACACACACACACACACACACACACACACACAAATACACTATGTCTTCTTTATCCACTTATCAATTGATGGACACTTGGGCTGCTTCCATATTGTAGCTATTGTAAATAATGCTGCTATAAACATCGAGATGCATGTATCTCCTTGAATTAGTGTTTTTGTAATCTTTGAGTAAATACCCAGTAGTGCAATTGCTGGATCATAGGGTAGTTCTAGTTTTAACTTTTTGAGGAACCTCCATACTCTTTTCCAGAGTGGCTGCACCAGTTTAAATTACCACCAACAGTGCAAGAGAGTTCCCCTTTCTCCACATCCTCTCCAACATCTGTTGTTTCTTGTGTTATTGATTTTAGCCATTCTGACATGTGAAGTGATAGCTCATTGTAGTTTTGATTTGCATTTCCCTGATGGTAAGTGATGATGAACATCTTTTCATGTGTCTGTCGGCGACCTGTATGTCTTCTTTGGAGAAATGTCTGTTCGTGTCTTCTGCCCTTTTTTGTTTTTTTTTTTTTTGGCCAATTTTTAAATGGATTATTTGTTTTTGAGGTGTTGAGTTTGATAAGTTCTTTATATATTTTGGATACTAACTCTTTATCAGATATGTCGCTTGCAAATATCTTCTTCCGTTCAATAGGTCACCTTTTAGTTTTGTTGATTGTTCCCTTTGCTGTGTAGAAGCTTTTTATTTTGATGTAGTCCCAATAGTTTATTTTTGCTTTTGTTTCCCCTGCCTCAGGAGACATATCTAGAAGGAAGTTGCTATGGCCAATGTCAAAGAGGTTACTGCCTGTGTCCTCCTCTAGGATTTTTATGGTTTCAGGTCTCGCATTTTGGTCTTTAATCCATTTTGAATTTGTTTTTGTGTATGGTGTAAGAAAGTGGTCCAGTTTCATTCTTTTGCATGCTGCTGTCCAGTTTTCCCAACATCATTTGTTGAAAAGACTATCTTTTTCCCATTGGATATTCTTTCCTGCTTTGTCAAAGATAAGTTGACTATATAATTGTGGTTTTATTTCTAGGATTTCTATTCTGTTCCATTGAACTATGTGTCTGTTTTTGTGCCAATACCATACTGTTTTGATTACTGTAGCTTTGTAGTATAACTTGAAGTCCAGAATCATAATGCCTTCAGCTTTGCTTTTCTTTTTCAAGATCGCATTAGCTCTTCAGATTCTTTTGTGGTTCCATACCCATTTTAGGATTGTTCATTCTAGCTCTGTTGGTATTTTGATAGGGGTTTCATTAAATGTGTAGATTGCTTTGGGTTACTAATTATTTTTAAAAGTAGGTTTAATGGACCACAGCTTTTTTGTATTCAGTGTAACTATTCTATCCTGTTGGTCGTAGACTGGCAGAAAGATGAGAACGGATGATACAAATTCTGGAGTCCTTCATGCTGAGGAAGCCCCTAGAGTTATCTGGGAATGATTAAACAGTTAAAGAGTTTCTTTTGAATTGACTGGAAAAAGCCGTACATGAGTAGGTCCATAATGTCTTGGTGGATAACCTGCAAATGGGAAAGTGCATGAGAGAAAGGTTCTTGAGTTAGCTGACAATTGGAAGAAATGATTTTCTCTCGGAGGAATTATGGGTTGTTTCCTGTGCATCACCAAAGATACCCTCTGATAATACCTCGGTCTGAGTAATATGATGGAAAGAAGCTTAATGGCTGGGAAAAGACACTTGAAATAGAATCAGAAGATTGATGTCCTAATTCCAATTTTGCTCTGTAGCAGCTTTGTAACTTTGGGCAAATTAACCTCCTCATGCCTCAGTTTCTTCATTTGTAAAATGTGAAAAAAATAATTTCTTTCTCATGGGATTGTGAGGACTAAATGAGTTAGTTGTTGCAAAATTCTTAGGGAATTTCAGTAAATGCTATGATTATTTATCACTTGGGAGAACTTGGGTCATCATTTCACTTCTCTGAGCCCACAGCTGTTCCTCTTTTTTTCTTAAAAAAATTGTTTCTCATTTATTTTTTGTTTATTTATAAAAGTAATATATTTTGGCTATAGGGAATTTGAAAGTATAGAAATACATAAAGGAAAAAATAAAAACCATTGAAAAATAAGTACTCTTAATTTTGGTTTATTTCTTTTTAGCTATTTCTCTGGGTGTGTGTGTGTGTGTGTGTATACACACACTTACTTTTCAACACACTTGAAATTTCTTTACTACTGTTGGAGGAGGTAATCAAGAGGACATGACCGCCAGTTGACCTGTGAGCAGGACCCAGGCAGAGGCTCCTCACTCCCTCCCCTTTTCTTAGAATGTGTGTTCTACATGTCTTCCCCACGCCAGAAGCTGCCCCAAGGACATAGTCTTGAGAGAGCAATGTGTTGTTGAGACCATCTGGACAATATATGTGACTAAACACTATTAAGACCCTATATAAACTTTAAAAATTCTGGCAGACGGATGCAGAAACCTGCTTGTCTTGCAGCTGCCTAAGGGAAGCCTTGTAAGTAAGTTCCCTTGCCTACTAACCTGCTACCTGCCAATCTGGAGTGATCGGCCTCTTTCTTTGGACTCCCTGCCTTACATGGTTTGCGGCCAATTTAAGAACCAACAACTACATATATAGATTTTTAACCTTATTGCTTCTAGGAGTATTATGTCATTACCACTTCTTGATGTTGTTACGTATTCTTCAAATAAAATCATTTTTAATGCCTACATAGTATTTCACCACACAACATACTGTAATTTATTTAGGCAGTCCTCTGTTTAGGGGGTATTTAAGTTTTTAATATTTTACTTTTTCAGTAATACTTCAATGTACAGCCTGTACATAAATCTCTTTGCCATTTCTAATTATTTCCTTAGGATAAATTGTGGAGTTGCTAGAGCAAAGGTAATAAACATTTTATATCCAGTCAAAAGTTTTTCTCCATAATGTCTTCAGTTGAAAATAAAGGATAACAATAACTGTCCTGTTGACTTAACTGATGTTGCCGAATGGTTTAAACTAATGTATGTAAAAGTGCTTTGTAAAACATATGGTGCTGTGCAAATACCACGTATGTTTTTTTATTGTAATGTATATAGGTGTTGCTCTCGGAAGTACCATAAAACACTTTTTTGGAGGCTAGGCATATTTAGATTATGTGGAGAGAAAGAGTATATTTTCATTTAGGTATGTAATTGTGAAATAGTCAAGAAAGTATGGATATTTTATTCCAAGTGTCAAAATGTTGATAGTGTGTTATATGATGATTTTCTAAAGTGCACACCTTGTCCACAATTCTTTCTCCCACTTACTCTTTTTAGTGCGTCTATACCAAATTGTAGGCTTCCCTGAAGGTCTTAATGAGTGAATCACTGTCTATTTGGCAGGCATTTTGAAAGCTTTGGAATAAAGGGGTGTGGAATTGCCAAAATGAGCTCATTGTAATCAGTGTTCTGTAATTAATGCAGGGACACGTTCCTCCATTTTTTTTTGTATTGATGGGGGATCATGCTTAGTAATCGGAGAGATGGATGAACCTCTTTAGGTGGTTCTCATGGTGGTGTCATAGATATTTCTTTCTTTTTTTTTTTTTAAGATTTTTTTTACTTTATTCATTCGACAGAGATAGAGACAGCCAGCAAGAGAGGGAGCACAAGCAGGGGGAGTGGGAGAGGAAGAAGCAGGCTCATAGCGGAAGAGCCTGATGTGGGGCTTGATCCCAGAACGCCGGGATCACACCCTGAGCCGAAGGCAGACGCTTAACCGCTGTGCCACCCAGGCGCCCCTGTCATAGATATTTCTAATTTCTGGATATGCCTCTGTCTTTTTCATAGCAACACATCCCTGAAGTTTTCACCATCAGGTGGCTAAGCAAAATGACAGCAAAATTCTTCACTTTGCAAGATTGCACCACCACTATCTCATGATGTACTTAAGAGCCACCCTGAGTCTATTTCCTGCACTCATATTATACATCTCCAACTCTTATCAGGTCTACTTCCAAAACCTGGAATCCATCTACTACTTTTTACTGCACTGCCATCACCCTAGTCAAAATGGCCTCATTTCTTACCTGGGCATTGCTGTAGCCTTGTCTTGTCTTCCTGATTCCACACTTGTTCCCTTATAATCCGTTCTCTGCTCATTTGTGACTGATCTTTTAAAAACATAAAACAGATCACATCATCCTCCTGCTTAAAACCTTCAGTGATTTCTCACTACTCTTCAAATGAAACCAAACCTTAAAAAACGGCCTGCAAGATCATGAATGCTCTGGCTCCAGTCTCCCTCTGTAACCTCATTTTATACCTCCTTATGCCTTTTTCACTGCACCCCAGCCACACTGGCCTCTCTTCTGGTCCTCTGACCCATCTGGCTCTTTTGTGCCATGAGACTTTCCTGCATGCTATTCCCTCAGCCTGCAACACTCTTTTCCAGCTCATTGTATCTTTGCTTATCTTCACATTTCACTTCAGCTTGAATGACACCTACTTAGAGAATTTTCTCTGACCACCCAATGTAAACTGGTTTCTTCTAGTGACTGCCTCATGTCTTTACAGCACTTATCTTCATAGCACTTATCATGATGTGTAATTCTACTTAAAATTTTTGTTTACTTGCTAATTCTTTTCTCCTCTACTGGAGTATAAAGGCATGAGGACAGGTCTGTCATACTCAAATGCTCAGCAAAGTACATGGTATGTTATAAGTGCTCAGTGACTGAATGAATTAAGTTCAAATGTCTTTTATTCAACCAGTTAAACTTGTTGAATGGGCAGGTAAAAGCAATAATAAGTGATAATTAGCTAGAATTGGTGAGAAAACAATGTGGGGACGGGGAAAGGTTTGTGGATAGATTTGAGCTCTTGGTCATAGTCTTGGCTCTGTTAATAAGCTTTGTGACTTCCGTTAAGTCCAACTTTTTACGTGTGGAAAATGGTTTCTAAGGTGTCTTCAAGCTCCCATATTTATAAGATTTTTTTTTTTAGAATCTATTTTTTTAAAGATTTTATTTATTTGAGAGAGAGAGGCACAGAGAGCACGAGCAGGGGGAAGGGCAGAGGGGGAGGGACAAGCAGACTCCTGGCTGAGTGGGGAGCCCAATGTGGGGCTTGATCCCTGGATCCTGAGATCGTGACCTGGGCCCACATCAGACACTTAACCAACTGAGCCACCGTGGTGCTCCTAAGGTTTTTTAGATACCTTAGGTGAGATCTATCTGATTTAGATGCCATAGGGGAGAGTCTTAAAGCTCTTAAGCTTTTGCAAAGAGGATACCCCTAGAAATTTATGGTGGCTAGTCTGTGACCTTTAGAGGGGGGATCCTTTCCAGAAATCAAAAGGTATAGTATAAAGGCTGGGACTGGGGATTTCTAAATATTATTTCCAACTTCAATCCTTTAGTGATTGTGAGGAAGAGATGTCTCCGTGAATTATTTAGGGGTTCTGAGGAATGAGAGTTACACATGCTAAACGGGAATGGAGGGATTGCCTGGAAATTTGGTTCTTTTTGGCTGGCTTTTTTAGTGTATATATAGAGAGTTTTGAACAAATCTTAAGAGAACTGCTCTTTGAAAGGATTTAGAACCACTTTTGTTTGTGTAGTGTGGAATTTGAGTGTGAGGAAGAGAGACATCCTCTTCTGGCATTCTTGATAGAGACACATCTTACATGATGAATTTCAGGAAAAAAGTTGAAATATACTATCATAGTATTCTGAGAATATCTCTAAAGGGTGTATCAGAATAAGATTTTAGGAAAACTTGAATGTTGTTGTTTTGCCAATTTTGCTCTCATTAGAAATATAGATAATATTTCTCTACCATTCTAGTTTAGATTTAATAAACTCTTTGAAAACAACCCAAACTGATGGCAAATAATTTCTTACAGCTCCTGTGGTATTATTATGTAACTAGACATTTTATGGTGACTTTGTGATGATTGGGATGGAATTGGTACATTATATATAAAACCGAGTCCCAAATATTTAATTGCCCATTCTTTGCTAGACCTTTCATTATCTTATATCTATTAATGTTCCCCCTGGGATAATAAATTCTTAGATTACTAACATTAGCTGTAATGCTAATTATAATGTTAATTAGAGGCACCTTAAAGTCTCAAAGCGAGCTTTAGTCTCCAGATTAGATCTCAACATAACCAGTGACTTAATTCTGTTGCTCCCACTCTATGAAAGAAGAAATTGAGGCAAAGAGAAGAGATATGACTTTGTCATGCCCTTGAGATTGTCAGTTATAGAGTGGGATACAAGAAGTTAGAGCCACCAGGCTCTTAGGTGACGGAGTTGTTCTTATCAGACTTCAGATATTTTACAGTCATACAGTGAGGAATTAATTGTTTCACCAGGGAAGACTATTGATTTAGATTTGTGGTCAGGACCAGGAGATGGAGTAGGAGAAGGCGTGGGCAATGGTGTGCTGCTTCAAACAGCCATGATTAATCTTGGAGACATAAGAGTCCAGAGGGAATTGTTAAAGAAGTAGAGGAGGATGAAATAAGGCTTGAGGGATGCATGAGAGTCCTTCTTAATAACAGCTTTGGGATTTCTGGGTTGTAGTGTAAAAGGCTGTACATGCATGCACCCGCTCAAATGCACATACTCCCTTCTGAACCCTGCAGGGGTTCTTTTCCTGTTCTTTACTCATTTCAGTATGGTTTTGCCTCCTTAGCTAGTTGATGTGTACCCAGGAGGGCCTATGCTTGTCATAATGTAGATGTCAAATACATGGTGTACTATAGGAAGGATAAAAGTCCCTCGACAGGCCCAAGACTAAAATAGTTTTTACTGGGTCCTTTGAGATAACACAGCCAGATTAAATAACTTACTCTGTTTAAGAAAAACCTACCTCACACCCATTACCATAGATATTAATAAAAAAAAAAACCACCCAGAAAATAACAAGTGTTGGTGAGGATGTGGAGAAATTGAAACCCTTGTGCACTGCTGTGGGAATGTAAATGGTGCAGAGGCTATGGAAAATGGTATGGTGGTTCTTCAAAAAATTAGAAATGACATTGCCTTATGACCTAATAATTCCACTTCTGGGTAAATGACTCAAAGAATTGAAAACAGGGAATTTAACCAAGGAGATAAAAAAATCTGTCTACTGAAAACTGTAAGACATTGATTAGAGACATTGAAGAAGACATAGATAAATAGAAAGGTATTCTGTATTCATGGATTGGAAGAATTAATGTTGTTAAAATATTGTTAAAATGCTATCCAAAGTGATCCACAGATTTAATGCAATGGCTTTTTTTTTAATAGAAAAATAGAAAAAATAATCCTTAAATTTGTATGGAACCACAAAATACCGTGAGTAGCCAGATCAGTCCGGAGAAAGAACAAATTTAGATGAATCACATTTCCTGATTTCAACCTATATCATGAAACTACAGTAATCAAAACCAGTATGATATTGCATAAAAACAGACACAAAAATCAATGGAACAGAATAAAGAGCCCTGAAATAAACTCATGGGTATATGGTCAATTAAATTAAGACAAAGGAGTCCACAATATAAAATGGGGAAAAGAGTGTCTTCAGCAAATCGTATTGGGAAAACTGGACAGCAAAAGACGGAAACTGGACCATTATTTTACACCATACACAAAAATTAATTGAAAATGGATGAAAAATGAATGTAATACCTGAAAATGCATGAAACTTGTAGAAGAAAACATAGGGGTTAAATTTCTTGATATCTGTCTTGGCAGTGATTTTTTGGATTTTGCAGCAAAAGTAAAGGCAACAAAAGCAAAAGTAAACAGGTGAGACTACATCAAAAATTTCTGCACAGTGAAGGAAACCATCAACAAAATTAAAAGGCAACCTATGGAATGGGAGTAAATGTTTGCAAACCACATATATAATAAAGGGTTAATACCCAAAATATACAAGGAACTCATACTAATCAGGAGCAAAACCCCCCAAAGGACCTAAATAGACATTTCCAAAGAAGACATGCAGATGGCCAACAGGTATATGAAAAGGTGCTGAACATCACTAATTGTGAGTGAAGTGCAAAATCAAAAACACCTCACACCTGTTAGGATGTCTGTTATCAAAACGACAAGAAATAACAAATGCTGGCAAGGATGTGGAGAAAAGGAAACTCTTGTGTGTTGTTGATGGGAATATAAATTGATATAGCCACTATGGAAAACAGTCTGGAGGTTTCTCAAGAAATTAAAAATAGAACTACCATGTGATGCAGAAATCCCACTTCTGGGTATATATCCAAAAGAAACAAAATCATCTTGAAGAGAGATCTGTATTCCAATGTTCATTGCAGCATTATTCACAATAGGCAAGATACGGAAACAACCCAAGTGTCTGTTGATGGATAATAGAAAAAGAAGATATGATTATATATATGTATGTATATACATATGTTTATAATGAAATATTATTAAGCCTTGAAAAAAAGAAATTCCTGTTATTTGTGACAACATGGGTGAACCTGGAGGGCATTATGCTAAGTGAAATAACCCAGACCGGGAAAGGCAAATACTGCACGGTATCTCATGTGGAATCTTAAAAAAAAAAAAAAAGTTGAACTCAGAGAGTAGCAAAGTGGCTGCCAGGAGCAGGAGGGTAGGGGAAATAGAATTGATAATGCTTTATTGGATAACTGAAATTTGTTAAGAGAGTAGTTGTAAATGTTCTCCACCCCCTCCAACTCCTGCTGCCAAAAAGGGTAACTATGTGAGGTGGTTGATGTGTTAATTAACTTGATGAGGGGAATCCTTTCACAATATATGTGTATATTAAATCATCACATTGTACACTTGAAATATCTTTCAGTTTTGTCAGTTATACCCTAATAAAGCTGAGAAAAAGAATTGAAAGCAGGGATTTGAATAGATATTTGTATATACCCATCTTCACAACAGCATTATTCACAGTAGTCAAAAGGTGAAAGTAACCCAGCTATCCGTCAATGATGAATGGATAAACAAAATGTGGTATGTACATACAATGGAATATTATTGTTCAACTTTAAATAGGAAGGAAATTTTGACACATGCAACAACATGGATGAACCATTATGCTAAGTAAAAAGGAAAAATATTGAATGATTACACTAATGTGAGTTCCCTAGAGGTCAAATTCATAGAGACAAAAGTAAAATGGTTTTCCAGGGATGAGGGTATAAGGGAAAGGAGGCATTGTTCAATAGGTATAGGCTTTCAGTTTTGAAGGATGAAAAGTTCTAGAAATGAATGGTTGTGATGTTTGCATGACAATATGAATGTACTTAATGCCACTGAACTGTACACTTAATATGGTTGAAATGCTAAATTTTATGTTATGTGCATTTTACCAAATTAAAAAAAAGAAATTAAAAAAAAAATTAAAAGGAGCTCGTGTTGTGGGGGGCTGTTTACCTCTCTTTTTTTAGGCTCCACATCTGATTGTCTTCATAGTAGCAGGGGACTGGTGTACTTACTAGAGGGGTAATGGTAAGTGTGTAAGAGGAGCCACACTTTGAGAACTGGTGCTGTTTATTTTTGTTTCTGAAGAGGGATCTTGCTCTGGGTATTCAATTGTCATCCATGTTGCGGTAATCTCCCCAGCGTGCTTAAAATTGATCATAACACTCAAACTCATCGTGATATCTATCACCCTTGCTCTGACAAAATCTGCCTTTACACTATTATTAGATAGAGTGGTGATTTTGAGATCTTTTGTTTCTTTGTTTCTTTTTTTCCCTCTTTCATTTGCCAACAAAAGAGTTGTCAAAAGTAATGTTTATAATAATTTAACGGATTATTTGCTTATTAGATATTAATCATTCTGCTGTGCCTAGGGCCCATGCTGGTGCTTTGCTGCTAGAACAGTGATTCTGATCTCAATTAGATTATGTCTCTCTCCTTTACCTCCCCATAAATCATTCCGGCAAACTGAAATTAACAGCTACTGGAGCGCATTAATAATCTGCCTCACACATTGGAAAATGCATTAGCCGGAACCCTCCCATCGCTCTGACTGTTAAGCACATCATTTTGTTTATGAAATATAAACATTTCATGGAAGAGCTCTCCCACATTTCTCTGGGCCTGTGACAGCTAAAATGATTGCACACAATTGCCAGTCAGTCATGCGCCCAAATAAAGTTTGTTTAAAGTCATGGTACTGTGACTGCCCCATTTTCTCAGGCATTTAAAAACCTACATTTAAGAAAAAATCCCCTGTGATCATGAAAATAATAATAAAAATACTTTAAAATTGATACCTCACATGTGTACAATCCTTTGCATAGTTTACAAAGCGCTTTCACTTTGTTTTGCCTGTGATCTAGCAGGATGCTATCATTATTCACATTTTATTTTGTCCTATAGGGAAACTAAGGCTGAGAGGTGATTTGATCAAGGTCACACAGCAAGTGTTGGATGGAGGTCTAGAGTCCAGAATTTGACTGTAAGTCTCATGTTTTTTTCAATGTTCTACGTACTTTACTGTAAGCCACACTCTTCGTATATCTATGTTCACTCTATTTATGTTAAATATATAAAGCAGCTATGTGTCCTTTCTAGAGAGGTAAGTAATCTGTTCTTACAGATTAGAGAGCAGAATGAAGAAAAGGCAGAGGTAAATGGACCATTTTCTTTATTTTAATTTGCTGCAATTATTTATTTCTTCAGTTCTATCCTGCTGCACAATTTAGTGATGATGTACAGAGGCAGAGTAACGTGGAGATTAGACATGTTTTAAACGGCAGTTTTTACTCCTATACATAGCCTCTCTGGGTGATTCAAGAACTAAAATACCCTCTTTACCTCAACAACAGATATCATGGTCTTAATTTACTTTGATGGCGGGAAAAGTCAGATGGCAGTAAAGTTGATCTGTACTTTTTGTTGTTGTAATGCCCAAGCAGTCTTACTGTGAAGTTAAACTGCTTACTACTCAACCAGTGTCTAAGATCATCAGAAATACTGACTGCAGTATGTTTTGGCTGATTTAATTGTGGCAGATGAATGGCCGTCTCAGCTACTGAATGGAAGAAACAAAAATACAAATTTATCGAAATGGTAAAGAGATTTGTTGGCAATCCAAACTGCAGAAAGATCTGCATTTAGACCTCATTATTACTATTTCTTATGTTTCTCTACTCCTGACTAGACCCATAATTGTCACTTCCTAACTGTGTGGTTAATCTCTCCAAACTTCAGTTTCTTTATCTAGAAAATAAGGATAATACATACCCTCCCTATCTCAGACATGATGTGAAGATCGAATGGGGAAGAGTATGTGAAAATGCATTGTAACTAGAAAATTCTTCAGGATTACATATCATTTTTAGCAATTATGTCATGGTCAAGCAGTTGAACAGATTCTCACAAGATGTATTTTTTTTTCCCTAAGGAGTTCAGATAGCTGAGAAAACTGAGTCTCTTGACAGCTTATTGACTGACACTACATCCACCCTTCTCCCTTTGTTCAAACCCTCCCAAAGACTCACTCATTCAGTTGTTTGGTGAACAAAAACAAGAACTGAAATGTCTTTTGTCTAAATTTTGTAGTTTCATGAGTACATGGTATAGGCATATGATTAAGTTTGAATATTAAAAGAATAAAAATTTATTGATTGTAGGCCATAAAATCTTAGAGCATGACTGGTATCTTTGTGATCCCAACACCCAGCACAGTATTTGGCCTGCAGTAGGCATGTAATATTTATTTCACGAGTTCAAAACAGTCACACATTCCCATCATGCTTCCATTCCAAAAGACATTTTTCCATCCTCCTTTTTTTTTTTTTTTTTTTTAATGTTGTTTTTGGCTTGGGCTTAAAGGTCATAGGAGAAAAGAATAAACCCCCAAACTAAACCAGTTTCATTAGTTTATGGCCAAACCAAAGCTCTTATGCTAGCCTTATGCACAAGTCTTGACTAGTAATGTCTTTGTCTCAAAAGAGTTTGTCTAAAATGGTCCCTACACTTGTGGTGAGCGTAGCATAGCGTAATGTATAGAGTTGAAATCACTACACTGTACATCTGAAACTAATATAACATTGTGTGTCAACTATATTCAAATAAAAAATATTTTGTCTACTCCTAAAAGGATTTGGATTTGTTATATTCAGAGGACTTTGCAAAAGCTTTTTGATCACACATTCTAAACACATTTTGTAAGTATGTGTTTTTACCAGTGTGTATTTTTACCAGCATTTTTTGTTAAGGGAAAGAAATACCATGCATGTGAGAGTCAGAATGAATTAAATTTTATTTTTAAAAATGAGCCTATTTAGACTTCATTGAAATCTGTATTTTTTAAATACATTGTAGAACACATGGAATATAATGTCCTCTTTGAGTGAAACTATGTGGTTCATTCCATGAGTGCTTATTAAACGTTATTCTGATCTTAGTTATTTTCTTTCATGCCTCTGCACCCTGTAAAGAGTCACCATTGTGGTTTTCCAAAAGTCTTCAGTGGCAGGGTATTTAAGGTCTTTCATCTAATATTAATTTGGAAGTAAATAATTACTTTTAAAATGATGCATGAAATTCAGTAATTTTTGCCTAACCTATGCTACTCTTCAATCAATCTTTAATGAGTGCAATATAATAAAACAATAATTGAATTGGTAATATATTTGTCATTCCTATTAAAAGCTGTTTCTTCCTCCTAGCAGTAGGAGAGGGTCATTTGGAAAGTGGGCATTAAGTATGCACGATACATACAATATTGCACAGTACTGCCAAGTATCTTTTGGAGAAGCAGCTTCTATGCATGTGTAATAACCAATCTTTAAATGTCAAAGTTGCAGCCATTTTAAGAAAGAAATCCATATTTTGGACTAAATGTCATTTCGGATAACCAAGCTATTTGAAAGCTCCACGAGGGTTTTTAAAAACGGGGAAAAAAGCCAGATCCCTGTAAGCTTTGACTTATTTATTTTTGCATTTCCATAACTTGATAATGACCAAACCAAACTTCCTAGAAAACTGAAAGCAAAATTGTGCTTTGAGCTGAGACCTGGTGATTCTTGTTTCACCCTGAAGGAAATCTTCAGTTTAGTTATAAATCCCTGAAAATCAGGTTTTATAATGGAAATGCTGAGAGGCTCTCTGCCATTTTAACAGCCAGAGCTAGGACTGCTTTAAAAGAATGTATATGCATATAATATGCATACATCAGGAGGTTGTACCTATTCTACCAGTGATAAAACATAATAGCAGTCATAGAAATTAGTTTCATATAGTGTACGTGGAATAAACTTTACCCGTTTCTCTTTAGACTGACTTACCTACTGACAGGGTGGAAACAAACACTATTTTCTTTTGCACCCAGGAATAAAACTCTGTGGACAGGGTCTGTGGCTCTCCTGGCTTATTTTTGTTTCATAGAGCACTTTTTAGATACCTAACAATATCGATGCAGACTAGGACCCAGCCTCTTTTTTTCCTTTGTTTTATTAAACAATAATTGCTTGGTATTTTATGAATTAAATCTTACATAATTTTTTCTTAGTGTACATTCAGTGCAAACTCATACACAATATGGCTCATATGTGTGGCAGATTTATGCACACTACATTTAAAAAGGAGGGCAATCTAGTGATAGGGACTATTGACAGTGTGGAAAGGAAACTTCACATAGGGAGAAGATTTGACTTTTAAATGTATCACCTCCCATTGCCCTACAGTATGACTACTGTTTGCTTCTGTCTCCAAATTTTTTTTAACACTGTAGAAGAAGATTTACTGTATTTGGGACCAAAAAGAATTAAGAATCTAGTCAAGTAATGCTTTTCTATAAAGATGGGCAATGGGGGGGGGGAAACCCTATTAATTCTTATTTCTAGTACATCCCTTGTCCTTTTCAGGAGAGGCAATAAATCTTTGCTCCCCAAATGAACACAAAGGGGAAAAGATAACGTTAGCAGTGCCTACAACTTGTCAAATCAAATGTTAGTGAATCATATCTTTGGAGGAAATGATTTGCTGGAGAAGAGCTTCCTTCCTTCCTTCGTTTTTTCCTTCCTTCGTTTTTTCCTTCCTTCCTTCCTTCCTTCCTTCCTTCCTTCCTTCCTTCCTTCCTTCCTTCCTTCCTTCCTTCCTTTTTTCCTTCCTTCCTTCCTTCCTTCCTTCCTTCCTTCCTTCCTTCCTTCCTTCCTTCCTTCCTTCCCCCTCCCTCCCTCCCTCCCTCCCTCCCTCCCTTTTTCTGTCCTTCTTGTTTTAAGGGACTGCAGAGTAACAGTCATCATTGTTATGTTTTTTAAGAATGTCGTATTTCTCCCCCTTCCCTGTTTTCCAACACACAGACAGTGCTTGGGGATTACAGACAGTGGCTTCTTGGGGGAGTTAGGAACAGGCATAATGACTGTACCTACTCTGTGGTACTGGCTGTGTGCCATGTATCTTTATGATGTCTCCAAAATCTTGCAGCTGAAATCTTGTGCCCTCTGAGCAGAAAACAAAGTCATAATGGGACTTGGTGTTTTTCCCCCTTCATGAGCATTATCTTCATTAACTAAATAACATAACCCATTACTTCAAATGGTCAAAAATATGGGGACTTACATGCTTTAAAATTCAATTTTTCCATTTCCGTGCAATGCAGACAGCCTGTTTTATTTTTTCATAAAGAAAGGGATGCCTGAAGGTGAATGATGGATGAATCTTAAATGGGTGGTGTCCAGTTTGAAAAAGCACCTGGAAGTTGGGCTGTTTCGCTGCATTCATACAGATCTTTATTATTACTTAGCATTCATACAGCATTTGGTATTTGCAAAGGGTTTCGCACTCATTTTTATAAGCTATTCTTCATACCAATCCTGAGAGGAAGGTTCATTTTCCTCAATACGTGGCTGAGGAGACTTGGCAGAGGAATAATTAGCCTCTTGCGTTAAGGCATATGCCACCCTAAACACTGCAGGGGTTAGGACTGAGTACGCCATTGTATGGCATATTGGCAAGTGCTTATTTTCACAGCTAAATTTACTTATAAAGAACATTTTAATTTTACTCAGGCACAGCTTCCAGGGAAGGAAAGGTGGATAAATTGGATATTGTACTATGGCAAAGTAAGGCACCATTTCCTTGGAATATTCAATGTATACTTTGAATATTTAATGTATACTTAGGGCTTAAAGTGTACTGGGAAACAATGTAGCTGAAGTAGGTTTTTTTTTTTTTTTAAGATTTTATTTTATTTTTTTATTTATTTGAAGAGATAGAGACAGCCAGCAAGAGAGGGAACAGAAGCAGGGGAAGTGGGAGAGGAAGAAGCAGGCTCATAGCGGAGGAGCCTGATGTGGGGCTCGATCTCATAACGCCGGGATCACGCCCTGAGCCGAAGGCAGATGCTTAATGACTGTGCCACCCAGGTGCCCCTGAAATAGGTTTTAAAGGACATCATCCTTTTATTCCCCCCTCCCCCCCCGCCTTTCACCTCTTTTCTTCTTTCCCTGTTTCTCTCTTGCTCTTTCCATTCCTTACCTTGTGGTCTGAACCAAATCATTAATTCCTTGTTTCTAAAATGTTGCTGTAAAGTGCTGCCTGGGCTAACCCCAGTGAAATGCCTGGTAGATTTATTGGCACACAGTAAATTGACATATCTCATTGTATTGGTGATATTGTGTATTCTGGAATCAGTGTTATTTTCAAATCTCTGGTCCAAATTAGGCTTTAAGCAACAATATGTACCCAACATTTACACAGAAATAAAGGGGAAGACAGGGTAACTATCCTGGTAGCTTAGGTATATCGCTTCCTTTTCAGTTATCTAGGTGATTTAGGCAAAAATCACTGCTAGAAGTTTCCATGAATTAATTTATTTTGGGGGCGGGGGTGGTTTGCTAGAGAGAAGACGACTGAATTGCCTTTGGCATTATGGAGTAAAGAATGAAGTCTGGATGTGAAGCAAGCATCTTATAATGCTGCTTCTAATACATCCATTGCTTTTCTGTCCATACATTCAGCATAAATTTTATCAAGTGGCCATTGATCAGTACT